>NC_091450.1:25988463-26316518 GCF_964237555.1 Oryctolagus cuniculus
AGCTTACTATAACTCATTCTCATTTAAATCAATACTGTCTAGTCATATACATTATGACTGCATTACCTTACACAATATTTTATTTTCCCTGGAGCTATCAATCTAGCCTTCCTATAAAACTTAATTTCACTTTTCCAAATTCATCAGAATTGTCACAGATCAACATTTTCTCCTAGTCTACACTTCTTTGGGGCTTAAAGATCACTCAAAGGCTTTCCTAAGACCTGTGTGTCTTATGGAGATGCCATAAGAGTCCTGGTTCATGCCCTAGTTTTGCTCTTTCAATCCAACTCCCTGCTAATGGCCTGGGAAAAGTAGTGGAAGATGTCCCAAGTATCTGGGCCCCCACCACCCATACGAGAGACCTGGAAGAAACTCCTGGCTTCTGGCTTCAGCCTGGCCCATCCCTGGCCATTGTGGCCATCTAGGGAGTAATGCAGCAAATGGAAGGTCTATTAAATCCTTTAGAAACAGGCTTTCCTCAACATTCTTTTATCTGAATTTCTCATTACAAATACATATTATCAGTAATGAATTTCGAGGGCAGAGATATGGCTTTATAAACTGAGCGAAATGCCTTTCACAGACATGTTAAAATGTTTTTGAGGCCAGTGCTGCGGCTCACTTGGCTATCCTCTGCCTGTGGCGCCAGCACCCTCAGTTCTAGTCCCAATTATGGCACCGGATTCTGTCCCAGTTGCTCCTCTTTCAGTCCAGCTCTCTGCTGTGGCCTGGGAAGGCAGTGGAGGATGGCCCAAGTCCTTGGGCCCTGCACCTGCATGGGAGACCAGGAGGAAGCACCTGGCTCCTGGCTTCAGATGCTGCAGCAGCCATTTGGGGGATGAACCAACGGAAGGAAGACCTTTCTCTCTGTCTCTAACTCTGCCTGTCAAAAACAAAAAAAGTTTTTGAAATATTTAATATTAATACTCAACAGGCTGGCACTGCAGTTCACTTGGCTAATCCTCCGCCTGCGGCGCCTGCACCCTGGGTTTTGGTCCCAGTTGGGGTGCCGGATTCTGTTCCGGTTGCTCCTCTTCCGGTCCGGCTCTCTGCTGTGGCCCAGGAAGGCAGTGGAGGATGGCCCAAGTACTTGGGCCCTGCGCCTGCATGGGGGACTGGGGATGCCTGGCTCCTGGCTTCGGATCTGCGCAGTGCGCTGGCCGTGGCAGCCACTTGGTGGGTGAACCAATGGAAATAGGAGGACCTTTCTCTAACTCTGCCTGTCAAAAAAAAAATACTTAATAAACATCAATAAATATTTAATAAATATTCACTCATTAAAAACGAAACTCTGGAAAGGCACCTAGAACTATTCTCTCCTTAACAAATAGTATGGGGTGGTGTCAGCATGGCAGGGTGGATTAAGCTGCTGCCTGCAATGCTGGCATCCAACATGAGTGCCAGTTCAAGTCCTAGCTGCTCCACTTCTGATCCAGTTCTCTGCTGATGTGCCTGGGAAGGCAGATGGTAGGCTGAGTGCTTGGGCCCCTGCCATTCATGTGGGAGACCTTGATGGAGTTCATGGATCCCAGCTTAAGCCCAGCCCAGGCTTGGCTAATGCAGCCATTTGGGGAGTAAACCAATGGATGAGGAATCATTTTCTCTGACTCTCCTCCCTCTCTCTCTACATTAACTCTGTTCATCAAATAAGTAAATCTTTAAAAAATAAACAGTACTAAAGTCACTGTAGAACTACCAGAACTAGCCTTAGCAATTTTTGTCACAGCTATCTCATAAGCTTTTTCACATCAACAGCACAATAACACAGAGGTATACTAATGCAAATTATCCTACCTAGTAGACACATACAGTGCCTCTACATAATGGTTAAATTTAGAAAAAATCTATGTAAACATCTTATAACTTTAAATCCTTAGGTGTTCAAATATTCAAATATCTTACCATTTGCCCTCCCAACAAAAAATCATGCTTATTTCTCTGTAGATATTGCCTGACTACAATTGGTCCTGCCCAGATTGAAGATGAATGATAAAAAGTTACCTGATCCTACTGTAACATTTTTACAAGCAGGTATGGGACAGGCATTTGACACAGTGGTTAAGATGCTGCCAGGGATGCCTGTATCCCATTTAAGAGTGCCCAGGTTCAAGTCCCAGCTCTGCTTCAGATTCTAGCTTTCTGCTAGAGGCAGCAGGTTTAAATACCTGGGTGACTCCAAATATGGAGTGGTAGATCTACAATGATTTCCTGGCTCCTGGCTTTGGACTGGCTCAGTCCCAGCCTTTACAGGCATTTGGTAAATGAACCAGCAGATGAAGAGCTCTTCTTTCAAATCAGTTACAATTATAGGTTTAAGACTCAGCTGAAGAACTAATGAAATGATACAAGATTACGAGACAGAATGAATGAGATGAAAGATAGTTCTTTGTATTTCTGTATTACTTCACTTCTTAATTAGAATACTCAAACATTTAGTTTTTAAGTTTTTATTAACTATCCATTACTTAAGTTGATTACATCAAATCAAATACAACTGTACACATCCACTACAATAAAACTATGATATGGGCACAAGTAAAGATCCAAGGATCATACAATAATAGTTTCATACACTTCAAGGTATTAAGTAGCCAAAAAAAAAAAAAAATACAATGGAAAAAATGGCTGAGGTGAAATACAGGGTTGATAATGTAAGCAGAGCAGAAAATTCAAGATGTACCGAGATACACCGGTTCTTAAAAGAGGCAAATGATTTCCAAAAAGGCATTGCTTATGCATTTCTGTTCAGGCAGAAGTCAATCTTAGGATGTAGTCTGTACATATCTGTAGATAAGACTGAGAGTTAAGTAAATAAATTTGATTAAGATCCAACACTTCTAAAAATGAACTGAGGGATAAACAAGCTAAGAAAGGCATACTTCACAAAAGCTGAATTCAAGGTAATTAGTCCTTCATTCAGATGCTTCATATTTGCATTTTCAATATCTTTCCTGTTATATAAGTTATCATTATCTTGAATTTCTTCCCCATTTGTTTTGCAAAGTTATGTCGCAGGTCATTTACTGGCTACAATATGACAAAATCATAATGAAAATAGTATTAAATTCCAATCTAGAAACAACAGTCCAAACGGATGTAACATTTTCCTAAGGTGAATTATTTACTACTATTGTCCTCTAAATCTTAACCATGTGTATCTTAAGCACAGCAAAACTATCCCATCATAAAGCAAAGCAACATGTGTTGGCTTACATTAGAACCTTCAACATAGTAACACACAAAGGTACAGTTTTCTCAGTAGGGTGTTAAGCACAGAAACGAAGCAAAATAATGTTTGTTTCCTCTGTTTAGACACATTCTTAAACCTGCTTGCCACAGCTGGAAAAAGCCGGGGGCAGAGATAATAAAAAGGAAAAAAAAAATTTTTAAAAGATACCTAGAAAAACACGTTTCCACATTAAAAACAAAACAAAACAAAACAAAAAAACAAACACTTCCATCACAGCATCCAATACAGGTAAGCTCAATACAGGCACAAGTTACTCGGATTTTTACGTTATCGCCGATGTTCAAGTTCCTACCTAAGACTGCTTATTCGAGCCGCTTGGCAAGATCCAGTTAATTGTTCGGGCAGCTGTTTTTTTTTTTTGTTTTTTTTTTTGTTTTGTTTTTTTTTTTCAGATAAAGGTAACTCCAACACCTCAAGAAATCTGGTAATGAATGAGATGCAAAAGCTGGAGGCGGGGACCAAGTTTTATTCCATTCACTTGTGAAAACACTCCGGACGGGACCAAAGCTTTTACTTACTGGTCAAGGGGAGGGGGGAAAAAAAAAAAAAGAGGCCAGCGGGGCCGCCTCACCGGGCAGACCGACCGCCACGCGGGCCGCACAGGCACCCTGTTTCGCGGCGTCCCTCCTCCTGCCCCGGGCGAGTGCCCGCTCAGGCCGGGGCCCCGCCGCCGCCGCCGCCGCCCGGCTCACCTGGCGCTCCGAGGACGCCGCCGAGAGCCCTCAGAGAGGCGCGCAGCGCCCGCGAAGCCCGCTCCCCACCACCATCGCCCCCGCGGGCTCCTACCTGCACGCCAACGTACCTAGAACCGGACCGCGGGGACCGCTGCTCCAGCCCAACCGCCGCCAACCGCCACCACAGAGCAAAATGACTGTCCCGCCAGGACCGGCTGAGGTAAATCTTCCTCCGCCCACTCCCGGCGGACTCTGGCCAATGGCAGCGCGAACGCGCGGCAGCCCAGCCAATCAGAGTCGACCAGGGAGAGTGGGCGGGGAGGAGAGTCTCCTGAGGGAAGTGGAAGTTGGGCGAGGGCTCAAGCGTTCGCCCCTCCGTGCGCTTCTTCCCGTGAGCCCCTTGGGCTTGCCTCGCCAAATCTCGAACGCCCGCGGCTGAGTTAAGCCGTTATTTGATTCCTGTGAATATTTGTATAGTTTTTAAAAAAGTGGCTACTAAAACAGCTCTTCTCCGCAATTAGTAGTTTTTCTGTTCGAATTTTTTAAAGATAATGTGGATAATGTGTGGCAATTTCACTTATTACCCAGTTTTTTTTTAAGCCCCATAAGTTTTGCGATTCGAGATGGTAGTCCTAGTACTGTTTTCTTTTTCTTTTTCTTTTTTTTTTTTCCCGTTACGGAAACTGGGAATCCCTAAATTGGCTGCATCACATATTTCGTGAAATCCGCTGCGAGACAGTCTTGGCGTTAACCCTGACTTCAGTAGGTGATCATTGAGTCTTCTCTGTGGGAAGTACAAGAAATAAGTCCCTCAACTGGATTGAAAAAGCCCTCTTCATCGAAAAGTGGAACTTCCTGCCCTGTGGTCACTGCTGGTTACAAAAAAGAGGCAAGGACAGGCCTTCTAGAAGGTTAGGTCCAACCTACTCCAAGCCAGTAGATGCCCCAATATGGTCCGAGATTCTAGGGATCACAAAGGTTGACGGTATTCTCTATAATAACATGAACAATGTTACACGCTTCTTTGATTCAGAGTCAGTAGTCATGGAATTTTCCAGAAGCTTCTGGAAAAATGAAGTATGAGATTGCAACAAGATTGATTACAGAAGCAGATGAGAGAATCCAGTGGTTGTAAGTCAGACATTAAGGAAATTGGCAAAAATGTGAAGTAGTGCCATTATTTGCACACCCTTTTTGTTTTGGAGACTAATTTTGAATAGAGTTTGAGGGTGTATGTAGGATTGTTTAGAAAGAGATGGTAGGGCCGTTGCTATGGCACAGTAGGTTAATCCTCCACCTGTGGCACCGGCATCCCATACGGGCACCATTTCTGATCCCAGTTGCTCCTCTTCCGATCCAGCTCTCTGCTATGGCCTGAGAAAGCAATAGAAGGTGGCCAAAGTCCTTGGGCCCCTGCACCCACGTGGGAGACCGGGAAGAAGCTCCTGGCTCCTGGCTTAAGATTGGCTCAGCTCCAGCTGTTGAGGCCACTTGGGGAGTGAGGCAGCTGATGGAAGATCTTTCTTTCTGTCTCTCCCTCTCACTGTCTGTAACTCTACTTCAAATAAATAAATAAAATCTTAAAAGAAAAAGAAAGAGAGGGTGTGGGAGTAGATGGGAGATGGGTAATCTGCAGCCAGATAAGACATTTGGGTTTAACAGTCCAAAGTCAGCTGTCAGCAGTGAGTAGCCTTTAGAAACTGTGAATGTCGAATCCACACAGGTCTGCAATATCTCCCCCACTCTTTCCCGGCATCAGGAAAACAAAACACAGAGGCGCCGTGCACCTGGAGAGCCTCACCGTTCCCACAGTTTGTCTCAGCTGCAAATCAGGGAAACATCCTGTACCTCCCAGTCCCTATCACTGCCCCAACTATGAATCAGGCAGCCCCAGGACTCCCTGTGTCAAGGACACGCTGTCTCACGGTATCTGGTATCCTCTCCAGCTGCTCCAGCCTGCAGCCCATATCCCTTTGGTCAGCCGCTCCAACCCATCTCCCACCTAGCTCCCTTCTCCCTTGACACAAGTTCCCTATAAAGCCCCAGCCCTACTCATGAGCCCCAGCTCCTCTCTCCCTGAGGCTGCTCCCCACAGTTTTTCACCCTAATAAAACAATTTGCTCAGCGTGCTCTTGGTTGTCATTCTCCTCGTGGTTGAAAACCCTAACAAAACCATTGTCTATTTAGGGTAATGGGATGCCCATGTGTCACTTTAACTATAATTTATCTTAACAGGCCATTATGCAGTTTATTGCATGAATTACATTCATTTATATGCTTCAAGTTGAACAATCTGTATTCAAAGTCATACAGGTTACTGTTCAGCCATTGGTCTTGGACAGGTTAGGTCACCTTTCAGAATCAGAAGGATTTTATCTCTAAAATGGAAGTCACATTAGCAAGAATAAATGATTTACTGAATTCTGAATTGTCTTAGGCACCACACTAAGCACATACCCCTGTAATTTAATTATTGTAACATGAAGTACTATGAAGTCTAAAGTTGCTATTTGATTTTTTTATTTATTTACTTATTTGAAAGAGTTATAGCAAGAGAGACAGAGAAAGAGATCTTCCATCTGCTAGTTCACTCCCCAGATGGCCACAACATCCAGGGCTGAGCCAGGCTGAAGCCAGGAGCAAGGAGTTTCATGGGTTCTCCCACGGAGTGACAGGAGCACAAACATTTGGACTGTCTTCTACGGCTTTACCCAGGCCATTTGCAGAGAGCTAGATCAGATGTGGAACAGCCAGGGTTTAAACCAGTGCCCATATGGGATGATGGCATCAAGTTATCAGTTGTACCTGCTATTTGATTTTTTTAAAAAGAAATACAAGAGATAACAAATGTCAAGATTTTTGTACATTTCTTGGCTTATTATAGACACTTGATGTATGATAATTCTTATTAGAATTTATAAAGCTGAGAACATGAATGATCTTGAACAACTCTTTTAGCTTCTGGTGTCAGAATGTTTATTTTTCCCCTCCAATGAGGATCATGGTTGCAGAATTTGGACCATCATGATTTTCCTCCTCTGGTATTCCCTTTCTGGTTATGTTATATTACATGGCAAAAGGGATTTTGCAAATATCATTAAAGTTAGTAATCAACTGGTCCTTAAAATAGAGCAAAGAGCCTAGATTTTCCAGGTGAGGACAATATAATCCTATGAACCTCTTTTCCTAAAAGGAAAAGTCAGTTAGATGCAGGACAAAGGAAATTCATGGAGATTCAAAGCATGAGAAGGACTCACCCATGGGTGCTGCCTTGACGATGGAAGGGACCACATAGAAATCATGATGAGGCAAGTAATTCTGCCAACAGTGTGAATTTAGAAGAAAATTCTTCCCCAGAGCTTTGCCTGGCCAACTTTGATTTCAGCCTTTTAAGACCCAAAGCAAGGTTCCAGCTGTATCCACTATCCTTCTGACTTACAGAACCAGGAGATAATAAGCAGGTGTTGTTTGAAGCCACTGAATTTGTGTTAATTTATTAAGGCGACGACAGAAAAATAATACATTTATTACCATACCCTTTTTGGCTTTCCCTAGGGCACGGCTGAAACTGCATTTCCCAGATGTCTCTGTCGCCAGTATTTTTGAGTCTTTTAAGTTTTACCGAGTGGGTGTCACTTCCTGTGATTTGGAAAGTGAAAGAAAGATAGGCTTTATCAGTCCTTGCCTTAGTGATAGAACACAGCTCTGACAATTGACAGTAGTTTTCTCATTTTTTCTGGCCTCCAAGCAGCAACAGCAGCAAATCCTCCCCCCCCCCCCCCCCGCCTTTTTGACAGGTAGAGTTATAGACAGAGAGAAAGACAAAGGTCTTCTTCCGTTGGTTCACTCCTCAAGTGGCTGCTACAGCCCGGCGCTGCGCCGATCCGAAGCCAGGAGCCAGGTGCTTCTTCCTGGTCTCCCATGCAGGTGCAGGGCCCAAGCAATTGGGCCATCCTCCACTGCCTTCCCGGGCCACAGCAGAGAGCTGGACTGGAAGAGGAGTAGCAGTCACCACAGGTGGAGGATTAACCAAGTGAGCCACAGCACAGGCCCAGCAAATTCCTTATTCTTTGCCTCACAGACACAGCGGTACAACTGAAAGCCAATGTAACGGTAACTCCTAGAACCCTGCTGAAAGTTTATAAGTGTCCAATTCTCTGTAATGAATTCATGATGCTTAAAATATGTGAAGTTATTTCCTTTCTCGCTGCGCCATGGCTCAATAGGCTAATCCTCCGCCTGTGGAGCCAGCACACCGGGTTCTAGTCCCGGTCGGGGCACCGGATTCTGCCTCGGTTGTTCCTCTTCCAGTCCACCTCTCTGCTATGGCCCGGGAGTGCAGTGGAGGATGGCCCAAGTGCTTGGGCCCTGCACCCCATGGGAGACCAGGAGAAGTACCTGGCTCCTGCCTTCGGATCTGCGCGGTGTGCCAGCCGCGGCGGCCATTGGAGGGTGAACCAACGGCAAAGGAAGACCTTTCTCCCTGTCCCTCTCTCTCACTGTCCACTCTGCCTGTCAAAAAAAAAAATGTGAAGTTGTTTCTTTTCTCATGATTGAGCCTTGACTGACAGATTTCCTCAAACCCCAATTTCCTTATTTATAAAGTGAAATAACAAATCATGCATGACTCTGAGTACAAAGTAACCCCTTAGAATTATCGCATGGATTCAAATACATGAGCTAAATCCTTGTAAAATATTCAGTAGGGAACTACCAGTAGTAGTTGCTCAATACATAGTTGTTACTATATTTTTTACTATGAAAAGCAATTTTGGAGCTAGATGATTTATGTCAGTTTTTATTGGCTTACCATTCTCATTTTTAGCTTCTTTATTTCCAGCTTCTTCAGAAAATACTCTAATATTTCAAGACTTTGTGTTTGTTGGTTAATGTCCCCTCAGTCTTAAATCAGATTTCTCCACCTTGACCCTCAGCATAATGCTTATTATGATGTTAGAATAGGCCAATAGCTACATATGAGCAGAGCTCAGCTGTCCTCGTAAGTCCCAAGGACTTTGCATATCATAACAAATCAGAAACTACAGGGTTGGCAAATGTCTCAGAAAAGGCAATGGCCAGGGCCGGGGCTGTGATGTAATAGTCTGAGCCTCTGCCTGCAACAGCGGCATCCGATACAGGCACAGGCTTGTATCCCGGCTGTACCTCTTCTGATCCAGCTCTCTGCGTATAGCTTGGGAAAGTAGTGGAAGATGGCTTTAGTGCTTGGGCCTCTGCACCTATGTGGAAGACCCTGAAGAAGTTCCTGGCTTCTGCCTTCACATTGGCTCAGGTCCAGCTGTTGTGTCCATTTGGGGAGTATACCAGCAGCTGGAAGACCCCCTCTCTCTCTGCCTCTCCCTCTCTCTATAACTCTGCCTCTCAAATTGTTAGACCGGACTCGGATCAGACTCAATTAACCCAACAAGAGACTTGGTGATGCAAAAGCAAAGAGGTTTATTGTTCTAGCTTGGGCTAGGGTCCATGCTTCCAAATGTCGCAGCGGTCTTCTGATGAGGACCCCTCCTGTTTCTTTCTTTTTTTTTTTTTTTTTTTTTTTTTTTTTTTTTGACAGGCAGAGTGGACAGAGAGAGAGACAGAGAGAAAGGTCTTCCTTTGCCGTTGGTTCACCCTCCAATGGCCGCCGCACCAAGCTGATCCGAAGGCAGGAGTCAGGTGCTTCTCCTGGTGTCCCATGTGGGTGCAGGGCCCAAGGACCTGGGCCATTCTCCACTGCACTCCCTGGCTACAGCAGAGAGCTGGACTGGAAGAGGGGCAACTGGGACAGAATCTGGTGTCCTGACCGGGACTAGAACCCAGTGTGCTGGCGCCACAGGCGGAAGATTAGCCTATTGAGCCACGGCGCCGGCCTCTCCTGTTTCCTTTGCAGGGTTTATATAGGGTTTTCCGAGACAGTCCATACATTATAGCACCATGCAGCAAATCATCTCATTCCGCGGGAAATTCAAAGAACATCTCTTAAAATTGATTAGTGCATTCAGTGGCGGGAACGGACCTAGTAAAGGGGGATGGATGGCTTTGGGGTTGATGCTTTTTAAAATGATTGGCCAAAGTACAGGGTCCGAGCTGCTAGGGTGTAGGTGCCAAACTGCAGGGTTTCGGGAAGTTATCAATCACCTTAACTTCCTGAGAAGACACCTGGAACTTTAGGTATTTCCCTGCTATCTGCTGATTGGCTGTTGCTAGGGGAGTTTATTTTTTTTTTTCAGGAGCTTTTGGCTTAGGGTTCAGGGCCTGGTCAGGCCCAAGTTACAAGATGGAGGCCTAGTCTAAAATAGCTGTGCCTTGAACCAGGCTCAAGTTCTTCAAAATAATTAAATCTTAAAAATAAAACATATTGTCAACCATATCCTCACGTTAACTAATACTAGACTTATTTTCATTAATATTGCAGTTACAGTCATGATCCATCTCCAAAATCGCCATGACAGACCTGAATGAAATAGCAAAGAAAACAGGTAATGCCCTTATTCTAGGAAAAAAAAAAAAAGAAAACCACCGTATTCCTAGAAGTCTCCTCCCTATCTTGTGAATTTTTCTGCCCATCATAGCAAGATAGAAATAATAAAAGAGAAACTTCCTCAGCCCCCTAGGCAGACATTCTCCGGCCCCTCCAGAGAGTGTATTTGTTTTACAAAAAACTTTCTCGTTTGCTCAATTCAACCTCCATTCATTCTGGAATTCTTTCCTGTGATGTCAAAGACTGGACCCACTTTCTGGTCCAGTTGTTGTCTGTGTTCTCATTCATTTCTTCCCACTGTTGGTGAGCAGCTTCAGAGCAGAGACTCATCTTTTAGATGAGAAATAATATGGGTAAAGCAATTTAAAGGGTGTCAGATCCGTAGTAAGTGTTTCATAAAAGTTACCACACCTAATTTTAGTTATGTACCCATTTCTGTTATCTGATACATAATAGAAACTCAGTAAAATAAGTTCTTTTTTTTTTTTTTTTTTTGACAGGCAGAGTGGACAGTGAGAGAGAGAGACAGAGAGAAAGGTCTTCCTTTACCGTTGGTTCACCCTCCAATGGCCGCCGCAGCCAGTGCGCTGCGGCCGGCGCACCGCGCTGATCCGATGGCAGGAGCCAGGTGCTTCTCCTGGTCTCCCATGGGGTGCAGGGCCCCAAGTACTTGGGCCATCCTCCACTGCACTCCCTGGCCACAGCAGAGAGCTGGCCTGGAAGAGGGGCAACCGGGACAGAATCCGGCGCCCTGACCGGGACTAGAACCTGGTGTACCGGCGCCGCAAGGCGGAGGATTAGCCTAGTGAGCCACGGCGCTGGCCTAAAATAAGTTCTTAAAAGTGGATGGACAAATGTATTGTTTTTCAACATATATTTATTGTATAATTTCCACAAAGATACATCAAAGTAAAACAGTTGAATATTATTTAAGGGGAAATTACAGACAAAGTATAATTGTTGATTATGCATGCAAACACTAAATTATGGTGTAGAAATACTATTAACTTTAATATATATTGTTAAAGTATGAGGGTACTTCAAAAAAGTTTATGACAATGCAGATTAGGAAACAATTATGCACATATTTTTCATTTTTTACACTGAAACATCTTTCAATTCAATTTTAATGAATTTTTGACACCTTTATCTGATTATTGTGATATTAAATTTTATATATTGATTTGGCAAGACTATAGTGCTCCAAACATACATTCTAGATATTGCTGTGAATGTATTTTGTAGATGTGATTAACATCTAAAATCAATTGACTTTAAGGAGATTACTCTTCTAAATTTTTATTTTTATTTTTTTATTTATTTTTTTTTATTTTTGACAGGCAGAGTGGACAGTGAGAGAGAGAGACAGAGAGAGAAAGGTCTTCCTTTGCCGTTGGTTCACCCTCCAATGGCCGCCGCTGCAGCCGGCGCACCGCGCTGATCCGATGGCAGGAGCCAGGATCCAGGTGCTTTTCCTGGTTTCCCATGGGGTGCAGGGCCCAAGCACCTGGGCCATCCTCCACTGCACTCCCTGGCCATAGCAGAGAGCTGGCCTGGAAGAGGGGCAACCGGGACAGAATCCGGCGCCCCGACCGGGACTAGAACCCGGTGTGCCGGCGCCGCAAGGTGGAGGATTAGCCTATTGAGCCACGGCGCCGGCCAGGAGATTACTCTTATAATGAAGATGAGTCTCATCCATTTAGTTTAAAGCCTTTAGAGCAAACACAGCTTTCCTGAGAAGGACGTTTGTCCCAAGACCGTAACACAGAAGTCCTGCCTGATTTCTGGCTTGCTTACCTGCCCAGCAGCTTTCAGAAAATAAACCTCTTCATTTGTGTGTGTGTGTGTGTGTGTGTATGTGTGTAATCTCTCTCTATATATACTATGTATGTATGCAATATATGTATATAAAGATACTATGTGTACTATATAGGTGGTCCCCCACTTAAAATAGTTCACCTTATGATTTTTCCACTTTGCAATGGTGCAAAAGTGATGTGCATTCAGTAGAAACAGTACTTTGAAGTCTGATTTTTTCCCAGGCTAGCAATGTGGGGGATGATACTGTCTCTGATGCTGGGCAGTAGCAGTGAGCTACTGCTCCCAGCCAGTCACATGATCTTAAGAGGAGACAATCAGTATACTACAGTGGACTGTTACTAAGCGATGATACAGAGTAGTTTAGGTGTTTATTTGTTAGGTGGTTCAAAATCTCAGCTCTTATTTTAAATTTGTTTTTATTAATTTTAATCTTATTTGAAAGGCAGAGAGACAAAGAGAGATCTTCCATCCACTGGTTCACATCTCAAATGCCTGCAACAACTAGGGCTGGGCGAGGACAAAGTGAGGAGCCAAGAATCAACCTGAGTCTCCCATGTGGGCAGCAGGGACCCAAGTCATTGACCCATCATCTGTTATTTCCCAGTGTACACATTGGCAGGAAGCTGGTTGAAAGCAAAGTAGCTGGGACTTAAGCTGGACACTCTGGTATGGCATGTAGCCATCCTCAGTGGTGACTTAATCGCTATGGCAAACACCTGCCCCAGGTTAGGTATTTTAAATGCATTTTCAACCTAGATATTTTTTACTTAGGATGGGTCTATCAGGATGTAACTCCACCAAAAATCAAAGAAATGTTCTATGTACAATAATTTATATATATTCTATTGGTTTTGTTTTCTGGGAAAACTTAACTGACACAGTTAAAAAGTGTCCAACAAAGAGAAACTAGAACTTCAATAAATTTACTCACTGCTGGTCTGAGCTCTTATACTTAATAGATCCAGAATCTTGATCTCAGGAACATAGGCAGTTAAGATAATGCTTAATGTCGTTTGATATTGTACCAAGCAGAATGGTACCTAGCTATCAGAATTGCTTGTTATAAACTGATGAGCAGTATCTCCAACAGAAAGGACATGTTTGAGAAGTGTAAAAGGTTCCCAGAGAGATATAAAAGTTTGGTAAGGACTTCTATGACCTACGGGACGCAAGTGATCAGGGCTGACCACCTGTTTTGATACATACAATTCTACTGCAACAAAGCTGTATGCATATTAGTGTTTTCCATTTCTACAGCAAAATCCAAGAGGCTGAGTAGTTTATAAAACAATCTATTTACCTTGCAGTTTGAGGGGCTAAAAGTCCAAACAGCCCAAACAGTGTGGTGCCAGCTCTGTCAAAACACCCCTCACCCTGCCCCTGACTGTGACTCATCAGGGTGGAGTGGAGTGCACGTGAAAGGAAGAGATCAGAAGGCCAGACAGGAAGCCAGGAGACTGGGAAGAGGCCAGTCTTGCTCTTCTGTAAAAAGCGTCCCTGAAAACTACGGTCCTATGAGAACCACATCAATTCCTTCTAAAGGCAGTGCCTTTGGTGACCTAATTACTTCCTCCTAGGCACCACCTCTTCAAGGTTCTACACCACCTCACAACACTGACACACTGGGGACCAACCTCCCAACCCATGCACTCTTGGGGACACCCTCAAGCCATATCAAAACCATAGCCGGAGTTACGCTCATTCATGTATGAACCATGGATGGCCACTTTTGTGAGACAGTGGCAGAGGCCATAGGCTCCATAAAGCTTTTTAAGAAAAAGTGGGTCTGTTGCCAGCACCTACTGTCACACAGCTTGACAGGGCTTAAGGGCAACGCATCAGAGTACAGGGAAGAAGGAACACATGGACACACGACTGTCTTTCCAATGAAAGGTTTTGATTCCTCATACCAATTCACACTAGGGCTTCACTACTCTGCATACCAATCTATACAGTTACATTCATTAATCCACAGATCTTAACACACACCTAGCATCGAAGCAGTCTCAAAGGCAATCCAATAATAGTAATATAAGTACAGCAAAGCATATGGCATTATTCTTAATCATAGGGTCGAGGTACATTTCTTCATATTACACATGGCTAATATTATAAATGCTGCATTCTCAAGGTTCCTATCACGGTCATGAAAAGTCAAAGTCCAACGTCCAGAGTCTGAAGTCTCCGTTACCACTTGGAGAGACGGATCTCAGAACAGTCACTTACAGGCAGGAAGTCACTCTGGGCAGTAGGCTCGAAGTTCCCAGGCTGACTTCGAGGTGAGGAGCTGGAGAGGTCCCCTGCTGAGAGGTCTGGTCCAGCTCTGCCGTTGGGTCTGGCAGCAGGCTGATGAGAGGTGTCGAGGCATTGGCTCTGATGGAGTTTGTTCCCTAGTCGCCTTGTGCTGCTACAGAGCAACAGGCTGGCTTTTCAGCTCTAGACATGTGGAGATCCAGAGGTTCACCCTGAGGGGATGGGGAGCAGTGAAAAGAGCTCTCCTTTCATCCTTGCCACTCCAGGGAAAAAGGCCCCTGGTGGGGGTCCGGGTGTCAATCAGCTGCGTCCTGGAATTTCCCGGGCGCCACCAGTCTGCTGTCTAGGACAGGGAGTATGAGCTCTGTCCGGTGCTCTCAATCACCATGCTATTATCGGGAGGACTTGAAATTAGCATCCTTAGGACACATGTTCAGAGGCGTCTGTTCAGTCTGAGATGTTTTTCTTGGCAGACACTAAACTTAGCACACATGGTGTCATCAGCTCCTACCTTATTGTAGTTTATTTGTGGTTAGCCGTGCTCTGTAACTCATTTAGGACTACCATGAATTTCTCCATGGTCCACCTCCTATTAGTTGTGGGGTAAGCGGTGATCCATGACTCGTCTTTGGGACTCCTGTGGGATTCCCCACAGGGTCAACCCCTGCAGAGATCTTGGTAGGCCAATGCTTCTATTGACAATGCCTAGAGAAAAAAATCACAAAGTTATTAGAGAGGGATGGAAGCAATGAAGACCAAACATCTAAAGAGAAGGAAAAATGTTCCCTGAAATCAACTGATGATTTGGGAAATGGGTCAAGGAACAGAGGGCCACTGTTAGGGGAAAGAGAAACAACAAGTCTTAGCAGTCGTGTGGAACTGAAGTGACAAAGTTGGACACTTCAAAGAGTCTCAAATTGACAGATGGGTTTCTTCTCCAAACAGTTGTCAAATTCTGGCACACAACCAAAAGTTACAAGTCATAAAGAAAACAAGATGATTAAAGAGATAATCAATAGAAAACAGCTCAGGGGAAGCAGGGCAACATATAAAATAGATATTTGGATTGAAGATAAGGACTTTAATGACACTGTACCCTATGAACATGTAGTTATTACAAACAAATTAAAAAATAAAAACGCTTTGGTATGATTTATAGGCTAATGGAAGTACGGAGAAAATGACAAATAGCATAGATAAAATAATAGAGAATATCACCATAGAAGTTGAATCTGTTAAACATATGTACATCATAGCAATAACAAATATTACAGTGGACATTAAGAACTCAATGGATGTGTTTAACTACAGAATGGACACAGCAAAAGATAGGATTGATAGGCTAAGAGACAGATTCTTAGGAAATATCCAAAATGAAACACACAGAGGAAAATATAATTTAGAAAAGAACATAAAAGGGTAAGAAACCTGAGCCTGGATCAAGGCGCAGCTATTTTAGACTAGGCCTCCATCTTGTAACTCGGGCCTGACCAGGCCCTGAACCCTAAGCCAAAAGCACTTGAAAAAAATAAAATTGAAGAACCTTAAAATCAAACCAAGATGGAGTGACTTAAGCTAACACTATTAAAAACAAGAAGTCACCTTTGCCCCAAATAAAATTAAAGTTTAAAAATTACAGCCCTAAACTTTTTCCCCAGAGCTAAAATTAGGTGCAGCTATGAAAATAAGGGACCCTATGCTTAGCTAGCTGAGACACTTGCGCCTGGCTGTGCTAAGACCTAACCCAGTTTGTATGCCTCCTAATACTCAGATAACGGTGTGGGAAGCGGGATGCTGCTTTCCCTCCAGGGGAACGAAGGGAGCGAGACGTCGTCCCCCTCAGGGTGAACAAGATGGCGCTGACAGGGAAAGGAACTGCTGAAGAAGTAAACAACAAAATGGCGACGAGGGGCATGCCTCCCATGTGATCCCGTAGCTGATTGGACAGAAGGCGCATGCCTTTCACATGATCAGCTCACTGATTGGATGGAGGACACATGCCTTTCACATGATCAGCTCACTGATTGGATGGAGGACACATGCCTTTCACATGATCAGCTCATTGATTGGATGGAGGACGCATGCCTTTCACATGATCAGCTCACGGATTGGATGGAGGACACATGCCTTTCACATGATCAGCTCACTGATTGGATGGAGGATGCATGCCTTTCACATGATCAGCTCACAGATTGGTTGCTGCGGGTATATAAACCGTGTGGCTCTGTGCTGGGGGCGCTCTCTGGACTCCGAGTTCAGGAGGCCCGTCTGCACAGATGCTGAATAAATCCTCTTGCTTTTGCATCAGCCGGTCTGGACTCTGAGTCTTTGGGGTGTGCCTCTCGATGTGTTAGCATCCTCACTCAGAGGGTCTAACAAAAATAAACTCCCCTTGCGATAAACTCCCCTAGCAACAGCCAATCAGCAGATAGCAGGGAAATACCTAAAGTTCCAGGTGTCTTCTCAGGCAGTTAAGGTGATTGATAACATCCCGGAACCCTGCAGTTTAGCACCTACACCCTAGCGGCTCAGACCCTATACTTTGGCCAATCATTTTAAAAAGCATCAACCCCAAAGCCATCCATCCCCCTTTACTAGGTCCGTTCCCGCCACTGAATGCACTAATCAATTTTAAGAGATGTTCTTTGAATTTCCCGTGGAATGAGATGATGTGCTGCATGGTGCTATAATGTATGGACTGTCTCTGAAAACCCTATAAAACCCTGTTACCTGAAGAGTCGAGGTTCTCAATTCAGATCCATGCTGGAGCTTGCAATAAAACTCTCCTGTGTTTTACAGCAGTATCAGCTCCCTTGGTGGTCTTTAGGGACAATCGAACTGGGCATAACAATGGCATGTACAAAAGGTGTCCCAGAATGAGGGGATTACAAAGACACAGATAAAGGAAGTAATATGAATTCTAAGCAAGCTTAGCCCAAAGAAAACACTTGTAACATGATATTAAACTTGAAGCACCTGGCACATTTGGTTAAAACTGATGAAAACTACAAAGAGAACAGGTAGTGGACAAAATGAAAACTCTGTTCAAAAGAGAGTGAATAACAGCTCTGACATTTGAATACAAAAGAAATCAAGAGGTAAGAGAATTGTTGTTAGAAAACTGGTGAGATGAGTCCTGGTTGGTATCTGCGTGTTGATGACATTTTATGAGACCAGACACAATGGTGAGAAGAGAAGAGGCAAACAGAGGGGCTGGTGGAGAGGGAGAGACCAAGCCACTGGGGTCTCACAGTCTGGAGGTATTTGTATGTTTTTAGCATGTCATTTCCAAAGAGCAAACATAGTGGTTACACAATAGCTATTGTGAAAGCAGAGGCAGACTTAATGGAGATTTTTTTTTTTTTTTTGACAGGCAGAGTGGACAGTGAGAGAGAGAGACAGAGAGAGAAAGGTCTTCCTTTGCCGTTGGTTCACCCTCCAATGGCCACCGCGGCCAGCACGCTGCGGCCGGCGCACCGCGCTGATCCGATGGCAGGAGCCAGGTGCTTATCCTGGTCTCCCATGGGGTGCAGGGCCCAAGCACTTGGGACATCCTCCACTGCACTCCCGGGCCACAGCAGAGAGCTGGCCTGGAAGAGGGGCAACCAGGACAGAATCCGGAGCCCCGACCGGGACTAGAACCCGGTGTGCCAGCGCTGCAAGGCGGAGGATTAGCCTAGTGAGCCGCGGCACCGGCCTTAATGGAGATTTTTATAACTTATTTTTGTTAAAGCCTAAGTCTTGTCCATTGGCAAATATTTGTTACAGTGGGCTTTCATTCTATTTTGTTAAGTATGTTATGTGCTAGCAAGGAGCTGTGGCATTGAGTTAGTCTGGCCTGCTTCTTCCTGGGCTCCCTCAGAATGATAGCTTTAAAAGGTGTTGATGGGGCCAGCGCTGCGACATAGCAGGTTAAGCCGCCTCCTGCAGTGCTGGCATCCCATATGGGAACCAGTTCAAACCAGGTGCTCCACTTCTGCTCCAGCTCTCTGCTATGGCCTGGGAAAGCAGTAGAAGATGGCCCAAGTCCTTGGGCCCCTGCACTCGCATAGGAGACCCAGAAGAAGCTCCTGGCTCCTGGCTTTGGATCTGTGCAGCTCCAGCCATTGCAGGTAACTGGAGAGTGAACTAGCAGTTGCAAGACCTTTCTCTCTCTGTGTGTAACTCTGACTTTCAAATAAATAAATAAATCTTAAAAAAAAATGAGTGTGGCTTTGTCTCAATAAAATTTTATCTACAAAAACAGGCAGTGGGCCAGATTTGGTCCACAGTACACTGAGCCCTGGCTTAAACCTCGGTTCTAAAGATCCATTTTTATGCTTTCTTTTAGACATTTTATAGTTATAGCACTTATATTTAGATATTGATCAATTTTGAGTTAATTTTTGTATATGATGTGGTTAGAGTTGATTTTCTGCAGGGCAATAAGGCTCACAAAAATGTTACCCTCCCCCACTTCCTCCCGCCAGAGGCACCCCCCACCCCCACCCTCACTGTGGTGTGAGATCTGCTCATGACCTTTCTCAAGCCCCCTTACCAAACAGCTTGCAAAACAGATAAGCAGAAAGCCCCCAGGAGGCCAAGTTTCCTTTACCACTGGAGGCAAGTTGCAACCATCTAAAAGCCCGACCCTGCATGCAAGAACAGACTGTGGCCCCTCTTGCTTCAATAGAGCAACCTGTCTCTGGTGAGGTTGGTCTCCATCTCCTTTCTCTGTCTTCTTCCTGGGGGCTATGAAAAACTTGAATGTAGAGGTGTTCCAAACCTTCCAGTTTCATTTTTTGCTCATATTTTCCCCCCACTTTCAGTATTGCTTGTTGAAGACACTTCTTTCCCAC
Organism: Oryctolagus cuniculus; assembly: GCF_964237555.1. Taxonomy (NCBI): domain Eukaryota; kingdom Metazoa; phylum Chordata; class Mammalia; order Lagomorpha; family Leporidae; genus Oryctolagus; species Oryctolagus cuniculus. The sequence continues at coordinate 26,007,781 of NC_091450.1, forward strand.
TTTGAGTTACTTTGGCACCTTTATCTAAAAGAAATTGACAATAGATGGATCTATTTCAGATTTCTTATTTGTTTCTGTTGACCTATATATTTATCCTTATGCAATATCAAATATTGTTTTGATTACTATGGCTTTTTAGTGGATATGCAGATCAGAGAGTATAAATATTCCAAATTTTTCTTTTTCAAAATTGCTTTACTTCTTTTTTTTTTTTTTTTTGACAGGCAGAGTGGACAGTGAGAGAGAGAGACAGAGAGAAAGGTCTTCCTTTGCCGTTGGTTCACCCTCCAATGGCCAGTGCGCCCGTTGCGCTGCGGCCAGCGCTGCACTGATCTGAAGCCAGGGGCCAGGTGCTTCTCCTGGTCTCCCATGGGGTGCAGGGCCCAAGCACTTGGGCCATCCTCCACTGCACTCCCAGGCCACAGCAGAGAGCTGGCCTGGAAGAGGGGCAACCGGGACAGAATCCGGCGCCCCGACCGGGACTAGAACCTGTGTGCCGGCACCGCAGGCGGAGGATTAGCCTATTGAGCTGTGGCGCCGGCCAAAATTGTTTTACTTCTTTTTTGTCCTTCCCATTTCCATATAAATTACAGAACTCATTTATTATTGTATATTTCAAAAAGAGTTATGATTTTGATATTCACTGTATCAGAGTTAAAGACAAATATGACAATTGACATGTTAACAAAACTGAGCCTTCTAATCCGCAAGTAGTTAGTGCTCTGACATGTACAGTCTTATTTTCATGTAGAATTATGCAAATTTTTTAAAAGATTTATTTATTTATTTGAAAGGTAGAGTTACAGAGAGGCAGAGGAAGAGAGAGAGGTCTCCCATCCACTGGTTCATTCTCCCAGTGGTGGCAATGGCTGGAGCTACGTTGATCTGAAGCCAAGAGCCAGGAGCTTCTTCCAGGTCTCCCACACAGGTGCAGGGGCCCAAGGACTTGCGCCATCTTCTGCTTTCCCAGGGCATAGCAGAGAGCTGGATCAGAAGTGGAGCAGCAGGGACTTGAACTGGCACCCATATGGGATGCCGGCACTGCAGGCAGCAGCTTTACCTGATCTGCCACAGTGCTGGCCCCCTGTAAAATTTTTGTTAAATTTTTTCATAGTAATCTTCTTGGGTTCCAGTATTATCATTTTTTTTTTACTTTTTTGCTTCAAAAATATTATGTCAAAAATATTTAGCTGGACCAAAAAAAGATAATCATTTTGGTCATGCAACAACAATCTGAATGATCCAGAAATAAGTCACTGTACTTTAAAAAGAGTGGATAAAAAAAATGTTAAAAAGAGTGGATAATTGTGTCTCTTTTTATGGTTAAAAATAGGAGATTTGATACAAAATAGAAATTATTTAATGTTGTGTCATTGAAAACGTAATTTTTTTTGACAGGCAGAGTTAGACAGTGAGAGAGAGAGACAGAGAGAAAGGTCTTGCTTCCATTGGTTCACCCCCCAAATGTCCGCTACTGCTGGCGTGCTGTGCTGATCTGAAGCCAGGAGCCAGGTGCTTCCTCCTGGTCTCCTATGCAGGTGCAGGTCCCAAGCACCTGGGCCATCCTCCACTGCCCTCCCGGGCCACAGCAGAGAGCTGGACTGGAAGAGGAACAACCGGGGCAGAATCCAGCGCCCCAACCAGGACTAGAACCTGGGGTGCTGCCGCCGCAGGCGGAGGATTAGCCTAGTGAGCTGCAGCATCAGCCGACAATGTAAGTTTTAAAAGGTAAGTGAAAACAGGAGAATGGGAAACTATTCATCTATATCACAAAAGCACTATAAATCCAAATAACTCAGTTTTACACACTGTGAACTCATAATCTATTTTCTCTTTGGAAAGCAAAATAAATATATGAACTTCCTAGCCTTCCTCATTGAAAAAGCCAACAACAATGACCAATCTAATGTCAGTGTTTCTCCCTTAGTGTTCCCACTTCAAGAAAACAAAGATTCTAGAGAAGTAGTTGATTCCAAGGGTTGGTGCTGTGGTGCAGTGGGTTAAAGCCCTGGCCTGAAGCACCAGCATCCCATATGGACACCGGTTCTAGTCCCGGCTGCTCCTCTTCCGATCCAGCTCTCTGCTATGGCCTGGGAAGGCAATGGAGGATGGCCCAAGTCCCTGGGCCTCTGCACCCACATGGGAGACCGGAAGAAGCTCTTGGCTCCTGGATTTGGATCAGCCTAGCTCCAGCCGTTGGGGCCATCTGGGGAGTGAACCAGTGAATGGAAGACCTCTCTCTGTCTCGACCTCTCTCTGTAACTTTGTCTTTCAAATAAAATAATATATAAAAGAAGTTGATTCCAGGTTTGAGCTAGAAAGTAAAAATTAACCTGGAAAATCCCACACTGAAGAGAACAGGAAGTGTCACCCTTTAAATAGAGTATCCTAGAATTTGTAGGTATTTTTTAAACCATCACAATTAAATTATTTCAATTTTTAAAAAAGTACTAAATTGTATATATCCTTATAAAATTCAAATATGGAAACATTCTATACAGTAAAAATTGAAATGCCTTTATTATTAAACATAACTATACCCTCACTCCAACCCTCTTATCATGACTTTATCTGCACACACACACACACACACACACACTTCCATTTTGTTGGTGTAATTTAGCCAACTCCCAACTGAAAGGCATAGTGTGGGGAACCGCAGGCTGGCCACCTGTGGGAACTTCCTCACTTTGCTGTTTGCATGGCCTGTTGTAACAGCTTGTGCAAAACAAGTTAAGGAAGTGCTGGCCGCTGAGAAAAACAAGTCAAGGAAGTGCTAACCACAGGATGTCCTGAAGACACACAAACAACCCCGATGGAGCAAGATGAACTTCGACTTGATTGGACTGTGCCTGCATGGACTGCATGTGAACAGACTTGCCATTTGCTGGGAGTGTCCTGCTAGGGGAACCTTGGGTATATAAGGGGGATAGTATTGTGCAGAGAGAGGGGCTTGGCTTCTTTTCTTTCACCTTGCATCTGGACGAATAAAGTTCCATGAGAACCGAGCAAGCAGCGATCGTGTCTTTACTACGCTGGGCGTCCAGCAGCATACATGATACATTTCTCCCTGTTTTCTATTATAAACGTTGTTGCAGTGAAATATCTTCATCTTGTTCTTCTAGGTCTATAAATTAAACACCTAAGAGAGAAAAATATACAGCATTAAAGGGTGTGTGTATTCTAAAATGTGATGGTGATTGCCAAATGGTGGGTTTAGTGGAAATTGCCATGAAAAGGAAGTTGTCCAAGGAAGAGAGGACAGGTGTTTATCAATTACAGAGCTTGTAGGTAGCTGAAAATAGACTAAAAGTCGCTCATGGGAGACCGGGAACAGACCCACAGCCAGGCTTCGATGGCATTGATAGGTACTCGGCGGGCCAAAGTACTCAGGACAACCAAGGCTGATTAGGAGCAACACATAGGCAAAGTCTTGCTGCATACAGAACGGGTTGCGCCTCAAGATGCAACAGCCCCACGAGGCTGCAGAAAGGGGATGGGAAAGGGAGGGACACAGTTTTACTTCACAGAGGAAGGGCCATGTCTCATGAAGCAACAGCAGCCACAAGATGTGGAGGATGGGCTTCCGTTGTATGAGCTCAAGCTAACAATGAACCGTGTCTTGTGGGTCTTGTGTTTGCAGATATTGTGAGACCCCCCCGCAAAAAGCCCCCTAGACAATGCAGGTCCTGGGAAATAAGGAAGTAAACTGGTTCTCAGAGGAGCGGTTAAATATTACTTGGAGATATGGGCACCAGAACATCCTGTTATGTACATGGGTCCCCTCCCCTGTGCTTGCTCAAGCTGAACAAAGAAAACTGCAAGGCACGTACGGCATGTAGCAGCCCGCTTCTCTTCCTCAACTGTAGGACCCCAAAAGCGGTGTCCTCTTGTGACGACCCCAGAAACACAGACTCCAGACCAGACGATGCAATAGAACAGGAGGTAATTTTATTTCATTTGCGCAAATGGGCCCTCTACTGCTGCAAGCAGCAAGCAAGCGAGAGGAGCCCCAAGCAGCTATCTCACATAGCTTTTTTTTTTTTTTTTTTTGACAGGCAGAGTGGACAGTGAGAGAGAGAGACAGAGAGAAAGGTCTCCCTTTGCTGTTGGTTCACCCTCCAATGGCCGCCGCGGCCGGCGCGCTGCGGCCGGCGCACCGCGCTGATCCGATGGCAGGAGCCAGGAGCCAGGTGCTTTTCCTGGTCTCCCATGGGGTGCAGGGCCCAAGCACCTGGGCCATCCTCCACTGCACTCCCTGGCCACAGCAGAGAGCTGGCCTGGAAGAGGGGCAACCGGGACAGAATCCGGCGCCCCGACCGGGACTAGAACCCGGTGTGCCGGCGCCGCTAGGCGGAGGATTAGCCTATTGAGCCGCGGCGCCGGCCTCACATAGCTTTTAAGGGGCAAAACCACAAAATTAACATACTATAGGGTGGTGTAAGTTTATTGGGTAACTACAAGGGGAGGAGGTCGTCGAGGAGGAGGAGAAACGGGGGCTACGTGCCCTACGTGTCTAAGCTTGGACAAGGGGAGGGGGTCCTTGAAGAGCAGAAAGGGGTGGCTACGTGCCCTACGTGTCTAAGCTTGGACAAGGGGAGGGGGTCCTTGAAGAGCAGAAAGGGATGGCTACGTGCCCTACGTGCCTCACGGTTTCTTTGTTAAGCTTGAACAAGCACAGGGGAGGGGGCTTAGGTGCATACCAGGATGTTCTGTCGCCCTTATCTCTGGGTAGTAGCCCTTATCTCTGGGTAGTAGCTATCTGCTTTCTCTGTGAACTTAGTTTACTCCCCATTTCCCAGGACTGTTTTATTAAGGCCATTTTTTATGGCGGCTCTTGGCTCCTTTCACAACGACCCCCCCCCCCGTCATGCCCTTTCGACCTAGTACTTTTCCACTGACTATGCTTCCCTACCCGCTCCCAAACTGCCATATTAGGTCAATTGCTGAAAATTATCCAATGAGCTGTGTACACCAAGTAGAATGTTAATCTATGATACTTTTGTGGCTTTTCGCTTTAAATACTGCATGTAATCGGGGCTCAGGGCTCCTCTCTTTCTCGCTGCTTGCAGCAGCAGAGGGCCCATTTGCGCAAATGGAATAAAAACTGCCTCTTGCTTTTTGCATCGCCTGGTCTGGAGTCTGTGTTTCTGGGGTCATCACAAAAGGGCACCACTTTTGGGGGTCCTTCAATATCAGCCACAGAAAAAACTGTACCAGCCAGGGCCAAGGTTCTCAGGGGTAGGGTACAGACAAAGCAAGATTTTTTTTTCCAAGAAGTCTCCGAGATAGCCAGATATGAGGAGTTCCTGTTAGAGGTTTCACAGGTACCTTAGCTACATACATGTTGTTTTGAATTGAAGAGGCCCTCTGTTCCCTAGCAGACAAGAACACGGGATAGAAAAGCCATCGGGATTCTGACTCTCATCTTCTCTATAGTCCAGTTTTCTCTACTTCTCCATCCACACAGTAGAGGATGACCCTACCAGAGCTTCTGCATTTACATTCCTGTCCAAGAGACCCACCTACTTGGAACCCTGGATTCAACAAGGAGACTCCTTGCCAGCAGAAGGCTCTGCCCCACAAACCTAGGACCTCCCAGGACCAGGACTAACCTCCACGTGTCATCAAACCCCAAGGTTGAAGGTAAATTATTTGCAGAGAAAAGGTAATGTTGCAGGGACCCCTCCTCTAAGGTAGAAAACACTGGCTAAATGCAAAAGCCTTAGAGGAGTTCTGGGAACAGGGAGTGGAAGGGGCTTTCTGAGAAATAGCTCAAGAGAACTAGGTCAACTGCGGGGATTCTAATGTATGCAGGTGTAAGCGTTGCTATAGCTCTAACTATCCAGTCAAGACGTATGCAATCAAATGTGTATTAGGAAAGTTACCGTTGTTTGTGCCAGTGTATGTAAGACAATGCCCTGCTTTGCACAGGGCCCAGGATCTGGAGACAGACTCCTCTGAGCCTGCCTGCTTTCCTGTTAAGAGCCTCGGTGTCCCGCCTCTCTGTCCGAGTATCCCACTGCAGTATCCTGTGACCCCTGGAGCTCCATATCACTGGTGTTCATCAAATTTACTGCTGTATGTGGGCAAGTTTGAATCCCAGCTGTCTTTTTAAAGATTAATGTGTTTATATGAAAGTCAAGAGTGATGGATAGGAGAAAGAGATCATCTATTAACTGGTTTACTCCCCAGATAGCAGAAATGGCTAGCGCTGGGCCAGGCAGGAGCCAGGAGCCAGGAGCCAGAGGCCAGGAGCTTCTTCTAGGTTTCCCATGTGAGTGGCAGGGGCTCAAACACTTGGGCCATCTTCTGCTGCTTTTCCCACCCATTAGCAGGGTGCTGGACTGGAAGGGGAGCAGCCTGGATCCAAACCTGCACCCATATGGGATGCGGGCCTCGCAGGCGGTGGCTCTACCTGCTATGCCACAATGCCAGCCTCAGCTTCTCCACTTCCAATCCAGCTCCCTGCTGATGTACCTGGGAAAACAGCAGAAGAGGGCCCAAATACTTGACGCCCTGCTGCTGATACGGAAGCTCCTGCTTCGGCCAGGGTGAGCCCTGGAACTTCTCTGTGTCTGTCTCTCTCTCTCCCTCTAACTCTGCCTTCCAAATAAATCACAAAGATCTGCCATCTGCTGGTTCAGCTCTCTGCTGTGGCCTGGGAAAAGCAGCAGATGATGGCCCAAGTGCTTGGGATCCTGCACCACGTGGGAGACCCAGAAGGTTCTGGCTCCTGGCATTGGATCTGCCCAGCTCCGGCTGTTGCGCCATTTGGGGAGAAACCAGCAGGTGAGGACCACTCACTGTAACTCAGCCTTTCAAAAAAAAAAATCTTAAAAAATCCGGAGGGCTTTCTCTCATTTCATAGCAATAATTAAGAGCTTGTGGATTCAGAGAAACTTGAAAATGTGGGATGGAAAAATAAGAATATTGAGGGCTAGCATATTCGGCGGGATGGAAGTTTTGCTAGGGGTAAAAAAAAAAAAAAAAAAAAAAAAAAAAAAAAAACACCGGAGTTCCGACTTGGGGAAGCGAGCGCGGTAGGAAGCCGGGAGGCAGAGGGGCTGACCGCGGGGCCCGGGCTGACCGCGGCCCCCTGGCCCGAGGCTGCAAGGAGGCCCGGAGCCCCTGCGCCCGAGAGCCGAAGGCGCCAGGGGCGCCCCAGGTCCAGGCACAGCCGGCCCGGGACGCGCGGCCTCAGGGAGGGCGGAAGGGCACCGCGGCGGGCGGCCGAAGGCGCCGGCCAGGCTCGCTGGCCGTGCGGGCGGGCGGCGGGGGCCCAGCGCAGCCAGCCGGGGCCGGGGTCACCTCGGAGTCCCCGCGGGCCTAACCGGGGCCGGCAGCCCGAGGCCGGCGGTTGAGCCGTTAGGCGTTGCTGGCGACGGTGGACGCCAGAACCGTTAGTGACGTAGCCGCTGGCTGCCCAGCTGGCCGGGGCGGTGGCCGGGCTCTGGGACGCTCTCCTGGCCGAGGTGAGAGGATGTCCGAGAGCTTGGGCCCCTGGGCCCGCGGGGGACACCCGGAGGAAGCGCCAGGCTCCTGGCTTGGGATGGGCCCAGCTCTGGCCGTGCGGCCATTTGGGGAGAGAACCAGCGGATGGAAGACGCTCCCCCCCCCCCCCCCCGCGACTCTCAAAATTAAGGAAAGATTGGAACAGACCTGCTTTTAAAAAAAAAAGTGTTGGCGCCGTGGCTCACTAGGCTAATCCTCTGCCTGTGGCTCCAGCACTCCGGGTTCTAGTCCCGGTTGCCCCTCTTCCAGTCCAGCTCTCTGCTGTGGCCCGGGAGTGCAGTGGAGGGTGGCCCAAGTGCTTGGGCCCTGCACCCCATGGGAGACCAGGATAAGCACCTGGCTCCTGCCATCAGATCGGCGCAGCGCTGGCCGTGGTGGTCTATAACTCTACCTGTCCAAAAAAAAAAAAAAGTGTCGGCGACCTCTATACCTAGAAACGAAGATAGGAAGAGATTGTACCGTAGTTAGAAAATGGCATGTTTACAAACCGATTACTTGGTTTCTAAAACATTATAAAAATGCCGTGTGGAAATGGCTTTTATTGAAGGGGAATTAGAGCCCTCCAGGACCTACGTCCCTATTTGTTCATGGAGTCGAGGCCGTGGAGCCGCCAGCTGGGAGGGAGGGAGGGAGGGAGGGAGGCCCCTTCTGTCAGTCATACTTAGAAGACATCTCCGTATAGGAACCATTGTTTTCTCTGTGTGGTTTATCCCTGACTATGAATAGTTGACAAGGCTAAGTCGTTTTGGGGACATAGGTACTCTTCTTAGATGTTCTGAAGTGCCTGACATATTGTTCAAAGTAGAGGTGGCAAAAACACGTTTCATAAATACCTCTGTGTGGAAGTTCATGGGAAATACTGTTTTGGAGTGGCCATCCCACTCTGAGCAAATGCACGTTGTGTTTGTGCCCTGTTCCAGGGAGAAGTCGGGCAGTGGGAAGAGCTCTGTGTCAGGGTGTGTGCTGTTAGCTAAGACTATGTTGCATGCGTTTAGTTTTGTTGTACTGTGTATACTACAGTGCCTACAGGGCACTATACAGTGTGCATTTCCTAGTTTTCAGCATCCATTCTTTCTCAATGAAAAGAGACTACAGGCTAGGACAAAGTATAGTTGTTAAATTTAATATGATTTTTATGCTGTAGATTAAAATTCCTATGCAAGATTATCTCAGAAATTTGAACGTGATAGCTCATGGGGTTGGTGGAGAAGACACAGCAAGGAGAAGAATGCTGAGCCAAATGTTCATTGTGAGAACACACTTAGGCTCTTTTTTTTTTTTTTTTTTTTTTTTGGACAGGTAGAGTTTATAGACAGAGACAGAGAGAAAGGTCTTCCTTCCATTGGTTCACTCCCCAATTGGCCACCATGGCTGGCGCTGTGCCGATCTGAAGCCAGGAGCCAGGTGCTTCCTCCTGGTCTCCCATGCGGGTATAGGGGCCCAAGCACTTGGGCCACCCTCCACTGCCTTCCCGGGCCACAGCAGAGAGCTGGACTGGAAGAGGAGCAACCAGGACTAGAACCCGGCGCCCATATGGGATGCCAGCACCACAGGTGGAGGATTAACTAAGTGAGCCATGGCACCGGGCCCGACACTTAGGTTCTAACTGTTCCTGGTGTACAGTTTATTCAAGACTGCTGTGCATGGAGTGTACAAAGTCCTTTTTGAAGCATCTAGTCCATTTGCATGTTTCCATTTTTTTAAAGATTTATTTATTTGAAAGAGTTACACAGAGAGAGAAGGAGAGGCAGAGAGAGGTCTTCCATCTGCCAGTTCACTCCCCAATTGGCCCCAATGGCGAGAGCTGTGCTGATCCAAAGCCAAGAGCCAGGAGCTTCTTCGGGGTCTCCCACATGGGTGCAAGGGCCCAAGGATTTGGGCCATCTTCCACTGCTTTCCCAGGCCATAGCAGAGAGCTGGATCGAAAGTGGAGCAGCAGGGACTCAGACCGGCGCCCACACGGGATGCCGGCACTGCTGGTGGTGGCCTCACCTGCTATGCCACGGTGCTGGCCCCTGCATGTTTCAAAACGACCAAAATATAGTTTAAAGTACAAGTAGTGAGTGAGCACTCTATAAACATAATTTTACTGAAATAGTAGGAATGGAATTGTTAAACTACTTCTGTGAACAGGATATGACTGACTGTTCTTCAGTTGTTGGGAGAAGTTAGGAAGGAAGAAGATGCGAAAGATAATATGCTGGTGTGTTTGTTAGGTAATTTCAGACACAACCAGTTTTTTTGTGTGTGTAGCTTGCTTGGCTGTGTATATGTAATATATACAAATGAGTCCTCATTTTGCAACTTGCAGTCTCAAGGCAGTACGGAGGTTGCCAGTGTATGACAGAGTTAGTAAAATTAGCAGATTTTGTGCATTTCATGTTGCAATTCGTAGAAAGGCCTATTTCTGCTTTTGGAAATGAACTTGTTCAAACATCTCCGATCCTTACGCATACCTGTACTTGCCAAGTGGATTTGGTGGAGAGAAGGAAGGAAGGAGGGAATGGTTCAAGGCCAAAGTGATCATATTTAGAATATACTTCAGATTATGACTATTTCTGTGTGTGTACAGTTTTATTTAACAGTACTGCATACAGAGTATTCAGATATATTTGTATTTAAAATACCTGGTCTTTGTGGATGTTTCAAAGTGTTTGAAAATAGATGGGATTATTCTGATTCCACTTACATGAGTTACTTAGAAAATTAAATAGAGCAAGAAAGTAGAATGTTGATTACCAGGGATGAGAGTAGGGGAAGGTGGATGGTATTGGGGAAAGGGGGGGTGGTTAATTGTTCATAAGTGCAGAGGTTCTGTTTGGGATGATTAAAAGGTCTAGAGATGTGATGATTGTACAACAATGTGAATATACTAAACTAAATTTTATTAGAATAAAGATCTTTCTTAATTGATAGGAAATATTGTCTTTGCAAGTGGAGTTTTTAAACTCCTGAGTGAACAGTACACTCATTTTTGGGGTTGAGGAGTGTTGCAAAGAAATTGTGAAATACGTTTTGCTACTGTCCTAGAAGATTTTGGGTTCACACATTTCCGTATGTTATGTGCGTTTAACTTTGTTGTGCTGTATATAAAGGCAGGGGTATGTTCTCAAGGACATGGGAACCATCTCACTGAAAAGTAGCCGCCATGGGAGATGATGCCCTTGTCTCCTGCTTTATGTAGGAGTGTAACTTCAGCGGATGCCTTGCTCTGAGTCACAAAACTACCTCTTATCATTAAGATAAGAGAAATGTATTTTTCCTTTAGATAAAACCAGCTAGCAAACACAGAAGACCGCCCAATTTAACAAGTGAATTTAGGATAGGTTGTGTGGTGCATGGTGCTGTTAAGCTCTTGTTTGGGGATGGGATGGCTATTTATCTTGAGAATGTGAATGTCATAGATGGCATTTACTTGGTGTGTGTTTTGTAAAAACCCAGTATATACTAAGAACTGGCTGCCAAAGCTGGAAAGTGCCTAGAGACCAAAGAAAGAGGCAGACAAACCCATCATTGTACAGAGTATAATGTTTTTAGAGACTGAACAGAAGTCTGAGATGAGAGGATCCCCTGAGAAACGGATCACCGGGATGAGGGTTTATCCGCCAAGCTAGGCAGAGGTGGTCTCTGGCTAAAGTGAATGTACCTGGACTTTCTCAAGAAATAGTTGCATTTCAAGCATCAGATAAGGGACATTCCAGGTTTCTGTGCCCTATATGAAACACCAGGCAGATTGTCCTGATGACTTTATTTCATAGGGTTGGGGTGACTGTCAGGGTCACCAGTGGGCAAGGTGGCAGATAAGACCACGATGGCAGCAGTCCTGCCAACCTGCATCCCTGCAGACTGAGCTGCCAGGATGAGAAGGTGAGATTGCTTTTTTTTTTTTTTTAAGTTTTAATTTACTTATTTGAGATGGAGAGAGAGACAGAGAGAACGAGAGCGAGTGCACTTGCACCTGCTGGCCCACTCCCCAGATGCTTGCCATGGCTGAGGCTGAGCTGACATGAAGATAGGAGTCAGAAATGCAGTCCAGGTCTCCCACGTGGATGGGAGGGACCCAGGTAGCTGAGCCAGCACTGCTTCTTTGTGGGGCAGGAGCTAGGAATAGAGACCAGCCAGTGCGATGTGGGGCGCAGGTATCCTAAGCAGCATCGCAAGCGCTGGGTTAAATACCTGCTCCAGAACGTGGGATTTCTTTCCGTCTTTGCAGTCTCCCAGTGGAGTGCCGCTGATATGCCTCATATTCTGGTTTAATGGTTATCCGATAATAAAACTTTACTTTCTCTGTTTTACGGAGAGGATTTCTGTATTGGATGAAGAATTTGTTTTGATTTTCAAGGTTTGTTTATGTATTTGAAGGGCAGGGGGACAGAGGACAGAGATCTTCCATTCACTGATTCACTCCCCAAATGACCACAACAGCTGCAACTGGACCAAGCTGAAACCAGGAGTATAGAACTCCATCTGGGTCTCCCACGTGGGTGCAGTGGTTCAAGCACTTGGTTAATCCTCTGCTGCTTTCCCAGGCACATCAGCAGGGAGCTGGATTGGAAGTGGAGCAGCTGGGACAAAACCCAGCACCTATCAGAGATGCCACAGTCATAGGCAGTGACTTTACCCACTAACCCCTAACACCAGCCCCAGGCTGGAAATTTAAATAAGGACTTAAGTTTGCTGCAGTATATATTGTAGTACTGACTGTCTGAAAGTAACTTCAAATTAGAACAGTCTGATCTATAAGTCTTCGTTTCTCCCAATTCCTAAACCAACCCATGGATAGAGTAAGATGTGTGGGAGCCCCAGACGAAACTCGTGATTTCAGCCTGGCCCAGCTGTGACCATTGTAGCCATTTGGAATTTCATGTATAACTTACTATCAAAAAGAGATGTATCCATAAAAATCGTTGCAAATGGATGTTCTTGGAAAAGATATTTTGAAAGCAATTCTAGTATCCCAACTCAGATTGGATAAATTGATAATGAAAGATTTAAGGATATGCCATCTCAAAATATGCTCAGTTGGAATATTGATGATTCCGAACTGACATCACTTGAGGAGCTATAACTTCAGAAAAGGCCACTTAGGAGATAAGTAATTGGTCTAATGGTTAAGGTGTCAGATGAAACATCTCTATCCCATATTGAGGGCCTTGATCTGATACCCAGCTCTGGCTCCTGATTCCAGCTCTCTGCTAATGCAGACCTTGGGAGGCAACAGCAATGGCTTAAGTAGTTGAGTTCTTCTCACCCATGTAGAAGACCAGGATGGAGTTATCTCTCCCAGATTTGGCTTGGGCTTCATGGACATTTGGGAGTGAACCAGTGTAGGCAGCCTATGGACAAGTCAAGGCCAATCTTGGCTTGTGGAATTCCTGGGATAAGAAAGGCACGTACTCCCGTGTTGAAGGAGGATGTTAATCAAGAACACTCTGTTACAATTATCTGCGTCACAGGAGGTCCGAGAAGTTGCTTGCATATGTTGTTATCTTTTGTGTTTCCTTGAGCTGCAACTGGTTATGTCTAAATATCGCTGAGACACTGGAATAAAAGAGTCTTGATCAGTTCATTGTCTTGGCTCCCTTCTCTGCGTCCTTGTCCCTCTTTTCATTTCCACTCCCTCCTTCAGATTCTCTTCAACTGGCGCGGCTGATCGGCACAAACCAGCGATGGGAGTACTCTCTGGTCAGCATTGTTCCCTAACTCTCACTTCTGCTTTTCCTAGCCAAACAAACCAACCCAACCCAACCCAACCCAACCCAAACCAAACCGAACTACAAGATCATACCTTCAACAGAAGTTAGGTGGATAAACCTCTAAATGATTTAATGAGCCAGCTACTTCTTTTATTGGGTCCTGTGTTCGTATGTATAATTTTTTATGCTGTTAATCTGTCTTTTGTTAGCTTGATTCAGGGGCCACCACAAAAAAGAGGAACGAGAAGATTTTCCCCCAACACCATAAATAGCCACAAATAAGGTTTTGCCACCAAGTGAATTTGTTGCAGAGAAAATGATTTCTTTTGTTTTAAAACTATTTTGGATTTTGGGAGTAGATAGAAGGAATAATGGGCCTATCCTTTGGCCTGCCTAGAAAGAAGAGAGAAAGTAGAGGTGTGGGGAGTGAGAATGTGGGAAAGGTGAGTGCATAAGAAAGACTCAGAGCCCGGTTTACCGGACTAAGAGCTCAAAGTTTATCCTAAGGATAATAGGGACAATTGTTGGCTCCAGTTTGGAGCAGGGAGTTGACAGACTGGAGATGGAGAGAAGTCTTTCAGGGCATGGCTAGGGTCTCATCACCATCGTGTTGGCAGTAGAGAGAGAGGAAAGGACCATTCTTCCAGCTTTTTCACATGGCAGAACAAACAGAAAAATGTAATATTTGTCTTACACATTGGTATTGTAGGGAAAAAATGATAATTCCCTGTAGGTTGTTAGCTGGACCTCTGTTACAAAAGATTAAGAATAGAAAACCGAAGACAAGCAGACGTTTATTTATTTATTTACTTATTTATTTATTTTTTGACAGAGTTAGACAGTGAGAGAGAGAGACAAAGAGATAGGTCTTCCTTCCGTTGGTTCACCCCCCCCCCCCAAAATTGCCGCTACGGCCAGCACGCTGCACCAATCTGAAGCCAGGAACCAGGTGCTTCCTCCTGGTATCCCATGCGGGTGCAGGGCCCAAGGACTTGGGCCACCCTCCACTGCCTTCCTGGGCCACAGCAGAGAGTTGGAATGGAAGAGGAGCAACCAGGACAGAATCTGGCGCCCCAACTGGGACTAGAACCCAGGGTACCGGTGCCGTAAGTGGAGACTTAGCCTAGTGAGCCGTGGCGCTGTCCCAGAAGCTTTTAAGGTGCATATTTTATGTATATGTGGGAAAAAAGCAGAGAATGAGTGGTTCTCGAAGAGGTTTTGGATTCTCAGTTACTTGGTATTTTTAACCAACAACAGTGATTTTTAAAGAATCAGTAAAGCAGAGGAAAAAGACTTTTGTTGCAGAACAACACCCCAAAGAGTTGGAGGCATTGCTGTAGATCCCCCAAACCTGGGTCTAGAAAGCCAATCACTGATGTTGGGGTGGTGGAAGAAGGCGGGTATTTATTGGCAAAGCGCAGAGCAAGGAGGTAGGCAGCATTACTTACTTCCTAGGCTGTGCAAAGAATTCGGAGTGAAGCTTCTTACAGATTGAAATTGGGACGAAGCGGTCGTAGACCTTCTGTCCAAGTTCCTGTTTGGTCAGTGGTGCTCACGAGTTTCCTTTGGATGGTTGGCGATGCATTGCTCACTAGGGAGCTTTTATGATGGCCAGGTAGGCTTCAGGTGATCCGGGAGTCACTTGTTAAGTGGTAGTTCCTTCTGCCCCAAAGCTGGAATTTTCCTGCCTCGACCGACCTGTAATTCCCCTAAACAAACACCTCCAGACGATGCTGGCCAGCAGTTTTATCTGTTGGAGAAGCAAAGGAGTTCTTGAGTCCAGTGATTAGAACCTTGCAGAGCCAGCTGTGCCGCATTCTTAATTCAGTAAATTCCTTTTGATAAGGGACAAACAAGGACACTTCGGGCCAAGAGAAACTGACTGGATTTTACTTAATAAGGGTTCTGACTCACTCTGTAGAGTGATGACTGGAGCAAGGCAGAAACCTGGCAGAACAAGGCTAATTAGTGAGGCAGGCCAGTGTGGGTTCCTCTGGCATCATCTCCAGGCTGCTGAGCGTGCAGAGTAGTCTGCAGTGCTTAACCTCTGCTCTCCCTGGGGCATGGAAAGGATGCCTTTTGTCTTTTAAATTGGTAGCCAGCTTTTAAGCATCTCGACTGGGGGCAGAGGAATCTCCTGCACTGCTTCTCAGATGCCTTCAGATCAACAGTCAAAGATGATATACGTTTTTCTGATGCTGAGATGCACCAGAGTGTTCCCGGCTATAGGGCTACATCCCAGGGAGAGCTTCGGGCATCTTTATCAGAAACTAGCAATTGAAGTCTTGGAATGTGAGACACTGGCCAGAAAGACTTCCAGTGAGTGGAGAGGGACAAGGAAGGGAGGGAGAGAAGGGAAAGAGCAGGCATCCTTAGGACCTTGGAATCAGGCCTCCCCTCAGTCAACAGGTGTTTTCTATCCATGGACCCAGATGTTGGGGTTTATGTCTGGCAAGGCTTGACTTTGAGATAAAGGTTCTTATAAATAAATAAGAACCCTCAGATGATAAAAGATATTCCATGCCCCGGGGGACTTGGATTTGAGGGAAATAGCAGGGAGATCCAGGAAGCTGGAGAATTTCGCCCAACCCGTTAGACCACTTCTGTCTTTGTTTCTTGAAACGCATTACAAAAGGTCTCAGTCACCTTTCAAAGAAGTAGCCAGGGTGAGGGGTATGTTGGAGATGCAGTATAATACAGATTTCGATAATTTTACGGGAATGTATTCATGTGGTACTTGCAGATATAAAAGTGTATATCGTACACAAGACGTTCTGGGGGGGGTTGTTTTGTGTAGCAGTTATGATGCCGCTTGGGGGGCCGGCACTGTGGCACAGCATGTTAAGCAGCTGCCTGCAGCACCAGTATCCGTATCAGCACTGGTTCCAGTTCTGGCTGCTTCACTTCCAGTCTAGTTCCCTGCTAATGTGCCTGGAAAAGCAGTGGAGGATGGCCCAAGTGCTTGGGTCCCTGTACCCATGTGGGAGACCCAGAAGAAGCTCCTGGTTTTGAATTGGCCTAGCTCCAACCATTGTGGCCACCTGGGGAGTGAACCAGCAGATGGAAGACCTTTCTCTCTGTCTATCCCTCTCTTTCTCTGTAACTCTGCCTCTAAAATAAAGAAAAATAAATTAAAAAAAATCAGTGGATATTAAAAAAAAAAAAAACGGATACCCCTTGGGACACAGGTATCCTATATTGGAGTGCTTGGGTTCAAGTCGTAGCTCCACCCCTTATTCCAATGTCCTGCTAACACACCCTGTCATCTAAGTGGGAAAAGTTGATTAAATTCCTGGCTTTGGCCTGGCTCAGCCATCAGTGATGCAGACATTGAGGAGTGAATGAGCTCATGATAGATCTGTTTATCTGCCTTTCAAATAAATAAATACATTTTTGAAAAGATATTCTGGTCGTTCTCTTAGAATTTTCTTCTGTAGTATGAATAATAGCAATTACTGTTGTGATCATTATTGCCAAAATTTGAATCCCGTGGACTGGTGAAAAATTCCACACATGCAGTTGCCTCGGGTGAATTTCTTGATCAAGGATCTAGAAAGTGTCTGGAACTACTAGGCAGGGAGTTTGTTAGGTCAGATGGGCTGAAATTCTTGCCAGTAACTTTATCCTGTCAGTGTAATATACCCATATTCCCAGGATGCACCAGTGTTTCCTCTGGGGCCAGGAAGGAGGAGACACCATGATAACCACATAGAAGTTAAATTCTGCAATAGAAACCCAGAAAGCTTTGCACATTCCGAGACCCTCAACTCATTTGTTTATTCAGTAAAGGAACTGGGACCAGCACCGTGGCACAGTAGGTTAATCCGCCTGCGGTGCTGGCATCCCATATGGGTACCAGTTCTAGCCACAGCTGCTCCTCTTCTAATCCAGTTCTCTGCTGGGGCCTGGGAAACCAGTAGAAGATGGCCTAAGTCCTTGAGCCCTTGGAACTGTTACCGGAGAATGGCAGGGTTCTTGTCTTCGCGCAAGAAAGAATTTAGGCGTGAGACAGAGTAGTAGAAAGTAAAATAGCAAGGTTTATTAGGATAGGGACATCCGTAAGAACAGATGGGCACCTCTCCAGACAGGACCTGAGAGAGAGTGCAGTCGCTCGGACGGAGGACGGAGCAAGGTTACATGGTTGAATGGAAAGATTACACCTGGCCAGGCAGATGGGTGGCTCAGCATAGAGGCAGAGGGCTGAGCACGCAGTCTGGTTGAGGCCGGGGGAGGGGGGGGGGGTTTAAGGAGATGGGTCTTTGTCTTCACACATCTCCTCCTGAAACAAAGGATTTTATGGATATTAAGAAGCTCCTATCTGAGTTTTCCCTTGAAGGTATCAGACAGGAGGAAGCCTAGCTGGCGCCATCCTGGGTTCAGAGGAAGGGTGAGCAGGACCCCCTAGAGAATTGGGATCTGGAGCAGGGTGTTTGAAATGCAGATACTGGGCTGCATCTGGGAGATTGTGGAAGATTTGTCAGGCAGAAGGGGCGGGGACCCCCACCTGGCAGGTGATCAGGTAGAAGGGGGCAGGGCAGAATGCAAATACCAGGCTGCCCCTGAAACATTATCAGGATGACTTTGAGATGCAGATGCATATGTTGGACATAGACGTCTTCTCTTTAGGCCTGTTACACACACATAAGCTCATATCTGACTTCCTACCTAACACAACCACATGGGAGAACCAGAAGAAGCACCTGGCTCCTGGCTTCGGGTAGACGCAGCTCCAGCCGTTGCAGCCATCTGGGGAGTGAACCAAAGGAGGGAAGACCTTTCTCTATGTCTCTCTCTCTCTCACTGTCTGTAACTCTACCTCTCAAATAAATAAATGAAATCTTTAAAAAAGAATAAAGGACCACTCCTACCTCATAAAAAGGACTGAGGGCAGAGGAACCATCACCACTACCCCCCAAAGTGCACAGTTGAAGGCCACAGACACTGGGAGTGCAGCAGGGACTCAGATCCAGGTACTAGGACCTGGGATGTATCCCCAGTGACATCCTAATACCCCACCAAAGGCTGCCCTCAAGCTTTCTGTTTAGTAAGAGGAGAGAAGTAATGGCTTCCTCCCCCTTCCCTTGTTATGCCCGCAGTCCGTGGTCCCCCGAAAATCACACCACCAGAGACCGAAGTTGAAGCCAATAAGCAGGGTCATTTTTATTACGAGTTTGAACTCGGGCCTCTCAGGGCCTCCAGCAGAGGAAGCCCCCCGAGAAGCCCCGAGCCCAGTTCTTACAGAGCTTTTATTATCATGTCCAAGCAGGCTTTAGGGGAATGCTATAGATCAAGTTGATACTTCTGATAGGTCCCAACACCTGCCTCCAACTCCAGGGTAGGGGCTGGTTGTTATCTCAAGCTTTATACCTCCCTTTTACATTCCTGGACCTGGGTCAGGGTTGGGTCACATCTGGCCAGGTGGAAGGAAGGGGGAGTGTAATCAACTTAATGTAGTTCCTGGATTACATAGCTCAACATCTAACATAATACATATATAAAGTCAAAGACACTTAGCATTGCTTATTATTACTACTAGTTGCCTAATAAGCTAATGTGATTACACTTTAGATTACATTAAAATAATGATAATATTTTCTAGCACTATTATAATGGATAATAAGGGCATAGTAAAAGCTGGTTGTGCAGGTGTCTTCTCATTCCCCCCTTTCACATGAGACTTATTTGGAGCCAATCTTGGCTCTTTTATAGGTCTTAAGCTTTATAATTCCTGTTCATCTAAGGGTTGGTACTGTGTCCACAGCACCATAAGCTGAACTGTGTTCATCCTGTCTTTAACAAATGTTACTAGTTTGTTGATCACACAGGGGCCTATGGTTAGGATTATTATTAACAGAAGTAGAGGGCCAGTTATAGCCGATAATAAGGTTGTTAGCCAAGGAGAATAATTAAACCATGATTCAAACCATCCTTCTTGTTGTTCCCTTTCTCTTTTTCTTTTTTCTAGCCCCTCGCGTACTTTAGCCATGGAGTCCTCTACTACCCCGTGTGGTCGGCATAAAAACAACACTCCTCCCCCAAGGCGGCACACAGTCCTCCCTGCTGTAGAAACAGCAAGTCCAGTCCTCGCCTATCTTGGAGGACAACTTCCGACAGGGATCTGAGAGACTTGGTTAAGCCAGCGATAGATCGGTCAATTCTCGTTAAGTCTTCATCTATTGCCAGTCGGAGAGCTGAATACTGGCTTCCTTGCTTGGCTACTGCAGTGGCTCCCAACCCTGTCCCTGCCAGTCCTAACAGGCCAGCTACAGTGATTAAAGCGGTCGCCACTTCCCGGCGCTCTCTGCTGAGTGACGTGGTGGGTCTTAGGCTGGACGGGGGTTCCTTATAGGGATGATATATTATTCGAGGGTACAATCTAACTAGAAGGCACCATTCATTATTGCTTTGTAACACTGTCCCTGACACACACGGAGTCACTCCCGAAGCATTACAGGCCCACCACGTATTTCCTGGCGCTGGGTAGAACAGGGAGGCGTTGCTGAGGACAGTGTGACTACACATCGATCCAGTAGAAACTGTGGTGGATATGCACGTTCCCCGACCCCGCACGACCTGTAAGGTGGTCCCAGATTCCACCTCTCTCTGCCAGCGGCAGCCCTCTTGGGTTGTCCCAGAGGGTGAGAGACTTATCACAGCTGACGCCTCATAATAGGGTGGCGAGGCCTTGAGGGCAATGGGGGTCGTCAAGATGACTTGGAAGGGTCCCTTCCACCTGGGTTCCAAGTTTTCCTGTCGGTGGCGTTTCACGAACACCCAGTCGCCCGGCCGGTAGCTGTGGGGCACCGGAGGAGGCCCTGTCTTGTACAAGTCTTTCAGTTTTGGCCACACCTGTTCATGGACCCCCTGCAGGATTTGGAGTGAAGACAGGAGTTCAAAATCATCATCATTTTTTTTTTTTTTTGACAGGCAGAGTGGACAGTGAGAGAGAGAGACAGAGAGAAAGGTCTTCCTTTGCCGTTGGTTCACCCTCCAATGGCCGCCGCAGCTGGCGTGCTGCGGCCGGCGCACCGCGCTGATCCGATGGCAGGAGCCAGGTACTTCTCCTGGTCTCCCATGGGGTGCAGGGCCCAAGCACTTGGGCCATCCTCCACTGCACTCCCTGGCCACAGCAGAGAGCTGGCCTGGAAGAGGGGCAACCGGGACAGAATCCGGTGCCCCGACCGGGACTAGAACCTGGTGTGCCGGCGCCACAAGGCGGAGGATTAGCCTAGTAAGCCGCGGCGCCGGCCAATCATCATCATTTTTAATCAGATTTTCTTTAAGATTAGGTATGGTGGGAGGTGGCCTGCCAAACAAAATTTCATAGGGAGTAAGCCCCAGTTTGTATGGGGAATTGCGAACCCTATACAGAGCATAGGGGAGGATGGCTACCCAGTTTGCGCCAGTCTCCATGGTCAATTTGGTTAAAGTCTCCTTTAATGTTCTGTTCTTTCTTTCTACCTGTCCTGAACTTTGGGGCCTGTATGCACAATGTAATTTCCAATCCGCCCCGAGTATGGAAGCCAACCCCTGACTTACCTTAGAGACAAACGCCGGTCCATTGTCCGAGCCTATCATTACTGGAAATCCATACTTGGGTAAGATGTCCTCCAGTATCTTTTTGGCCACCACCTGAGATGTTTCATTCTTAGTGGGAAAGGCTTCTACCCATCCTGAAAAGGTATCTACAAAAACTAGTAAGTATTTATACCCGTACTTTCCTGGCTTTACCTCAGTAAAATCTACTTCCCAGTAGGCTCCTGGTTTATCTCCTCGCTGTCTTGTTCCAGAATTCTGAGCATTCTTTCCTGCATTAGTGAGTTGAGAGACTTTGCATTTGACAACAATTTGGGCAATTTTGCTGGGGGCCTCTTATTCGTAGTTTCGTCTGTCTCATTAAGTCCTGTATCCTCCTGGTGCCTAGGCGGGTGCTGTGGTGAATTTTTTGTAATACTCTTTCTCCTAGTTTTCCGGGGAGTATGATGCGACATTCAGAGTCTCTCCACCACCCATCAAGGAGCTGTGCCTCAGGGAGTGTTTTTACCCATTGCAGATCTTCTTCGGTGTACTCGGGCGTTGGAGGCAAGTTCCTGGGTCCTGGATCGGGGAATTGTTGTTGCGCGACTATAGCCTGAATTGGGGACATAGCTATTTTCTTAGCAGTCTGATCAGCAAAATAATTGCCCCTTGACACGGGGTCTATAGGTTTTTGGTGGCCCGGGTAATGCATAATTGCCAATCTTTTTGGCTCCCATAAAGTGGCTAGGAGAGCTAAGATTTCTTTATGGCTTTTCCCTCTGCTGTTAGGAGACCTCTTCTTTCCCAATATATATAGCCCCATGTATATGGGCGGTGGCAAAGGCGTACCGGCTATCAGTGTAGACCGTAAGTCTTTTTCCCTTTCCTAGTTTTAAAGCTTGGGTTAGGGCTATCAGTTCCGCTTTCTGTGCCGAGGTGTCTGCCGGCAGGGGCTCGGCCCATATTATCTCAGTCTCTGAGACCACCGCTGCCCCCGTGTACCTCTGTCCTCGATGCACGAAGCTGCTCCTGTCCATAAACCAGGTTACCTCAGTGTTGGGCAGGGCTTGATCTCGTAGATGTTCTCTTACTCCGTGCACCTGGGCTAACACTTCGGCACAATCATGGAGTGGGGCCTCCAGGTCTGGGTCGGGGAGCAGGGAGGCGGGGTTTAGGGTGGCTGGTGGCTGAAAGAAAATTCTGTGAGGGTTTGGCAACAGCCCTTGGTAGTGAGTTAGCCGTGCACTGCGAAGCCATCGGCCGGGAGGCCGCTTTAGGAGGCCTTCAACAGCGTGGGGTGTGGTGACCTGCAGTTCTTGCCCCAAGGTTAGCTTGTCTGCATCTTTTACCATCAGGGCTGTGGCCGCTATCATTCTGAGACATCCAGCGGCTCCAGAGTCGAGTTTCTTTGATAAGTAGCTACAGGCTGTTTCCAAGGGCCTATGGGCTGAGTCTGAACTCCCTCAGCTACCCCCTTACTCTCGTCCACAAACAGTTGACAAGGCTTGGAGGCATCGGGGAGTCCCAGCGCTGGGGCCGAGAGCAGCGCTGGGTTTATCTGCTGAAAGGCTTGTTCAGCCTCCTCTGTCATTGGAAGGGCTGCTGACCTTTTGTCATCAGGTAGAAGGGTTTGGCCAATTCAGCAAACCCAGGGATCCACAATCGGCAGAACCCGGCTGACCCCAAAAACTCCCGAACCTGTCGTTGCGACTGCGGTTGGGGGATTCGGAGCACAGTCTCCTTGCGCGCAGGGGTCAGCCATCGTTGCCCCCCTTTCAATAGGTAGCCCAGGTATGTTACCTCGGTCTTGCAGAATTGGGCCGTTTTAGCGGGTGCTCTGTAGCCCAGGCTCCCCAAAGTGTGCAAGAGGACCTCCGTTCCTCGGGTGCATTCCTCGAGGGTCTCCCGTAACTGAGGGTGAGCTCCTGAGGCTTGGAATGACATTTTATCTGTATCTTCAGCACACAGCAGATGCTCAGTAAGCCGCGACGACCGGGGAAGGGGCCGGCGAGGCGCCAGCGCGGGCGGCCTCCGCTCCTCTCGCGGGCAGGGCAGCCGGAGGGCAGCGGGTCCGGAGCGCTGGGCGGCGGCGGTGGCGGTGGTGGTGCGCCCCAGGCCGGCCAGGGCCCCAGGCGCCGCCGCCCCCTTCGGGCCGCCAGCCGCCTCTGGGCAATCCTAAATAAATCCTGAATGTTCTTTGCCTCCAGGTCTTCTAATTTCTGTAACTTCTTTTTAATGTCAGGAGCAGCCTGATTTACAAACGACGTAACTACTGCTGCTTGATTTTCGGGGGCCTCTGGATCCATAGGCGTGAACTGTCTAAAGGCTTCCATTAATCTTTCTAAATACCCTGAAGGGGACTCTGTCTTTCCTTGATTAACTGCATATACCTTGGCCAAATTAGTGGGCTTGTGTGCCGCTACCCGGTTTGCGCCAGTCTCCATGGTCAATTTGGTTAAAGTCTCCTGGTTGCGTGCTGCTGTCCGGAGACCCGATAAACCCGCAGCCGTCCGCTACCTTCTGCCGTGTTGTAGTCCCAGCCATCTTGTGGGGGTCTGGTCAAAGGAAAAGCATCATTGATTAAATCTGGGTTGGCGGTGGGTTGACCATCGTCGCCAGGAACCAATTTCCTGGCTTCTAACTGGATTCGTCCTCGCTCCTCTGTGGTAAACAGGATTCGGAGGAGTTGTTGGCAGTCATCCCAGGTGGGTTGATGAGTAAACATAACGCTATCTAAAAGAGAAATCAAATCTTTGGGATTGTCAGAAAAACGGGCATTTTGAGTCTTCCAATTACAGAGGTCACTAGTGGAGAAGGGCAAATACTGAAGTCTAGGGTTCCCGGTGCCATCGGGCGGCCCGATTTCTCGTAATGGTAGGGCCACCGTGCAATCAGGATGGTGCGGGCTCGCCGCTCGTTGGGTGCGACCCCTCGTCCTTTCTGCTGGTCCCCCTGGGTCAGCCCCTGCTTCTCTCTCTCCCTCCAGTGGGGCTGCCTGTGCTCCCTCGTTCACTGGCTCTGCAGGCCTAGGATGAGGGAGCAGGTATGGAGGAGGGTCAAGGCGTAGGGGATCTGAACTGTCAGGCAGGACCGGGTAAAGAGGAGCTGAGGGTTTGGTGGCTCGGGGTTTAGCAGCAGCCTCCCTTGCGGGTGCGGATTTTGCTTACTCGCCCGCTCCTGTGCGCTGTAGGGCTAGAATTTTAGCTGCGGGAAGGAAAGGCGCCAGCCAGGCCGGCGGGTTATTTATTAGATCTTGCCAGACGAGAATGCAGGGGATTAGATCTGGGTAGCCATCTGGTTCTGAGAGAAAGATTTTCTCTTTAACCGTCCGTAGGACTGACCGGTCGAGAGTGCCCTCTGGAGGCCATCCAACACCAAAAGCTGGCCACTCTGACCTACAGAGAGTGGCGAGTTTGTCCTTCCTGATTTCCACGCTTAAATTAGAAGCTCTATTCCTCACGTCTCTGAAATGATCCATTATGATGGTGAGGGGGGTGGTCTGCGTCTGCCCCATCGTGGACCTACGAGCCCTGGTTAAAAAGGGGGATGTTTGGAAGGAAGGTGAGGTTAGTCAGATAAAGGAACAAAGCAGGAACGTGTAGAGTGTCCTCTTTTCTCATCCAAAGGTGGTAACCTGGAAAATAACAGCCTCAAACTGAAAGCTTTCGGCGGAACACGCAACCACACGGACACACAGATGCAGATCGCAGGCGCGTTGGGCTGTCTCTGCCCGACCAGATGGACCACAGTTTACACTGATAGTCCCAGATGGGGTCCGAGGATCCTCTCCCAACAGCCCCGCCAACAGTCCTATAGCGCGTCCGCCAGGACTTTTCGTCGGCCCAGATACAGAACCTATAGGCAACTCAGATAATACAGTCGACTACACAAAGACAATGCCGGCAAACTCACCCGGACCGGTCCTTCCACGACCCTTCAACGAGGTGTCTGGGTGGGCTTCGGTGAATCCCGGGACGAGCCCCCAAAATTTGTTATGCCCGCAGTCCGTGGTCCCCCGAAAATCACACCACCAGAGACCGAAGCTGAAGCCAATAAGCAGGGTCGTTTTTATTACGAGTTCGAACTTGGGCTTCTCAGGGCCTCCAGGAGAGGAAGCCCCCCGAGAAGCCCCGAGCCCAGTTCTTACAGAGCTTTTATTATCGTGTCCAAGCAGGCTTCAGGGGAATGCCATAGATCAAGTTGACACTTCTGATAGGTCCCAACACCTGCCTCCAACTCCAGGGTAGGGGCTGGTTGTTATCTCAAGCTTTATACCTCCCTTTTACATTCCTGGACCTGGGTCAGGGTTGGGTCACATCTGGCCAGGTGGAGGGAAGGGGGAGTGTAATCAACTTAATGTAGTTCCTGGATTACATAGCTCAACATCTAACATAATACATATATAAAGTCAAAGACACTTAGCATTGCTTATTATTACTACTAGTTGCCTAATAAGCTAATGTGATTACACTTTAGATTACATTAAAATAATGATAATATTTTCTAGCACTATTATAATGGATAATAAGGGCATAGTAAAAGCTGGTTGTGCAGGTGTCTTCTCACCCTCATAGAGTGTCTCCTTGAAAATACAGTGGGCCATACAGGAGGCGCAACCTTTTGATTTTACAAAGCCAAGTTGTGGGCTCTCTCATCCTTGGAGCTGTCAGCACCTCCAAGGTTAACCTGGAAGTCCCTCGGGAGCTATATGGGCGGCAGTCTCAGAGATAAGGGATGTGTCAGCGATCCTCTGGGCTACTTTTCGTTATAAATCTGTGTAAAATTCTGTTCCTAGTTTGTCCATCCTTCCCTGCTCCCTGATTTTCATGTAGGTAAGATAATGCTTACTCCATATTAAATTGTGTCTTCATGTCGATCGGGCAGGGTCCTTTGTTGGCAGCATTGTTTTATTTCCCCAGATTTTGATAGACAAAGTATAAAATAAGCTAATTAAGCCACAGCAGGACCCAGGAAAATTAGCATGGTGAACACTCAGTTTAAGTCAGTGGGGTCTTTGAGAGATAGAGAAAGACATGGTGTTCCAGCCAGAATACTGTAAGCATTGCTTATGACCCTGCCCTACTTGCCATTCAGTGACCTTGGCTAAACTCTACTCAGTCTCCCTGAGTTCTTTTTCAAGGAGTCCTTGACTTTTTTTTTTTTTTTTTTTTTTTTGACAGGCAGAGTGGACAGTGAGAGAGAGAGACAGAGAGAAAGGTCTTCCTTTGCCGTTGGTTCACCCTCCAATGGCTGCCGCGGCTGGCGTGCTGCAGTCGGCGCACCGCGCTGATCCGATGGCAGGAGCCAGGTACTTATCCTGGTCTCCCGTGGGGTGCAGGGCCCAAGCACTTGGTCCATCCTCAACTGCACTCCCTGGCCACAGCAGAGAGCTGGCCTGGAAGAGGGGCAACCGGGACAGAATCCGGCGCCCCGACCGGGACTAGAACCCGGTGTGCCGGCGCCGCTAGGCAGAGGATTAGCCTAGTGAGCCGCGGCGCTGGCCGGAGTCCTTGACTTTTAGACTTCAGTGTTCATTTCTACATTGCTCAGTTTTAGCAGAAATCCTGCTGAGTCTATTTAACCAGAATCCCCTCCTTTTGATGTCTGATTTTTGTCATTTCCTGTGATATTGTGACATATAGTCATTTGCTGCATAGTGATGTTTTGGTCAATGACAGATCATGTGTACCACAGTGATCAGTCCCATCGATTATAATGGAACTGAAAAATTCCTATTACCTAATGATGTTGTAATGTCACAGTAGAACACATTACTCTAGTGTTTGGTGATGTGTATGTATACAACTCTCCTGTGCTGCCAGTTATAAAAGTACTGGTATAGCCTATGTGTAAGTATATATGGTACATAGTATTTGATAATGGCAGTAAATATTTCTGGTTTATTTTTTACTATGCAATGCTTTTTAAAAAAGTTTTTTTTTATTTGAAAGAGTTACACAGGGAGGGATGGAGGGGGGGATAGAGAAAGAGAGAGAGAGAGAGAGAGAGAGAGAGAGAGAGAGATCTTCCAACCACTAGTTCACTCCCCAGATGGCTGCTATGGTGTGGGACTGGACCAGGGCGAAGCTACGAGCCAGGAGCTTCTTCTAGGTCTCCTGAATGGGTGGCTTGGGCCCAAGTGCTTGGTTCATCTTCCACTGCTTTTCCCAGACCATTTAGCAGAGAACTGGATTAGACGTGTGTCGCGTCCCGCGGGACAGCAACTGGGGCCGAGCACCTAGAAGGAGAAATGAAGAGGACAGGAGACACAAAGATGGCAGCAAGACAAGTGTCCTGATCAGGCTGCGATTTTACTTTTTTTAACCACGCACTTATATATCGTGAAGGCAGGATGTCGGGCGGGGGAAGGAAGGGGAGTCTGGGAGGGCAGGATGTCGCGCAGGGGAAGGAGGGGAGTCTGGGAGGGCAGGATGTCGCGCAGGGGAAGGAGGGGAGTCTGGGAGGGCAGGATGTCGCGCAGGGGAAGGAGGGGAGTCTGGGAGGGCAGGATGTCACGCAGGGGAAGGAGGGGAGTTTATCCTGCAGCTGCAATGCTTGTGCCAGCAGAGGAAGGTCATAAAGTCTTAATTCAGGGTTGCGTTATCAGTACTTTACGGCCTGGGCTGCTTAGCTCTACTTCAGTAGCTTTCCACTAAGAGGCCACATGTTGCGCGGTCCCCGACAGAAGTGGAGCAACTGGGACTCGAATTTGTGCCCATATGGGATGCCCATGTTGCAGGTGGCAGCTTTATGCACTGTGACAAAATGCCAGCCCCTATACAGTACTTTCTATTATTATTTTAGAGTACGCTCCTACTTACAAAGCAGAGTTGACTGTAAACTGCCGTGGCAGCAGCCGCGTGATTCTCGTGATTAACAAGTCTCTTGACTGCATCACTTTCTGTTGTGCTTGATTTGATATGAAATTGTTTTGTTCATTGTAGTCCTAGGAGGAATAGGTTACAGCATTGAGATATGCGCGCGCGCACACACACACATTCATATAGCCCAGGTGTTTGGTAGTTTATGTCATCTAGGTCTGTATCCACAATGACAAAATCATCTAATGATACGTTTCTCAGAACGTGCCCCTGTTAAGGGATTTGTGACTGTATAGGAGAAACAGTGTTTTTTCCTCCTGTATTCTCAGAATATCTCATTGGGTTTCTCATCCTCTACCACATTTCAAGTGATGTCTGATTGCCTGTCCTGCCTTCAGCAGTAACGGTTGAGTTAGTTGAGCCAGAATTGCACCATACACCCGCCGTTTCTTCTCTGTAATTTTCAAGCCACTGATCCCTCTTCTCTTCTCCTTAGCTATAAATTTTCATTTGCTTGTTCTCCATTCAGAGTTGAGTTCAATCTCTCTCTCTCTCTCTGCAAAATCCTGCCACAGTGCTCCCTATACCCATAGTGCTGTCCCCTCCCCTTGAACAGAATCTTCCTTACTATTAGTGTGACACACCGTAAGACACTCTATGGCTCCAAGATTAATGATAGTCGTAAGGCCTCCTCAAGCATCTTGCAGGGCCAATTCTACATGTGCTTACAGTAGGATTTCCAGTAGGCACATTTCATTAGCACAGAAGTGAGTGGTCTGCTGAACAAGGAAATGTAGAATTTAAAACCCATGCTGGTCTGATTCCAAGCCTTCTCACTCCTCCCTAGTCAGAACTTGCCTCACCAGCATTTCTGCATACCAGCCTTGTCCTATCTAATCTGTAAGACTTTCCCCAAATTTCTGACCAGAGACAGATTTGGATGATACCTGATTGCTTCCTTACTGGTCAGGGATAGAGCTTTTCTGTTCTCAAAGGTCCAGTGTCACATACCGGTTTTGTGTGTTTAGTCAGTAGACCGACCTCATTGAGTCCCAGAACTGGTCAGCTAGGACCACTTGAAACCCCTGAAACTGACCCTGTGCTTCAATAAGTGTCACGAATCAGTTTTTCTTTCCAGCCATGTCCAAGCCCACATGGTTACTCTGTTACTCACAGTCCTGTTTCTATAGAGACTGGTGGAATGGCTGACTTCCTGTTCTCAGACCCACTTCCTGTTCTCTGACCTGGGGTCCCTTGGTCCTTGGTTTTGGGGAGAGCGTCAGGTATTCACGTCCTTCTTTTTCCCGTGCATTTTTATTCTCTTTTAAAGATGGGTCAGAATTGGCTGCTTCCCCAGATACCTCGTCCAAAGGGCTGTCACAGGATGGACATCTTGTCACCCTGAACGTGATGCTAATTTTGAACAACGGCCATTTCTGTTTGGCATGTCCCCAAACACCAGCCAAGTAGTTTGTCTGATGTGCATGTTTGAGGCAAGGCTGGCTGTGTTGACTGTATTGGGGGAGTATTCTCATCTCTGCGGTGGGGCATCTGTCTGGGAACAGAAGTGCAGGGGGCAGCTGGTTGCCATCTCAACACTCTTGGTCTCTTGGTCCAATCCATTGTCACCCTACCTAGTGTCTTCCCGTGAAACCACCAAGAATGGACCCAAGATCCAAGGCATAAATGGTCCTGCAGTGCACCCCGTCTTCTCTCCAAAGCCATGCACGCTCACCAGTCACAGCAGCAGACTCAGGTCTCAACAACACTCCAAGCTTTTTTTTTTTTTTTAAAGATTTATTTATTTGTTTGAAAGTCAGAGTTACACAGAGAGAGGAGAGGCAAAGAGAAAGGTCTTCCATCTGGTGGTTCACTTCCCAAGTAGCTGCAATGGCCGGAGCTGTGCTGATCCAAAGCCAGGAGCCAGGAGCTTCTTCCGGGTCTCCCACGTAACACTCCAAGCTTCTGCCCACCACTATTAAGAAACACTGCTACAGGCTGGCACCACGGCTCACTAGGCTAATCCTTCCCCTGTGGTGCTGGCACCCCAGGTTCTAGTCCCCGTCGAGGCGCCGGTTCTGTCCCAGTTGCTCCTCTTCCAGTCCAGCTCTCTGCTGTGGCCCGGGAGTGCAGTGGAGGATGGCCCAAGTGCTTGGGCCCTGCACCCGCATGGGAGACCAGGAGGAAGCACCTGGCTCCTGGCTTTGGATTGGTGCAACGCACCGGCTGTACCAGCCATTTTGGGGGGGTGAACCAACAGAGTCAGACCTTTCTCTCTGTCTCTCTCTCTCACTGTCTAACTCTGTCAAAACAAAACAAAACAAAACACTGCTACAACTATGGTGACAGCCTTCTTCAGTCTGCCTTCAGGGAATATAATTGTCTCCTGACTGGTCACTGGGCCATTCTGAGTTTTCTAAGTCTTCCCACTCAAGTCCCAAAACCATCCTCAGGCCTGGAAGTAGTCGTTGAACTATGTTGTATACTATGACTTCATGTTGGGCTTCATTTCTGGTTTGGGGTTAATGAACTTGTCAGATCTTTGGGGGATCTCTCCTCTGCTGTACCAAATAGGCAATGAAGTGACTCAAGTCTTAGGGTTCCCACAAATGCCTAAATGCTTTGATCAGGGTGCTCGTAGACCATGGCATGGTTCTCTAGCACCTGTTGGCTGGCCAAGGGATAGACTGTACCCTTTCATACTGTTGCATTTGGCTTAGTACTGGTGGCTAGATAGAATAATCAGAACCATGTATACAGAGACAGAATGTCTGGCCAAAGGGATCCAATCAATAGCTTAGGAGTCTACTCTCTGGTCTGGGATCCCTTGGTCCTTGGTTTCAGGTAGGATTTCAAGTATTAGGTATTGTTCTTGGCTTTCCTTTCCCTACCCATTCTTTTCAAAAATTTATTTATTTTCATTTTACATGGGGGGAGGGATGGGAAGAGAGAGAGAGAGAGAGAGAGAGAGAGAGAGAGAAACACAAAGAGATCTTCCATCCACTGGTTTACTCCCCCAGTGCCAGGGCTGGACTGGGCTGAAGCCAGAAGCCCAGAACTCAGTCTGAATCTCTCATGTGGGAGGCAGGGACCCAAGTACTTGAGCCATTAACTGCTGCCTCCTCGGGTATGCATCAGCAGGAAGCTGGATCAGAAGTGGAACTCACAACCAGGCATTCCATTATAGGATGGGTGTCTTCTGTGCCTAACGCCTGCCCGTTATTCTAATCATCCTTCAGGGTCTCCTACAGAAAACTGGAGACTGGCCCCACCGTCCTTATGGGTTCACCAGGTACAAGGCAAGGTACAGGTTTGCTGATGGAGTGCAATGCTGCACATAGCAGCTATCTTTTGCAACCAGGGGGTGGACCGAGGAGTAAGGGTTAACATGGCTGGACGCTGTTCCCCTGCAGACTGACCTCCTAGGGAGGAAGTTAACTTCCTGTAGAAAGAGTTTGTTTGGGTTACAGAAACTGGTGAAAGCTGAGAATGAAAAGGATAGACATCCTGGTAGAGTGATGTGGTGGGAGGGGGCCAAGGTGCCAAGTCTTATTAGTGGCTGCACAGTCAGATCAAGATGGGGGTAGCTAGGGCTGCTACACTCTAACCTCAGTGCTGGTGAACTCGGAGGCTGGGCTTCATCTCCTGACTTTGATCTGGTTCCATTAGGCCTGTGATCTGCCGCCGGTGGCCTGGGCATTGGGGTGAGGGGCACACACCTGCCCCTGCTCCATCTCTGTTCTGCCAGCAAGCACTGTTCCGGCTTGGTGAGTGGACCGTCAGTTATCCTCTTACTTGCTCAATTGCCTGTAAAATCTCTTCCTTCCTCAGAAGGAGCCAAGATCCATTTAACTTTGATTTGGATGAGAAGAGGTCTAAGATGTTTTCTTAAATTAATGAAGTTGTAAAATAATGAAAAGAACATGCCCCCATGGCATCAAAACAGATTAAATAAGAAAACGGGCACAAGGCCAGTTGAGTCATTTGATGAATTAACAGAACATGATACTTGTTTTATTACTTTCACGTTCTAGAAGAATATGAGAAGTGGTTTGTGGGAAGTACATGGGCAGCACGTACCTCTCATTCACATGTGATATTATCGTAGGAGAGGTCCCTGGCTAAGCTTGGTCCAGGGTCTTGTCTCTGTGCAAGAAAATTCAGGGGCTGACACTGTGGCATAGCGCGTAAAGCCACTGCCTGCAGTGCCGGCATCCCATATGGGTGCCGATTGAGTCCCGGCTGCTCCACTTCCGATCCAGCTCTCTGCTGTGGCCTGGGATAGCAGTAGAAGATGGCCCAAGTCCTTGGGCCCCTGAACCCACGTGGGATACCCAGAAGAAGCTCCTGGCTCCTGGCTTCGGATCGGCACAGCTCTGACCATTACGGCCATCCATCTGGGGAGTGAATGGAAGTGGGTGGAAGACCTCTCTCTCTCTCTCTCTCTATCCCTCCCTCCTTCCCTCCTTCTCTCTCCCTCTCTGAACTCTGCCTTTCAATAAATAAATCTTAAAAAAAATAATTCAAGGAGGAGACATAGATAAAGATGAGCACAGGAGCAAGCTTCATTTAAAAGCAAAGAGAAAGTATACTCTGAGAGGGGAGAGTGAGTAGCCTCATGGCAGAATGCTGCAGTTAACAAATTTTGGGTCATCCTTTATAGGATCTACAGGCACAGGGGGTGGTGTCTAGGCAGGGCTTAATTGCATATTCAAAGCAGATGGAGTTTGGGGCAGAGCTCAAGTACTACCTATTTCTATGCCCCTTTTTGTAAACCTTGGCAGGTCATCAGATGCATGGTGGGAGTGGGTGTGCTGATTATGATAATTTCTTTATCATTGTAGGCACTCAGCCTGCAGCCATTTTGGGTATTTCCAGCTGTGTATGGCTCCCTGGCATGTGTCTGATGGAGGGGTAAGGTTTGGCTGGTGCACATGGGGCTGAGATGCAGGTGCGGGCAGTCTTCGTTTTTCTCTGCTGGCTACCTCCCTGCCTCTGTCAGTAAGAACAGCGGAGCTTTTACAAAGCTTTCCACTCATGCATTTTTGTCCTACTATGTTATGGAAGGTAGACATATATTCAGTGGAATTTCAGAGTTAGAAGTTAAGCCATTGTAATTGAGTCTTGTTGATTGCTACCTAGCACCCGTTGTTTCTCACTGACTCCAAGCCCACTGGATTTTCTTGGGCAAAATCTATCCATTTAAGTGGTATTGAGCCCATCCACAGATTTGATCAGGTAGCGTGCTACGTGATCAGCTTCAGCTAATCAGCAAGGATAGATTCATTCTCTGGGGCTCAGTAAGTTGTCTGAAGTACACGCAGTCGTGTACCATATAATGATGTTGCCACTCAGAATGGACCACATAGACAATGGTGGTTCCATAAGATTATAATCGAGCTGAAAAATTCCTGTTCCCCAGTGACGTCACAGCTATTGAAGCATAGTGCATTTCTCACTTGTTTGTGTAAACATGTACCGGTGTAAACAAACCTACCATGCTACAGTTGTATAGAAGTATAGCATATACAGTGGTGCATAGTATGTAATAATAATAGATAATTGTTAGGAAAAGAGTTACAGATCGGTGCCTCCTCACATGGGGCACCATAAATGTTAGGAAAAGAGGCACAGAACAGAGAGGAGTCAGTGCACAAATTCACAGCCAGACCGGATTTCTTCAGAGAAAATAGATTCGTAGAGGTGGGTGACCAGCTGCCGGCGTGCACGTGATGGAACACGAGACAGAAGGCCCCGACCCCCAGGGGCCAGGCCTTTTTATATTTTAGGAGGGCTAGGGTAGGGGGCAGCAGGCAGAGGGGAATTCCTGGAACTGGGCGAGCCTTG
This sequence comes from Oryctolagus cuniculus, assembly GCF_964237555.1. Classification (NCBI taxonomy): domain Eukaryota; kingdom Metazoa; phylum Chordata; class Mammalia; order Lagomorpha; family Leporidae; genus Oryctolagus; species Oryctolagus cuniculus. The sequence goes on from NC_091450.1 coordinate 26,041,178, forward strand.
GGAACATGGGAAAAAATGCAGGGTTCCGTATGAAGGCAACAGGGTGTGAGATCCAATTGAGATTCAAGGGCAAAGAATACCTTCCAGTGTTTATCTGTCTTTTGGACAGTGCATGCGAATGGCTGAGGCTTATGTCTTTGTTCCATCAATAATGATAATACACAATTATTTTGCTGGTTTACTTATTTAGTATAATGTGCTTATTATTATTATTTTAGAGTGTGCTCCATCTACTTCTAAAATGAAAGTTTGTTGCATTAACCAGAATCAGCCTCGGACATCTGCTGTGGGTCACATCTCTTGATTGCATCAAGAGGCCACCTGTCACGGTCAGCCTGTACCACCTGGGCTTGGGTTAGTGTATTCTGGACATTTGCACAAGGATGGAGTCACTTAATGACCCATTTCTCAGAATGTTTCCCTGTGTTTACAGAGTGCATGACTGAACATGTGACCAGATTTGGGCCAGTAAGAGACAAGACGCTGGTGAATTCTGGGAAATAGGTTTCCTCCCATTTCCAGGGAAACTTCAGGGCAAGTTGTTGCTTTTTCTAAAAGGGAAGAAGTCTGTAGCTTGGAGCTCCCGCCAGGCATCTGTTGACCACACTGGGAGACAGCTTTTATTTGAAACTAATTTTAGAGGAGGCGAGGAGAATGTGAGAGACCGGGTCGTTGGTGCCATGCCTGGGCTTCTGCAGCGTGTCTCAGCTGACGTCTGCTCTTTGGCTGGACTTAACTAATTTTGTAGGGCAACGTTTTCTCATATTTATTGTCTGCTTAAGACAATAAATATGGTTCTCCACTGCTTGCTACTCAGGATCCTGAGAGATATAGCTGTTGTGTTTGGTGGGATGAGAAAACAAGAGCTAAAAGCACAGCAAGAAAGAGCCAGAAAGGCAAGGACATTGTGATCCAAATTCAGATGTGTGTGTTGACGTGTCTGTGCAGTCTGAGAACAAAAGAATTCTGCACGTAGGATTGCTTGGGAGGAAAGATGTTACACCTTACAGCAGGAATGGGGAGCCTTTTTATTTTTCTGCCAGTGGCCGTTTGGATGTTTATACCATCATTCACAGGCCATACAGAATTCCAGCTTAAAGATTAGCCTGAGGGTCTTTGATCAACCATTTAATTCACTCACCCTCAGTGTAATGGCTGGAAGAAACTGCTTCTCTTTGGTGAGGTGTATGATGTTAGCCGGTGTTGATGATGTCGCTACTCAAAACTGCTTTTTTCCAGGGTTGTGTCAATCTTTCTCGGGCTCAGCCGACTCCTTGCGATGGGAGGTTTTGAATACAGATGTATGCTTCAGTGTGTATCTCCTCCAAGTGGGAAGTCCATCATTGTTTTACATGTAACGTTTAGAGAACTCGAGCAGTGGAAAGTTGTTACACCCAGCGTTCATTGCAGCTGAATGATTTTGTGTTCAGCTGGTTCCGCACTGAATGGGGAATGTTCAGTTCCATCTGTTGACTCGTCCCACCCTGAATCTCTCATCCAATGCCTCCATCAGCCTTGCCCACTTTCTACGGCATATCCAGGGGCCGTAGAAAGCGTTTGTCCTTTCAGAGTAGGGAGATACAGTGTATTATTCCTTTTTTTTTTTTTTTTTGATAGGCAGAGTTAGTGAGAGAGAGAGACAGAGAGAATGGTCTTCCTTTTTCCATTGGTTCACCTCCTAAGTGGCCGCTACGGCTGGCGCATTGCGGCCGGTGCGCTGCACCAATCCTAAACCAGGAGCCAGGTGCTTCTTCTGGTCTCCCATGTGGGTGCAGGGCCCAAGGACCTAGGCCATCCTCCACTGCACTCCTGGGCCACAGCAGAGAGCTGGCCTGGAAGAGGGACAACCGGGACAGAGCCGGCGCCCCAACTGGGACTAGAACCCGGTGTGCCGGCGCCGCAGGCGGAGGATTAGCCTAGTGAGCCATGGCGCCGGCTGTGTTATTCCTTTTGAGATCGACTTTCCACAGCCCTGATTTAGTGTCCAGTGCTTTCACATCTGAAGCAGGGAGCTGAGAAGCTGGTCGGGGCCCTGCAGCTTGACGTCCACCCCTGAGAGGCACCTGGTCATGTCCTGCGTGGGTGATAGATTCCACACAGCCACTTGCTGTCTTGAGTTTCCCTGACAGGATTATCCTTCATCTGTACAACTTGACTTCATCCCACAGGTTGTAAAAGCTGATGAGCTTGTTCCCACAGCTCAGCCACCACACTTTACAGAGACAAACAGGATCACTGGACTCAGAGTCAGGATCATTCAGTAACTCCTTAAACTGGCAGCTGTTAAGCTCTCTGTTTTTGATAAAATTTATTCATGATTCTACTGGTTTTTTTTAAGATTTATTTTTTATTTGAAAGGCAGAGTTATAGAGGCAGAGAGAAAGAGAGTAAGAGAGAGAGAGAGAGAGAGAGAGAGAGGTCCTCCATCCACTGGTTCGCTCCCCAAATGGCTGCAATGGCCAGAGCTGTGCTAATCTGAAGCCAGGAGCCAGGAGCTTCTTCCTGGTCTCCCACACGGGTGCAGGGGCCCAAGGACTTGGGCCATCTTCTACTGCTTTCCCAGGCTATAGCAGAGAGCTGGATCAGAAGTGAAGCAGCTGGAACTCAAATTGGCACCTGTATGGGATTCCAGCACTGCAGGTGGCAGCTTGACCCAATACACCACAGCAGCAGCCCCATGATTCTGCTGTTGACATCCCATTGTTGAGCTGCAACAGCTGTGCACAGAGACCTTCTTGGTGCCTGGTGCAGTGGTCCATACAACAGCTGTGCACAGAGACCTTCTTGGTGCCTGGGGCAGTGGTCTATACAACAGCTGTGCACAGAGACCTTCTTGGTGCCTGGGGCAGTGGTCTATACAACAGCTGTGCACAGAGACCTTCTTGGTGCCTGGGGCAGTGGTCCATACAACAGCTGTGCACAGAGACCTTCTTGGTGCCTGGGGCAGTGGTCCATACAACAGCTGTGCACAGAGACCTTCTTGGTGCCTGGGGCAGTGGTCCATACAACAGCTGTGCACAGAGACCTTCTTGGTGCCTGGGGCAGTGGTCCATAATAAAACCTCTTGGACCGAGACTGGGGTGATTCCATTTTCTCAGGGATTGTTGATCATGGATGTGTGGATTAGAGTTCGATTGGATTTATCTTCTCTCAGCAAAGAAGTCAACAGCGTCACCGCTGGCCATCCGTGTTGTGGAGAATCATTTTACAGCATCTGTTTCATCACTGGTGGACCCACCACAGTTTGCCACAGTGCATTTACACTGTCCCAACACACATCCTCCCAGCCTACCTGGCAACATCTGTCCTTTGAGTCAGTGCAGTTTAGCCAGGCGGGCTGTGGGGAGCCAATGAGAAGCCTATGTGTCTACCCCATCGTGTACCCATGTGGGTCCTGTCTGTTCAGTAATGGATGTTCCTTGCTTGTCCCTCAAAATTTATGTTATTAGTGGGATTCACTTAATATAAATTTCTGTTGCTATGAGAAAACCTCATAGATTTATTGAATTTCAAGTCTCGCCTGCAGTTGCCTTGGCAGTGTTAAACCAAATGATTTCATGAGCCTTATATGGCCAGATGGCTGGATATTCCTCACTCCTGCTTTAGGTGTTCAACATGCTTTTAGTTTTTGCATCAATATATCCTTTTTTTTAAAAAAAATATCTATTTATTTGAAAGTTAGAGTTACACAGAGAGAGAAGGAGAGGGAGAGAGAGAGAGAGAGAGACAGAGGGAGAGATCTCCCATCTGCTGGTTCATTCCCCAATTGGCCACAACAGCTGGAGCTGTGCTGATCTGAAGCCAGGAGCCAGGAGCTTCTTCCGGGTATCCCATGTAGGTGCAGGGGCCCAAAAACTTGGGCCATCTTCTACTCCTTTCCCAGGCCATAGCAGAGAGCTGGATTGGAAGTGGAGCAGCCGGGACATGAACCAGTGCCTATATGGGATGCCGGCACTACAGGCAGCGGCTTTACCCGCTATGCCACAGTGCCGGCCCCATCAATACATTCTTTATCCAGGAAGCAGAGATGTGGGAAGTGGCCAAGGATATCAGCAGGGATATGTGTTGAGAAGACAAAAAGTGTGGGAATTGAGAAAAGGTCAAGTTACACTGTCCAGATGATTAGTAACAAGTGTGAGCAATTTGTAGCTAGAAATGGTTTTTATTGTTTTATGTCTTTGATGTATCTGATTGACAGCCCTGTCTGTGAAGTTAGAATTTTACCCAGATAACTAACAAAGTCAAGAGAGTTTAAGGTCTAAGAGTATTTTAGTCTGCTTGTGTAGACTAATGGTGTTTAACCAACCAGGGGTTTCTTCTTGGAGTGCATCTTGCAGTGTCGTTCCCCACTCCTTGTCCTTTCTCTGTTGAGCACTCTTTGTGTTGGCCTCCTTTTTATTCGAGTTAGGCCCTTTGTCAGCAAGTCCAGAAAACGATGTTGAAACCTGGTTTGTCACAGTTTATAAAGTGCCTGCAGGGATTCCTCCCCTCCCTGTAAGCATGCATACGTGCAACATGATACTCTGCATCTATTTTTTTTTATTTGACAGCTAGAGTTAGACAGTGAGAGAGAGAGAGAGACAGAGAGAAAGGTCTTCCTTCCATTGGTTCACCCCCCAACATGGCCTCTACGGCTGGTACTGTGCTGATCCGAAGCCAGGGACCAGGTGCTTCCTCCTGGTCTCCCATGCGGGTGCAGGGCCCAAGCTCTTGGGCCATCCTCCACTGCACTCCTGGGCCACAGCAGAGAGCTGGACTGGAAGAGGAGCAACTGGGAATAGAATCAGGTGCCCATATGGGATGCCGGTGCCGCTGCAGGCGGAGGATTAACCAAGTGAGCCACAGCGCTGGCTGGTACTCTGCATCTAAAAGTAAGGTCTGTATCTCCGCTCCTGAATTTGCACTAGCCTGTGCCTTGCCGTGGTCATGAGAGTGTGGTGGATACATTGCTGGACAACTTCCGAGCTGTGTCTCAAGACTCCTTGCCTAGGGCACCATGCCCGCAGGAGGATGAGAGGCCACATGGATGAGGACCAGCCTGCCCAGTGAACAGCCGCTCTGGGGCTTGTTTGGATCACATTTCAGAAAAGCACAAATTCAAGTATTCTTGAAAGTACACTCTGAGGTTTTACAAAACGGTGGCCATGTTTAATGCTTAAGATCACATGGGGCTGGCACTGTAGTGTAGTGAGTAAAGCCGCTGCCTGCAGTCCCGGCATCCTGTATGGGTGCCAGTTGAGTCCCGGCTGCTCCACTTCCAATCTAGATCTCTGCTGTGGCCTGGGAAAGCAACAGAAGATGGCCTAAGTCCTTGGGCTCCTGTACCCACGTGGGAGACCTGGAAGAAGCTCCTGGCTCCTGGCTTCAGATTAGTGCAGCTCCGGCTGTTGCGGCCACCTGGGGAGTGAACCAGTGGATGAAAGACTTTTCTCTGTTTGCCTCTCCGCTCTCTGTGTGACTCTGACTTTCAAATAAATAAATAAATAAATCTTAAAGTTGGGATTGAGCAGTACGTGATTAATTCACGTGCAGGTCTCTGGTTGGTCTGCAGTGATGTGGCCTTCCTTTGGTCAGTGACAGGAGATGCCTGGCCTGTTCTGAGAATGCAGTGATGGGAAAATGGACTCCAGTCTGGGGTGCATGGGTGGACTGGAGGTCACTTTGTTTGATCAGCATCTGGGCTTCCTGGGAAGCATCTTAAAGTGGGGTGCAGCATTAATGTTAGCTGCAGCGGGGATCACTGATTTTTGAGTTTTGTGACCTGGGGTCTTGTGAGGTTAGCCTGATCCATGTACCACCCCATTTAATGAGCTCATTAGTAAGGAGCTGACTTGCAATCAAGCCGGAGAGAGTGGAACAGCAACCTAAGGAAGAGAGGAGGGCCCGATAAATTCTGCATCAAAAGCATTAGGGATAGAGGCTCAGTTTCAGCTGCTGTCTCAATCTCTCAGTAATTTAGGGGAAGCAGCGGTGGTTTCAAAGGGTTAACAAAGGCTAGTGAATTGCAGTTTGGTCCAGTTTCAATTCATCATGCGTTTGTGTTTGTTGTCACAATTGAGGCAGCCCAGTTAAAATTCTCAGTTGTATGTGTGTCTGAAATGTGAACTAACATGGCTTCTCAACTCCATTTTTTTTTTTTGACAGGCAGAGTGGACAGTGAGAGAGAGAGAGACAGAGAGAAAGGTCTTCCTTTTGCTGTTGGTTCACCCTCCAATGGCCGCCGCGGCCGGTGCATCGCGCTGATCCAAAGCCAGGAGCCAGGTGCTTCTCCTGGTCTCCCATGCAGGTGCAGGGCCCAAGCACTTGGGCCATCCTCCACCGCACTCCCGGGCCACAGCAGAGAGCTGGCCTGCAAGAGGGGCAACCAGGACAGAATCTGGCGCCCCGACCGGGACTAGAACCCGGTGTGCCGGCGCCGCAAGGTGGAGGATTAGCCTATTGAGCCACGGTGCCGGCCTTGATTTCTCTTTAAAGTCTCAATTTCATGGGAAAATTTTTCATTCATGAGATGTATGAATTTCTTTAATTCATGGATTTGTTTCTTGTTGCTTCTGAGTAATCCTATGATTAATATTTAGAATTGAGTTTCAGGCATTTCTTTCTTTTTTTTTTTTTTTTAAAGATTTATTTTATTTATTTGACAGAGAGAGGTAGAGACAGAGAGAGGTCTTCCATCTGCTGGTTCACTCCCCAGATGGCTACAGTGGGCAGAGCTGCACCGATCTAAAGCCAGGAACCAGGAGCTTCTTCTGGGTCTCCCACATGGGTGCAGGGGCCTAAGGACTTGGGCCATCCTCCATTGCCTTCCCAGGCCACAGAAGAGAGCTGGATCAGAAGAGGAGCAGCCACGACTAGAACCAGCACCCATATGGGATCCCTGCACTTCAGGCCAGGGCTTTAACCCTCTGTGCCACAGTGCTGGCCCCGAGTTTCAGGCATTTCATCAATCTCTTTGTCTTTACGTTCTAGTATTGAAGTATTGTTGCATTCCTTTTGGTGGGGTGTGAGTTGTGTTCCCTGATCTTGTTACTTGAATTTCTGCGTTTATTTTTAGAATTTGTGGAGATACTTCTTGTTGTTTTCCTCTGATGGCTTTTATCTTTTGGACTATGCCTTTGTGGCTTCGTGCAGTGTCTGTTCATTCAGTGAATACCCAGAGGTGTGTGCTGGGTATGGCCAGGGAGCCCTGGTTCATGCTCCAAGGTGGGGCAGTTATGCAGGGTGATACCCAATTGGGTGTGGTAGATCTCTTGATAACAAAAGGGGGTTCTGGTCACTGCTGTTGGTGTAATCGCAGCATCACTTCTCTTCCAAGGTGGTCAGTGCCTGAGGTTTAGCCCTCAGTGGGTGCAGCACTCATCTGTGCTTCTGCCTGAACTGCACAAAAGATGTTCAGAGAGAATGAGACGTTCCCAGAGTTAGCTGCCTGTGCGTCCTCCACGTAGGTGGCTTGAGCCCTGGTCCCTGTGATACACTGAGAGCCTCAGGGCACCTCAGAGTTGTATGTGGGTGTCCAGCACCCGTCTGTCCTCCTAGCCAGACTGAAATTCAGTGGGGAGCATGGGTTTTTCCCTCCGGCAAAAACCTGAATCACACTCATGCAGAATCCCTACCTGCTGCAACCCTACTCATTTCACAGTTGTGCTGGGCATGGACAAGAGTGTGCAGCTGGTACTGGTGCTGGGCGTGTACAAGGGTCTGCAGCCAGTACTGTGCTGGGTGTGTACAGGAGTGTGCAGCAGTACTGTGCTGGGCGTGTACAAGAGTGTGCAGGCAGTACTGTGCTGGGTGTGGACAAGAGTGTGCAGCAGTACTGTGCTGGGCGTGTACAGGAGTGTGCAGCAGTACTGTGCTGGGCGTGTACAGGAGTGTGCAGCAGTACTGTGCTGGGCGTGTACAGGAGTGTGCAGCAGTACTGTGCTGGGCGTGTACAAGAGTGTGCAGCAGTACTGTGCTGGGCGTGTACAGGAGTGTGCAGCAGTACTGTGCTGGGCGTGTACAAGAGTGTGCAGCAGTACTGTGCTGGGCGTGTACAAGAGTGTGCAGCAGTACTGTGCTGGGCGTGTACAAGAGTGTGCAGCAGTACTGTGCTGGGCGTGTACAAGAGTGTGCAGCAGTACTGTGCTGGGCGTGTACAAGAGTGTGCAGGCAGTACTGTGCTGGGCGTGTACAAGAGTGTGCAGCAGTACTGTGCTGGGCGTGTACAAGAGTGTGCGGGCAGTACTGTGCTGGGCGTGTACAAGAGTGTGCAGCAGTACTGTGCTGGGCGTGTACAAGAGTGTGCGGGCAGTACTGTGCTGGGCGTGTACAAGAGTGTGCAGCAGTACTGTGCTGGGCGTGTACAAGAGTGTGCAGCAGTACTGTACTGGGCGAGTACAAGAGTGTGCAGCAGTACTGTGCTGGGTGTGTACAGGAGTGTGCAGCAGTACTGTGCTGGGCGTGTGCAAGAGTGTGCAGCAGTACTGTGCTGGGCGTGTACAAGAGTGTGCAGCAGTACTGTGCTGGGCGTGTACAGGAGTGTGCAGCAGTACTGTGCTGGGCGTGTACAAGAGTGTGCAGCAGTACTGTGCTGGGCGTGTACAAGAGTGTGCAGCAGTACTGTGCTGGGCGTGTACAAGAGTGTGCAGCAGTACTGTGCTGGGCGTGTACAAGAGTGTGCAGCAGTACTGTGCTGGGCGTGTACAAGAGTGTGCAGCAGTACTGTGCTGGGCGTGTACAAGAGTGTGCGGGCAGTACTGTGCTGGGCGTGTGCAAGAGTGTGCGGGCAGTACTGTGCTGGGCGTGTACAAGAGTGTGCAGCAGTACTGTGCTGGGCGTGTACAAGAGTGTGCAGCAGTACTGTGCTGGGCGTGTACAAGAGTGTGCAGCAGTACTGTGCTGGGCGTGTACAAGAGTGTGCGGGCAGTACTGTGCTGGGCGTGTACAAGAGTGTGCAGCAGTACTGTACTGGGCGTGTACAAGAGTGTGCAGCAGTACTGTGCTGGGCGAGTACAAGAGTGTGCAGCAGTACTGTGCTGGGCGTGTACAGGAGTGTGCAGCAGTACTGTGCTGGGCGTGTACAAGAGTGTGCAGCAGTACTGTGCTGGGCGTGTACAAGAGTGTGCAGCAGTACTGTGCTGGGCGTGTACAAGAGTGTGCAGCAGTACTGTGCTGGGCGTGTACAGGAGTGTGCAGCAGTACTGTGCTGGGCGTGTACAAGAGTGTGCAGCAGTACTGTGCTGGGCGTGTACAAGAGTGTGCGGGCAGTACTGTGCTGGGCGTGTGCAAGAGTGTGCGGGCAGTACTGTGCTGGGCGTGTACAAGAGTGTGCAGCAGTACTGTGCTGGGCGTGTACAAGAGTGTGCAGCAGTACTGTGCTGGGCGTGTACAAGAGTGTGCAGCAGTACTGTGCTGGGCGTGTACAAGAGTGTGCGGGCAGTACTGTGCTGGGCGTGTACAAGAGTGTGCAGCAGTACTGTACTGGGCGTGTACAAGAGTGTGCAGCAGTACTGTGCTGGGCGAGTACAAGAGTGTGCAGCAGTACTGTGCTGGGCGTGTACAGGAGTGTGCAGCAGTACTGTGCTGGGCGTGTACAAGAGTGTGCAGCAGTACTGTGCTGGGCGTGTACAAGAGTGTGCAGCAGTACTGTGCTGGGCGTGTACAGGAGTGTGCAGCAGTACTGTGCTGGGCGTGTGCAAGAGTGTGTAGCAGTACTGTGCTGGGCGTGTACAAGAGTGTGCAGCAGTACTGTGCTGGGCGTGTACAAGAGTGTGCAGCAGTACTGTGCTGGGCGTGTACAAGAGTGTGCAGCAGTACTGTGCTGGGCGTGTACAAGAGTGTGCAGCAGTACTGTGCTGGGCGTGGACAAGAGTGTGCAGCAGTACTGTGCTGGGCGTGTACAAGAGTGTGCAGGCAGTACTGTGCTGGGCGTGTACAAGAGTGTGCAGCAGTACTGTGCTGGGCGTGTACAAGAGTGTGCAGCAGTACTGTGCTGGGCGTGTACAAGAGTGTGCGGGCAGTACTGTGCTGGGCGTGTGCAAGAGTGTGCGGGCAGTAGTGTGCTGGGCGTGTACAAGAGTGTGCAGCAGTACTGTGCTGGGCGTGTACAAGAGTGTGCGGGCAGTACTGTGCTGGGCGTGTACAAGAGTGTGCAGCAGTACTGTGCTGGGCGTGTACAAGAGTGTGCAGCAGTACTGTGCTGGGCGAGTACAAGAGTGTGCAGCAGTACTGTGCTGGGCGTGTACAGGAGTGTGCAGCAGTACTGTGCTGGGCGTGTGCAAGAGTGTGCAGCAGTACTGTGCTGGGCGTGTTCAAGAGTGTGCAGCAGTACTGTGCTGGGCGTGTACAAGAGTGTGCAGCAGTACTGTGCTGGGCGTGTACAAGAGTGTGCAGCAGTACTGTGCTGGGCGTGTACAAGAGTGTGCAGCAGTACTGTGCTGGGCGTGGACAAGAGTGTGCAGCAGTACTGTGCTGGGCGTGGACAAGAGTGTGCAGCAGTACTGTGCTGGGCGTGTACAAGAGTGTGCAGCAGTACTGTGCTGGGCGTGTACAGGAGTGTGCAGCAGTACTGTGCTGGGCGTGTACAAGAGTGTGCAGGCAGTACTGTGCTGGGCGTGTACAGGAGTGTGCAGCAGTACTGTACTGGGCGAGTACAAGAGTGTGCAGCAGTACTGTGCTGGGCGTGTACAGGAGTGTGCAGCAGTACTGTGCTGGGTGTGTACAAGAGTGTGCAGGCAGTACTGTGCTGGGCGTGTACAGGAGTGTGCAGCAGTACTGTGCTGGGCGTGTACAAGAGTGTGCAGGCAGTACTGTGCTGGGCGTGTACAAGAGTGTGCAGCAGTACTGTGCTGGGCGTGTACAAGAGTGTGCAGCAGTACTGTGCTGGGCGTGTACAGGAGTGTGCAGCAGTACTGTGCTGGGCGTGTACAAGAGTGTGCAGCAGTACTGTGCTGGGCGTGTACAAGAGTGTGCAGCAGTACTGTGCTGGGCGTGTACAAGAGTGTGCAGCAGTACTGTGCTGGGCGTGTACAAGAGTGTGCAGGCAGTACTGTGCTGGGCGTGTACAAGAGTGTGCAGGCAGTACTGTGCTGGGCGTGTACAGGAGTGTGCAGCAGTACTGTGCTGGGCGTGTACAAGAGTGTGCAGCAGTACTGTGCTGGGCGTGTACAGGAGTGTGCAGCAGTACTGTGCTGGGCGTGTACAAGAGTGTGCAGGCAGTACTGTGCTGGGCGTGTACAGGAGTGTGCAGCAGTACTGTGCTGGGCGTGTACAAGAGTGTGCAGGCAGTACTGTGCTGGGCGTGTACAGGAGTGTGCAGCAGTACTGTGCTGGGCGTGTACAAGAGTGTGCAGGCAGTACTGTGCTGGGCGTGTACAAGAGTGTGCAGCAGTACTGTGCTGGGCGTGTACAAGAGTGTGCAGCAGTACTGTGCTGGGCGTGTACAAGAGTGTGCAGCAGTACTGTGCTGGGCGTGTACAGGAGTGTGCAGCAGTACTGTGCTGGGCGTGTACAAGAGTGTGCAGCAGTACTGTGCTGGGCGTGGACAAGAGTGTGCAGCAGTACTGTGCTGGGCGTGGACAAGAGTGTGCAGCAGTACTGTGCTGGGCGTGTACAAGAGTGTGCAGCAGTACTGTGCTGGGCGTGTACAGGAGTGTGCAGCAGTACTGTGCTGGGCGTGTGCAAGAGTGTGCAGCAGTACTGTGCTGGGCGTGTACAGGAGTGTGCAGCAGTACTGTGCTGGGCGTGTACAAGAGTGTGCAGGCAGTAATGTGCTGGGCGTGTACAAGAGTGTGCAGCAGTACTGTGCTGGGCGTGTACAAGAGTGTGCAGCAGTACTGTGCTGGGCGTGTACAGGAGTGTGCAGCAGTACTGTGCTGGGCGTGTACAAGAGTGTGCAGCAGTACTGTGCTGGGCGTGTACAAGAGTGTGCAGGCAGTACTGTGCTGGGCGTGTACAAGAGTGTGCAGCAGTACTGTGCTGGGCGTGTACAAGAGTGTGCAGCAGTACTGTGCTGGGCGTGTACAAGAGTGTGCAGCAGTACTGTGCTGGGCGTGTACAAGAGTGTGCAGCAGTACTGTGCTGGGCGTGTACAAGAGTGTGCGGGCAGTACTGTGCTGGGCGTGTGCAAGAGTGTGCGGGCAGTACTGTGCTGGGCGTGTACAGGAGTGTGCAGCAGTACTGTGCTGGGCGTGTACAAGAGTGTGCGGGCAGTACTGTGCTGGGCGTGTACAAGAGTGTGCAGCAGTACTGTGCTGGGCGTGTACAAGAGTGTGCAGCAGTACTGTGCTGGGCGTGTACAAGAGTGTGCGGGCAGTACTGTGCTGGGCGTGTGCAAGAGTGTGCGGGCAGTACTGTGCTGGGCGTGTACAGGAGTGTGCAGCAGTACTGTGCTGGGCGTGTACAAGAGTGTGCGGGCAGTACTGTGCTGGGCGTGTACAAGAGTGTGCAGCAGTACTGTGCTGGGCGTGTACAAGAGTGTGCAGCAGTACTGTGCTGGGCGAGTACAAGAGTGTGCAGCAGTACTGTGCTGGGCGTGTACAAGAGTGTGCAGCAGTACTGTGCTGGGCGTGTACAAGAGTGTGCAGGCAGTACTGTGCTGGGCGTGTACAAGAGTGTGCAGGCAGTACTGTGCTGGGCGTGTACAGGAGTGTGCAGCAGTACTGTGCTGGGCGTGTGCAAGAGTGTGCAGCAGTACTGTGCTGGGCGTGTACAAGAGTGTGCAGCAGTACTGTGCTGGGCGAGTACAAGAGTGTGCAGCAGTACTGTGCTGGGCGTGTACAGGAGTGTGCAGGCAGTACTGTGCTGGGCGTGTGCAAGAGTGTGCAGCAGTACTGTGCTGGGCGTGTACAAGAGTGTGCAGCAGTACTGTGCTGGGCGTGTACAAGAGTGTGCAGCAGTACTGTGCTGGGCGTGTACAAGAGTGTGCAGCAGTACTGTGCTGGGCGTGTACAGGAGTGTGCAGCAGTACTGTACTGGGCGTGTACAAGACTGTGCAGGCAGTACTGTGCTGGGCGTGTACAAGAGTGTGCAGCAGTACTGTGCTGGGCGTGTACAAGAGTGTGCAGCAGTACTGTGCTGGGCGTGTACAAGAGTGTGCAGCAGTACTGTGCTGGGCGTGTACAAGAGTGTGCGGGCAGTACTGTGCTGGGCGTGTACAAGAGTGTGCAGGCAGTACTGTGCTGGGCGTGTACAGGAGTGTGCAGCAGTACTGTACTGGGCGAGTACAAGAGTGTGCAGCAGTACTGTGCTGGGCGTGTACAGGAGTGTGCAGCAGTACTGTGCTGGGCGTGTACAAGAGTGTGCAGGCAGTACTGTGCTGGGCGTGTACAGGAGTGTGCAGCAGTACTGTGCTGGGCGTGTACAAGAGTGTGCAGGCAGTACTGTGCTGGGCGTGTACAGGAGTGTGCAGCAGTACTGTGCTGGGCGTGTACAAGAGTGTGCAGGCAGTAATGTGCTGGGCGTGTACAAGAGTGTGCAGCAGTACTGTGCTGGGCGTGTACAAGAGTGTGCAGCAGTACTGTGCTGGGCGTGTACAAGAGTGTGCAGCAGTACTGTGCTGGGCGAGTACAAGAGTGTGCAGCAGTACTGTGCTGGGCGTGTACAGGAGTGTGCAGCAGTACTGTGCTGGGCGTGTACAGGAGTGTGCAGCAGTACTGTGCTGGGCGTGTACAAGAGTGTGCAGGCAGTACTGTGCTGGGCGTGTACAAGAGTGTGCAGCAGTACTGTGCTGGGCGTGTACAAGAGTGTGCAGCCAGTACTGGCGTTGGAAAGGCTCCTTCTCCCTGCTCGTTCCCTGGTTTGTGCACAGGAGCTACTGTGTTTGCCTCTGCTGACAAGATGGCGACTGTCCCCGTCAGTTGCTGGGTGTGCACATGAGACCTGCAGCAGTGGCTCCCTACTTTTGTCCAGAATGGTGCCCGCTAGCCAGTTCAGGCACCATTGTAGGGGGGATGGGAGAGAGAGACATGCCCCTTTTTTTCCGTCTGGGTGAGCATGCGCCCTGTTCCGCTCAGGGCTCCGGGCTGGACTCAGACAGTGCAGTCTGCTGCCTCGCCCTGTGGCTGCGTCACCAGTGGCATGGGCCGCTGCACTCTGATCTCGCCTTGCCCTCCACGGCTGCTGCTTTCCCCGGCTGGGGCGGCTGGGATTGTTTGTTATGCCCGATTTTGTTGCTGCGCGCCTGCACCTTCCACACAGATCCACAGCGTCTCTCCTCCTTCTGCAGACTCGCCACTACAGTTTTCCCTGCAACTCTGCCCTGAGAATGCACTTTGTCCACTTTTGACTGTTGTCGCCCAGTCGCTATTCTGCCATCTTGGAATCCCCCACGCAGACTCGAACAGGGCTCAGGTCCCAAGTATGGAGCTCCAACTCTTCATTCTCCTTTGTTTTCATAACCCCAAATCAGGAAGTTACAGTGACAGGGTTGCTCCACGAGGCACCTAAGCACATAGATAACCATCTACAGCGTGGAACTGGGCTTTCTGCAAAAGCAGCCTATTCCAGGCCAGCGCCGCGGCTCACTAGGCTAATCCTCCACCTTGCGGCGCCGGCACACCGGGTTCTAGTCCTGGTCGGGGCACCGGATTCTGTCCCGGTTGCCCCTCTTCCAGGCCAGCTCTCTGCTGTGGCCCGGGAGTGCAGTGGAGGATGGCCCAAGTGCTTGGGCCCTGCACCCCATGGGAGACCAGGAAAAGCACCTGGCTCCTGGCTCCTGCCATCGGATCAGCACGGTGCGCTGGCCGCAGCGCGCCGGCCATGGCGGCCATTAGAGGGTGAACCAACGGGGCAAAGGAAGACCTTTCGCTCTCTCTCTCTCTCTCTCTCTCTCACTGTCCACTCTGCCTGTTAAAAAAAAAAAAAAAAAAAAAAAAAGCAGCCTATTCCAGGAATTGCTGACAGGTGTGTGGTTGAACAGAGAAGCAGAAAAATGTTCCGTAAAAGACCCTGAGCAGACAGTCCTTAAAGCTGGCCACACCCTGTCCGAGCTGATGGGGAGGGAGCTGGGGGGCTCCAGCCCTGGTAACGGGCATGGGCATGGGCATGGTTCCCTGTTAATGCTAATGTGTGGGAGTCTGTGAGAGAGGGAAAAAAATACACCTCCTATCATGATTAGCATTAGCAGGATGCAGCCTATAGCATGCCTCCAACAGTATGGATGTCAGTGCTACAGGCAGAAGGCATGCCAAACTGTGTTACATGAATCTGTTATCAAGTTTTTCTGTTGCCAACCTAGCTTTTGTTACAGCAGTATCTGTTGGCCATGGCCCTTGTGATGGGTGAGGACAGGGGTTATCTTCTCCCTTCAGGGTAGTTAATCACCCTCCAAAGAATTGAAGTTGAGGTACTTGGAGAGGATCACATGACCACCAGTTGGGAAAAAGTGGCCAAACACGGAGCAGGCCTTGGTTGTGTTGATGCCATGGGCAGCAGGCCTCCCCGGTCCCCAGCGTTCACATTCACACGAGGAGGTAATGCTATCAGAGTTGTCTTTAGGGTTGGTGGAGTCTCTCCTTGACCATTTTGTAGATTTCTCTGAATCCTCTTCCCAGGGAGTTCTCGACTTTGGGCCTCTTTTGTCTGCGGTAGCGCTCAGTTTTAGCAAGAATCCTGCTGCACTGAGTCAGCCAGCATTCTCTGTCCTCAGTGTCTGGTCACACGGCGTAGTCCCTCCTCCGGGCGATTCCTGCAGCAGGACTGCCGAATCAGTCTGGCAGGATTCCTCTAACCCCTGAGTTCCCTCTTAGTGCTTTTCTGTCCTCTGACCCTGACCATGCTCCTTGGCTATAAATTCCCATTGCCCTTGGATTTGGAATTGAGTCCATTTTTTCACTAAGGTCTATTTTCCCCTCTTGCAATAATTAATAATTCCTGAGTAAATTTTGTTGTTGTTTTTGTTTTGTTTTTCAGCTCCATTTTTCTTTGGCAAGGTTAAATGAGTAAAGTATGAAAATCAATGGGATAGGATCTGGCACACAGTAAAAACTCGATGTCTTCACGTTGTTACTAGATTTGAAGACTTTTCATACCAGCTTCGCACTGACAGGGTAAAGACGTGTCCCTGTTCTGAGGGTTTAAGAAGCAGCTGCAGAGGCCGTTGGTGTTTCCCCAATGCCCTTCTCATCTCTCTAAAGTTCTCTTCCCTGGGCCATGCAGACCTGCCCCCACCTCCTCTCTTGTCAGTCTAGGCTCCCGAATGTTTACTTCTCTTGCCTAAAATGATCTCTCTGTTTCCCAAAGTCATGTGTTGTTTTTTTAGCTACTTACTCCTCTCTCAAGGACTTTTTATCAGCCTCACTCCCTGCTCCTCAAGGCCAGCCTCCTTTGTTATTCTCAGAGACATGCTTGTTATCCATTTTCCCTGTGCAGAGCAGCTGGTCTCTCAACAAAATAACTACGTTCTCATGCAGCTTTAGAAAGGAGGTTTGAGGGAAGTGGGGGGAGGTACTGAGAAGGTATGAAATCGGGGGCCCCTTCTTAATAAGGCTTTGAAGCGTGGGATTACATGAAAAGCTGGGGACTTTATAACAATTCCACATTTCCTTTTGCATTTTCATGGTCAATAGAATCACAGATTTTTCATCTCTAAAATTCTCCCCACACCTACCACACACACCCATTTTTAGCTACAAGTATATTTGCACAGATAAACCAGAATGAACAGAAATCTATGGTTATGACCATTGTATGTACCCAGTTACACAGAGTTTCTGTGGAAACTTCTATAATTAGATGAAAATCTTGGCCTGCGTGTAGGAATTTGGTAGTCATGAAATATGAAATTAAAAGATAAGTTTGTATTGGTGGAAAAAATGCAATTCATGCATATGAAGGGTCTTCAGGAAGTTAATAGAAAATGCATATTTTGAAAAACCTATGCATGAATTTCATTTTTTTGCACCCAGATAAACTTATCTTGTGATTCCACTTTTCCATGGACTTTTTGAAATACCCTTATAACTCATAAACCAAATAAAAAAATATTGAAAGTGATTTTTCAGTAGAAGGGGCAGAAACACAAGCCAGGCTGGCTTAAGCAGTAAGTGTGGAAGAACTGAGTTGCACAGTTGAAAAGTCCAGAGGCATAGGATCCAGGCCGAGCTGGACCTCGGTGCCCAGTCCCATTCTCTTTGCTCCCCTCCTTCCTCCTCCTTCTTCCTCACATTGGCCATTCGTATTTGCCAGCTCGATTCTAGGACAATTTCTGTACCTATCGACTCTTGGATTCATAGGTTTATATTCCTATAGGTGAGTAGCCCCAGGGGAAAGAGCTATCTTTGCTCAGTAATTCTGGAAAAGTCTTGGATCTGAGTCTTACTGCTTTTGTTTAAGTCACACGCTCATCACAATAGCCTGTAGACAGAATGCTTTGGGTAGCAGGACCTAGTCCCTGTGTCCATCTCCCCACAGGGTTTGGGCTCCTGCACTTGGAGAGGGAGGTCTCCCTGAGGGCTTAGTGTCATTACCCAAGGGTATTGGATAAGCAAAGTCAAGAGCTCTCAAAGTGGAGAGCTGTGATTAACTCCTTGGTCTTGGAGGGGGGCGGAGAGTCATTAAACTTTTCTTTATGCTCCTTTTCTTGTTGACTTGTTATTACCACCCTATATCACGTTTCAATTGAGTTTTAAAAATTCAATCAAGCTAAAAGAATAAAACGAGTAACCCAGAGTGGAGGTGATTGATTTTGTTCATGCAGACAAATTGTGGTTTTCTGGGTCATCAGTTTTAAAGTCTGTGAAACAGAATGTTTGGATGAGAGAGGCCGGGGTGAAGGATTTGGATTCAGGACTCTGAAAAGCAAGAGGATGATGAACTCCCTTCTGTCTGGCACCTGGAGCATAAAGGCGTGGGGAAGAGTTTAAAGGGATTGTGCACTGTGGCCAATAATTGCCCTCCTCAAAAATCTTGCATAGCGTCAGGAGAAGTCGATGAATGGCTAGAGGAATGAACAGATATATAATAAAGCAGAGACTTTATAGTAAGATGCTAATTGTTGACTCTGCGTGGCAGATACATGGGTATTCACTGGAAACTTTTCACAACTTGCCTGTGTATTGAAAAGTCTTCATAGTGCAATGCGGTGAGACCGCCTTTGCCTACAGAATAAATCAACAGTGTTTCCTAACAGCCGATCTTCCCGGCTTAGCCTAGCAACCTCTTTCCTTATCAGAGTTTCCCAGCCTGTGCTGCTTTCTCCGGAGGGTGCGTGGTGTATCTGGTCCAGCACCTTCTAACCCAGCCTTGGCCAACTGACAAAGCATGGCCGCTCCAGACCGAGCCAGGCTTGGTTTGCCAACGTTATTATGATCACCCCAATTTACATGTGAGAAAATGAATGTTCGGAAGGTTAAGTAATTGCCTTAAGCTCCTACAGCAGGAACTCAAATCCAGGCCATGTGTCTAAAATCCACTCCATACTGCCAACTACGGGGAGACTTAAGAAAATTCATGGAGAAATGGAATAATTTGAAATCCATGCATGCTTTTTCACCATGTGCTTTTCCACAAGCTGTTTGAAGACTGGAAAGCAGGGGGCTGGAGGACATGGCTCAGTACCTCAAGACACTTCCAGTCCAGCAGGAGACCAAGGCAAATTCATGTAAAAATACCATCGCAAGTTAAAACACCTTCCGCGCGATGAGGAAGGGAAAGACTCAGTTATAGACCTAGAAATGCAGACAAGGGTGTGATTCCATTTGATTGGGAAATGAACCACACATTAGAGATCCTGCAGATGGCTGGAAATTTTACTCAAGGGGCATTTTTGTAGGGAAAAATGAAATGGGAAGTCAGACGCATGTTTGGGTAATTCAGGAATGCCATGAATCAAAAGCCTTACTTGACCTTTATCATTCATGTGTTTGATAAATGTCTTTTGAGTTTAAATATAGCAGATCCTGATGACAGTGCAGTGAACAAGACTGACAGAGTCCCCATAGGAGTCCAGTTCTATTAGGCAGGAGGACGGTAAAATACAAGATGTACAGAGACTTCAGATAATTATAACTGGAGGTCTTTGTTATGATGAAAACAAGTGAAAGGCATGGGCTGGAATAATAGCTTTGGTATTTAGGTTGCCAGGGACGGTCTTTCATCAAAGGTAAAGTTTCCTGCCACTGGGAGGAACAGAGAAACCAGTCATGCAAGGATCTAGAGGAAGAGCATTCCAGGCAAAGGGGAGAGCCCTGCGAAGAGAGGCCTTCCAGCAGACCGTGGTGGAAGAGCATTGGCACATGTCAGAATTGCCAGGAGGACCAGGAGCCAGGTTATGCAGGTCAGGCCGATGCAGTAGGACAGCACCGGTGGAGCTTTGGGAAGGATGCAGTGTAGGTATGATTGCTCTCGTTGGAGAGATGGGGCTTGCTGTGTGACGCACGGAATGGAGCACGTTGGGGCTGAAAGGCAGCTTCCCACTTAGCTCCACGTGTGACCACATCGGCTGCACCCCCCAGGTCATGGCGTGGCTGTCCATCTTACAAAGGGAAACGATCGTCATAGCAACAGAGGAGACCCCGTCCGTCCGTCGTCTTACCCTCGCCAATAGACAATAGAAAGCATGTCACTTCATGCAGTTTTCTGCTCACAGAGTGTACCTTGTCACGTTTCTTGACTTGGTACAATATGGCCATTTTTCAAAATGTCAGGGGCCATTATCTTAAGTGTTCAGAGTCCCAGGAAAGCTGCTTGTTCTTGGGAGCTGGGCATGAAGCCTCTTCCTAATTATAGCCCTTCTGAATTCCTTGTCCTCTCCTTTAAATAAAGCGTCTAGCCATATGTTCAATGAGTAGTATTCTAAGTTTTATATCTTGCCTCATTTTCTTTGGAATCTGTCAATGTCAGAGCTTTTTACAGTGTTACTGTAAAAATGTACTGAACTTTGGTTGAGAAAGCTGGCTTTTCTGAAGATAAAGCGATTTTTAAAAGAGGCTGTGTGGGAGTCTGTGTCCTGGTTGCAAAAATAGTGAAATCAGGCCTTTCAACTAATTCCCTACTTAGAATTTAGCTCGCTTTTTAAATGTTGTCTTGGCTGTTTTGCTTGCGTTTAAACCTACTTTGTGTGCAGATCAAAATCTTCTTGTACTTTTAAGAAGTAAGGTCATAGAATATCTCACCCAGAGACAGCTGGAGTTGGAGAAATGTAGGGGCTAAATAAAACACACTGAATATATCTGAGAATGAAAATGGACATAATTTCCTGTCCCTGAATTAAATGATTCTGGGGGCAGAGACACTTTTCAATATCCTGATATTAAATAATAGAGGAGCCAGATATAAAACATTTAGCTGCTTATTCCAGGAAATGCTTGTTACTAGAAGACAAAACTATGACCCAGCTATAGGTTACTTGTTAAGATTTGCTTCAAGACTTGCTTCAAGATCACTGTGCCCACACACCTAAAGCTATTATGGCATAAACTTTGCCCAGCCTACAACTGCCCCTTGCTAATGAAAGGGACCAGGCTGTGCCATCCCCAAATCACGCTTCTTTGGAGTAAGGATGATTTTGAGCACAAGGCAGTTGAGAACCAACAGATACAGGAAGACCTCTCTGTCCTGCTGTTATCTGCATGGAAGCAGGCCTTACACTTCCCTTTGAGAAAAGCACCTCCCTATCCCAGTACCGGGGAGACAAGAGTAATTCTTATCTTGAAAAGGAGGAGTTGACACCAAGATGAGTTTATCTAAACAGACCTCACCTTACTAACGTAGCCCTTACCATCCTCTAGTTCCTCATTGCTCCTCCCAAATGTATTATCCCTATAGGCCCAGACCATCTTTCCTTTATTTTTTTTTAAAAGATTTTATTTATTTATTTGACAGAGTTACAGACAGTGAGAAGGAGAGACAGAGAGAGGTCTTCTATTCACTGGTCCACTCCCAAAATGGCTGCAATGGCAGGACCTGGGCTGATCCAAAGCCAGGAGCCAGGAGCTTCTTCCGGGTCTCCCACGTGGGTACAGGGGCCCAAGGACTTGGGCCATCTTCTACTGCCTTCCAAGGCTGTACCAGAGAGCTGCATTGGAAGAGGAGCAGCCAGGACTAGAACTGGCCCCCATATGGGATGCCAGCACCGCAGGCAGAGGATTAACCTACTGCACACAGCACCGGCCCCCTTCTTTCCTTTACTGAAAGAGTATGTAAGCCTACAAGTTCAACTGCTTTTCTGAGTTTTTATTTCTTTTCTGTGAACACATACATGCAAATATTAAGAAAAATGGAGTGCTTTTTCTCACTGGTCTTTTGTTTAATTTGTAGGCCCTAGTTATAAAACATAAGAAAGTAGAGGAAAACTGTTTTTCCTCTTCAGTGCTCATTTTCCCATTTTGCGAGACCATCAAGATGCTGTCCAGATGGTTTTTCCCTCTGACTGTGTTAAATTAAAGACACTTAGCTTTGCTTGGTCAACAGGTTTAGCAGGAAGTCCTTGGAGAGTCAACAGTCAACTTACCTACACTCAATGTGTGTGCATCTGAATGTAAAATGGAAATGCAGCAAAACGTCCATCAAAATACAGTGGTCCAGTGGCTGGCATTGTGGCATAGAGGGTAAAAGCCGCTGCCTGTGACACCAGCATCCCATATGGGCGCTGGTTCCTGTTGGCTGCTCCATTTCCAATCCAGCTCCCTGCCAATGGCTTGGGAAAAGGTGTGGAAGATGGCCCAAGAGTTTGGGCCTCTGCCACCACATGGAAGACTTAGATGAAGCTCCTGGCTCCTGACTCCAACCTGGACATCTAGAGAGTGAAACAGCAGATGGAAGATGTCTGTCTCTCCTAATCCCTAACTCTGACTTTCAAATAAATAATTTTAAAAAAAAATACAGCAGTCCGATCGCTTGATTGCATAAAATGTGAGGTTGCATGATTTTGAAGATAGTTAAATTTCCTTTTGCATGATTTTTTCCATCTCAATTGTGATGCATTTACACTTAGAAATATGATCTAGCCATATAAGCATACTCAAAGGTTACTCTCTATGAAAAACATTACAAGGCAGATTGATGGCGAAACTGACCACAATTCTGTACTTTTCCCTCCAAGAACGTTCATTGCAATGTTATTTTGCAGCACTATTAAAAAAGACAGAGAGGGCAGACAGGGACCGGCACTGTTGCATAGCAGGTAAAAGCTGTGGCCTGCAGTGCTGGCATCCCAGTCGGACCCTGGTTTGAGTCCTGGCTGCTTCACTTCCAATCCAGCTCTCTGCTATGGCCTGGGAAAGCAGTGGAAGATGGCCCAAGTGCTTGGGCCCCTGTACCTGCGTGGGAGACCTGGAGGAAGCTCCTGGCTCCTGACCTTGGATCGGTGCAGCTCTGGCCATTGTGACCATTTGGGAAGTGAACCAGTGGATAGAAGACTCTCTCTCTCTCTCTCTCTCTCTCTCTCTCTTCTGCCTCTCTGTAACTCTGCCTTTCAAACAAATCAATAAATCTTTTTTTTTTTTTTTTAAAGAGAGTCCATTTCTTTGGGTCTTCAGTCTGGACTGGTGGCATCACTTTTTTCGGCCAGTGGAATGCAGTAGAACTCAGGGTGTGCCAGTTCTGGATCTAGGCCTTAGGAGGGCCCTTTGGCTTTTGCTCTTTATTTTGGAACCGTGAATCTGTTATGTGAACAAGCCTAATGCAGCCAGCTGGAGAACGAGAGACCGTGTGGGGGAACCTATTAAGGCACAGCCAGCCTTCCCTCCATCTTGTGAGAAAGCCCATCCTAGATCAGAAAGCTGCCTATACAACCCACACTTGACACAGGTGTTACGCTGGAGGCCGGCTGAGACCTGCAGAACCACCAAACTAACCTACAGATTCTGTTAAGGATTGAACAGGCCTTGGCTTCCCAAACTCATGTCAGATGTAAACAGTTGATGGGTGCAGGGGCTCGATCTAATGGTGGCATCTGAGAGGTGGGTCAGATAGGAAGTCTCCAGGAAAGCGGTTCCCATGAGAGGTTGGTCATATAAGCCGGGAGTGCTTCCCGGGCCCCTCTCTGCTGGGTCCTGGCTGTCCAGGTGACCCTTCCTCTGCAAATGCTCTTCCGCCGCCAGCCTTCCCCGGATGTCAGACTCATGCGGCCACCTGACTGTGAACTGTGAGCCTCCGAGCTAGAGCAGCCCTTCCCAGGAATCCCGTGAAAACAGTGGGAAGCTGGCTAACACAGACTCTGAATGCCTATTGTTAAAAGTTGACCTTCAGGGTGCTATGTGATGAAGCAACTGCCTTCTGATACATATGTGATGAAGCAACTGCCTTCTGATACATAGAGCGTGGCAGGCACTGGATATTGTCTAAACACATCCATTTCCTCCCCTCCTCCCATGTGATGTGTCAACTCTTGTTACCACTATGAAACACCTGAGCAACCAACTTCATTAAGAGAAACATCTTGTTTAGCTCACAGTTTTGGGAGCTCAAGGCTAAGATCACCCCATTGCTTGGCCACCTGGTGAGGGTAACAGAGGGCAGTGGGAAAGCATGTGTGGAGCCAGAAAACACAGTGGTTGGACCCAACTCAGGCTTTTATAACCAACTTTCTCTCTCTCTCTCTCTCTCTTTCTCTCTGTCTTCCTCTCTCTCTCCCTCTCCCTCTACCCCCCCCATCTCTTTCAAATTACTGTCCTATAGCATGTTCCCAGTAACCTAAAGACCTCCCACTAGGTCTACCTCCTAAACACTGTGGTAGGATTAAGTTTTCACCTGCTTAATGCCCACTGGCTTATGACTTTAGAGTTTTAAAGATTTTATTTATTTATTTGAGAGATCGTTACTGAGAGAGGGAGAGACAGAGACAGAAAGGTCTTCTGTCTGCTGATTCACTCCCCAATTGGCCACAGAGGCCAGAATTGGGCCGATCCAAAGCCAGGAGCCAGGAGCTTCTTCCGGGGCTCCCACATGGGTACAGGAGTCCAAGGACTTGGGCCATCTTCTACTGCTTTCTCAGGCCATAGCTGAGATCTGGATTGGAAGTGGAGCAGCCGGGACTGGAACTGGTGCCTGTATGGGATGCTAGCACGTAGGAGGAGGCTTAGCCCACTACACCATAGCACCGGCTCTGACTTTAGAATTTTAAGTCCTGCATGAGCTTGGGGACCAAATCATATTCAAACTATAGCACCATTTAACAGAACTCAAATTTTGTTGAGGTTCCTTGACCTCAGAGAAGGTGGATAGTGACGAATCACAGTGCTGTCCTTTGCCGGCTACACCCCTGACTGGGCACATGATTCTGCCTGGTTCCTCATGATGCTATCCTGGTGGTCCGTATGATGAGCTCAGAGATGAGCATGCGACTCAGAATATGCCAATCAGAATTCTTCCCTAGAGTTTGACGTGGAGAGGTTAGATAGAAAAATATGGCTGAGATGGGGGTTAAGGCACATTGATCTGTTTTAGAATAAAGCACAAGAGATCAATTTTGCATCTGAATAGTTTGGAGAACATTCATACAATTCATATTTGCGTAATTCACTGGAACAGTGAACTTAAATGTCACCGCTTTCAACAGATGAACCGTACAAGTTAATAGTGAGCCTTCAGACTTCTGAGAAAAGAAATACCATATAAAAATGAGATGATACGTAATCGTTTTTATGACTCCCACTGAAATTTTCCTTTTTTTGCTTGGATGAAAGCAGTTGAAGCAATGGGTGTTTATGATGGGTTGGAGAATCAGGTCAAACTCATCTCCAAGGAGATTTAAAATGCTTTTGAAACCCTCCTTGACAGAGACCACATTTTATCCTTTGAGCTCTGTCACTCTGAGCCCCGTTTGCCAGCTTGTCTTACACCCATATTTTAGACTAAAGCTCCATCTTCTGGAGAGGAAATGACATGTAACAATGATTTAACCCATCGAGAGTCAGGCTCGACTTGGAAGTTCCCCAGCCGATGTCTGTCTGAGCCATTGGCAGCCCATGTTCCCCATCTGCAAGGAATAGCATCGCAGGTGGGCAGAGAAGTGCAACGCAAGCTATTGGTCACCTTTCTTTTCTCACAGAGATTCATAGCATAGTTTCATGTTTATGTTTATGGGTTCTGCAGCAGGAGGCTGATTGGAATAATTTCCCTGTCCCAGTCATGTTCCTGCTCTGATCCCTCGAATCATTGTCTAGGTGCTGGGTGTTATTTTCTTACTCTCTAGAGAAATCAGTTTCTCTGCAGATTTGCTATATTTTATTAATGTGATTTATTCTGAAGTTTCTTCCTGAATCCAAATATTTCAGGAACTATTTTAAATTAATGTCATGTTTTCAATAGATTAAAAAATCATTAATTTCTCCTTTTAAAGAAACAATTAAAAAATAGTTTTAGATTTAAAGAAAAACATGAGAAGGTTGTAATGAGAGTTTCCATATACCCTAAACCTGATTTCTTCTTATTTTCTTACATTAGTATGGTACATTTATTAAAATCAGTGACTTATTTTTTAAACAGTTTATTTTATTTTAAAGGCAGAGAAACACACACAAACACATACACACACACAATCTTCCATTCACTGGTTCACTCCCTAAATGTGTGCAACAGGTGGCAGTGAGCCAAAGCTGAAGCCAGGAACTAAGAGCTCCATCCAGGTCACATGCATGTGTTGCATGAATCCAAGTACTAGAGCCATCATCAGAATGTGCATTGGCAGGAAGCTGGATGTGAAGTGGAGGCAGGACTTGATCCCAGGCATTCTGTGATGCTGGGTTGTCCCACATGCTGGCTTAAACCATGGCTCTGAAACACCCACCCCGGTGAACCAGTATTGGTGCATCATTATTGTAGGGATGCCTCTTGCCGTAACCTGTGACTTCTTGATTGTAACCACTTGAGCTAAAGCTGACCAGGTTCCTGCACCTGGGGCACGTACAAGAACCATCCAATAAGGCGGTTAGGAGGGTCTGAGGAGTGCTGGGTGCAGGACTGTTTGACACTTGGATCATACCGGACATGTTCCTTGAACACCTTTCGTGTTCCTTGAAAAGTGGTCCTCTTTCCATTGGCAGACACCTTCTTTTGAGCTCGACCGTAAGTCTCTGCCCTTGTGGACTGTAGAATCCTGCTAGTCTTGCAGCTGCTGTCAGCCCCGCTCCTGTGTGTAAGGTCCCCACAAAATTGCATATTCAGAAGTCCTGGATTTGTCCATTTCTCTCTTTGTTTTTTTTTTTTTTCACCCTCCACTTTGGGCTGCCATTTTCTTACACTAGATTTTCCTGAAACAGACATTAACTGAAGTCCTTGGTTTATGCTGTGGTTTGAATTTGGTTTGTCAGCTCTGAAGCTCACGTTGGCATTTAATCCCTATTGTGCAGTGTTGAGAGGGTAGAGACTTGGACTAGGCTGTTTAGAAGTGGGGCTCTGGGTGGCACTGTAGCATAGTAGGCTAAGCTTCTGCCAGTGGCACCAACATCCGATATGGGCGCTGGTTCTGTCCTGGTTGTGTTAGGTAGGAAGTCAGAAATTAGCTTATGTGTGTGTGACAAGGGCCTAAGGAATTGACATCTACAGCGGTCCAGCATCTGCATTTCAAAGTCACCCCATAACCTTCCAGGTGCAGCCTAGTATCTGCACTTCAGAGTCCCATCCAGTCCCTGATGACCTTCCAGGGGGTCCTGCCCCTTCTACCTGGCCTGATAAACATCCTTCCTCTAAGGCAGGCCCCCTAGAGAGAAGACCCCTTGGCCGACGCCAGCCAGGCTTCCCCTGTCTGACAACTTCAGTGGGAAAACTCAGAAAGGAATTTTTCAAATTTATACCCAACAAGTTCTTTGTTCTGGAGGGAAAGGAGAGGGGGAGAGAAAAGGCAGGAATGCAAGACCCATCCCTTAAAAATCCCAGCCTAAATGTGAACTGGGCACTCTCTCTCAGGTTCTGTCTGGAGGGGTGCCCATCCGTGCTTATAGATGCCCCTACCCTAATAAACCTTGCTGTTTTGCTTTCCACTGCTCTCTGTCTCATGCCTAAATTCTTTCTTGTGCAAAGACAAGGAACTTTTGCTTCTCCGGTAACAGTTGTTCTTCTTCCAATCCAGCTCTCTGCTAATGCGCCTGGAAAAGCAGTGGAAGATGGCTAAAGTGCTTGTATCCCTGCACCCATGTGGGAGACCCAGAGGAAACTGCCTGGCTCCTGGCCTCGAAGCATCCCAGTTCTGACTGTTAAAGCCATTTGGAGATTGAACCAGTGTATGGAAGACCTCTCTGTCTGTCTGTCCGTCTCTCTCTCTCTCTCTATAAATCTGCCTCTCAAATAAATAAATAAAATCATAAAAAAAGTGGAGCTTATGGGAAGGAGTTAGGGCTAGGAAGGTCATCAGGGTGGAGCTCCCATGGTTGAATCCTGGTAGCTTTATAAGAAGACAGAGGGGCTGATGTTCTGCTGTAGCTGGTGAAGCTGCTGCCTGTGACCCCAGCATCCCATCTGAGCATTGGTTTGCTCCACTTCTGATCTACCTCCCTGATAATGCACCAGGGAAAGCAGTGGAAGATGGCCCAAGGACTCATGTGGGAGACCCAGCTGAAACTCCTGGCTCCTGGCTTCAGCCTGGCCCAGTCTTGGCTATTGTGGCCATTGGGGAGTGAACCAGCAGATCTTTCCTTCTCTCTCTGTAACTCAGCCTTTCAAATAAATAAATCTTAAGAAAAGAGATCAGAGGATATAGGCACACATGCCCTGGGATGCTCCGCACCTCCTCAGGACTCTGCCAGCAAGAAGGTCTTCACCAGATGTAGCCCCTCAAACCTGTGCTATGAGGCACAAATAGGCCTGGGCTGCTCACCACTCGGAAACCGGCACTCGAGACAAAAGTTGGTGCAGGGGGAACAGGTTTATTCCAGAAGCCAGCTTTCTCCTGGAGGAAAGCAGACTTTACTCCTAACTGCAAGCTAACAAGGGACATGTTTAAAGGAGCAGGAAGAAGAGATATGGGGGAGTCAGGAGAAAGGGGAACAGAAGAGAGGGCCAGCTGCGTGTTGGCCTCCCGCCAAGTGATAAGGGGCTGGCTGGCGTCACAACGCTGCTTTCATCCTGCAGGCCCCTGGTCACGCTGACCAGGGAGGGCCTGATGCTCTGATACGGCAGCCCACTACCCCATGGCCGGCTTCTGAAACTCTCAAGCAAGCATTGTTTACCTGTTGAGTTGGACAGACACTCTGATTAGTCACAAGCTCGGTACTTAGCTTTTATTCATCAGAACATGAAGAGGAAAAGAAAGGCGTATGCAGTGTGGTTACACTCGGACCGGCATAGCTGAGCCAGATAGACCTGTTTTCTTGAAGACTTACGTAGCGTGCGATGTCGTATTACAGCAGCAGAAGATAGCTGCAAGGATTTTATTTCCTTGGTTTCGTCTCCCTCTTCTGTTCCAGGGTGGCGTCCAGGATGCCCCATTCAGTGGTCCCAGCTCCTTATGCTCCTCCCCCACTCAAAGAAACCTTTTATTTACTGAGTACAAATTTCATAAGTACAACTTCAGATGTGATCTGAACAATCGCAATAGTGACTCTTCCCACCCCACCCCCTCCTCCCTCTCCTATTCCCAGTCCCATTCTCCATTAAGATTCATTTTCAATTAACTTTATACACAGAAGACTGACTCTGTACTCAGTAAAGATTTCAACAATTTGTGCACACGCACACACAAACTGGGAATGAGTTTTACAGTTAATTCTCATAACTCATTGAGGACAGAGGCCCTGCATGGGAAGTAAGTGCACAGTGACTCCTATTGTTAATTTAACAATGAACACTTTTATGTATGATGTCAGTGATCACCCAAGGCTCTTGACAAGAGCTACCAAGGCTATGGAAGCCTTTTGAGTCCACAGTCTCTGTCAGTATATAGACAAGGCCGTAAGCAAAGAGGAAATTCTCTCCTTCCTTCAGAGAAAAGTACCTCCTTCTTTGATGGCAACTTCTTTCCACTGGGGTCTCACCCACAGAGATCCTTCATGTAGGACATTTTCTTTGCAGCAGTGTCTTGGATTTCCATGCCTGAAATGCTCTCATGGGCTTTTCAGCCAGACAAGGATGCTTGGGCTCCTCTTGGCTCTGACAGTTCCTCAGGCTGTCTTTGTTTCTGATGACAATGCTGAGAAGTACTGGTTAGGTGGTTTGTAGAATGTCCCTCCACTGTGATTTGTCTGGTGACTTTCTCTTGATTAGACTTGGGCTGTATGTTCTTCGGAGGAAGACCCTAGAGGAAAAATGCCATCGTTACCAGATCACATCAAGGGCACGTACCATTGGTGTGGCTGCTCCTGGCTGGCGTTGACTTGATCACCTGGTTGACATGGCGTTGTAGGTTTCTCACTACAGAGTCGCTTCACCTCTTCCTTTCTGTACTGTGCTCATTGCAAGGAAGTCATTCTGCACGACCAACGTAAGGCGTGAGGAGTTCTGCTCCCCACCTTAAGGGAAGAGTATTTCTGTGGATTATGGGAATTTTCCTGTGCAATAAATGTGTTCTCCCCCGCTTACTTATTCAGTCACCTGTTTACATCGGTGTGGACGCATGGCTATTTAAAAAAAAAAAAAAAAGAACTTTTAAATTTAGGTTATAAAGTCACAGTTGCTGACTTCATATAGAGGGAAGATGTAGGGGGGGTTGCTTTGGCCAATAAGCATTTAACTGCATCATGCATGAGTGTGTTTCCATAGTGTGTATCTGACATTATCAGATCCAGGTATTGAGTAATGCTTAAACTCATATTTCTTTCTTTCTTTTTTTTTTTCTTTTTTTAAAGTCAGAGTTACACAGAGAGAGGAGAGGCAGAGAGAGAGAGAGAGAGAGAGAGAGAGAGAAATCTTCCTTCCGTTGGTTCACTCCCCAGTTTGCCACAGTGGCTGGAGCTGTGCCCATCCAAAGCCAGGAGCCAGGAGCTTCCCCCGGTCTCCCACGTGGGTGCAGGGGCCCAAGGACTTGGGCCATCCTCCACTGCTTTCCCAGGCCATAGCTGAGAGCTGGATCGGAAGTGGAGCAGCCAGGACATGAACAAGCACCCATATGGGATGCCAGCACTACAGGCCAGGGCATTAACCCACTGTGCCACGGTGCCAGCCCCTAAACTCATATTTCCCTTCAAAAACTAGTAAGAAGAGTCTTCTGGGATTTTAGAATCCAGATGAGCACTCTAATTTCCCATCTGATTATATGTTAGATCCTTTACTTTATTCAGATTTCCCGGGAAGGACTGGAAGGTGGGAGAAGAGAGCGGCAAATGCCAGTGGTACCCAGCCCAGGTCTCTCTCGCCGGTCGGTGCTCCCTCGGCACCTGCCCTCTCCAAGCATGGTCCAGCAGCATTAGGTGCACCTGTGTGTTAAGTCAGCTAGCACTGCCAAGCAGATGCCACAGACTGGGTGACGTAGACAAGCAGAATTTATTTTCTCACAGTTCTGGAGGCTGGGAAATCCAAGGTCAAGATGTCAGCTGATCCAGTTCCTGGTGAGGATTCTTTTCCTGGCTTGCAGATGGCCACCTCTTACTGTATTCTCACATGGCAGAGAGTGATCTTCTGTGTCTGCTCCTCTTATAGGGGCATCTGCCCACTGAATAAAGCCCTAGTTAACCTTAATTACTCCTTGGGAGTCTGAAGTCCAAATACAGTAACATGGGGGATTAGGACTTTAACATAGGAGTCTGGAGAGAACGCGATGTAACCCATAGCACCCAAGAATGTGTTTGAAATGCAGATTATTAATCTCTATCCAGACCTCATGGATCAGGAACTCAGGGTGCAGCCCAGCAATCTGTGTTCTGACAAGGCTTCTGGGTGGTTCTGATTCTGTTGGTCTGTGCTAGATGCTCAGAATACTGGACTGAATGCTTTATGTCTGTGGCCTCTACCAAAGCCTTGCCCCTCACTGGCCTAAGTTCCCCTGTGCACAGATGGGAGATGAGATGCCTGGGAGCTTACATTCTCTCTAAAAGGTTACAAAGCTGGGCCAGCTTGCCTCAGGGCAGGACTCTCTTCTTCCTGAGCACTGCAGGTCAGCTGAGACTTCCCCTGTTCAGGTCTCTCCTCTGCTCGGTATCCCTTCCCGTTCCGGGCTTCTATCCACTATCCAGGACATCACACGAAATTCAGTCGTCACAGCTCCTTGGGCTCCTCTTGGCTGTGACAGTTCCTCGGGCTGTCTTTGTTTCTGATGACATTGTTGAGAGGTACTGGTTAGGTGGTTTGTAGAATGTCCCCTGTGTGCACCTGCAGGCTTTCCCTGTGCTCTGCTTGTAGGGAGCTCAGTCTCAGATGAGGAGTAAGCATCCATCACGGGACAGAATGGGGGCGGTGGGTAGAAGTGACAGTGAAGTGTGTATTGAGTCCTTGCTAGGCAATGCGTTCAGGTGTGAAGAGGTGGAATAGTAAACAAGATAGACACGGGCCCTAGACATGGGACAGCAATTTTGTAGAAAAAGCATATAAAAATAGTTAGAAAAATGCGGAAATTCTGGGGCCGGTACAATGGGTTAATGCCCTGGCCTGAAGCGCCGGCATCCTGTATGGACACTGGTTCGAGATCCAGCTGCTCCACTTCCGATCCAACTCTCTGCTATCACCTGGGAAAGCAGCAGAAGATGGCCCAAGTGCTTGGGCCCCTGCACCTGCATGGGAGACCCAGAAGAAGCTCCTGGCTCCTGATTTTGGATCGATGCAGCTCCAGCCGTTGTGGCAAATTGGGGAGTGAACCATCGGATGGAAGACCTCTCTCTCTCTACCTCTCCTCTCTCTGTGTAACTCTGACTTTCAAATAAATAAATAAATTTAAAAAAAAAAAAGCAAAAGGAGAGAGAGGAAGAAGAAGAGAGGGAAGGAGAGAGGGAAAAGAGTGAGAGCAAAAGTGTGCACGACAGAGATCTGCTACCTACTGGTTCTGGGCCAGGCTCTGGGTCTCCCATGTGAGGTCAGGGACCCACATACTTGAACAACTGCTACCTCCCAAGATCTGTGTTAGCAGGAAGGTGGAATTGGGAGCCAGAGCCAGAAATCAAATACAGAAACTCTGAAGTGCGATATGGACCTGCCAACAGGTAGCTTAATGGGTAGACCAAACACCTGCCCCATGCTATTATATCAATAACCATAATCAATATTAACACTAAGATCACATTGAGTGTGGGAAAACTGAAAAGGCAGTGGCTAAGGCTGCACATATACATAAAACAGCCATTCCCGGGATCTCCGGAATAGAGATTGCACCATATTTCTGAGCATCAGTGTGAAGGGAGACTGTCAACAAAAGTAATAGAACTCAAAGGAAGCCCTATTTAGGATGCAGTTGGGAAGCTATGAAGGAAGCAAGACTTACGTACATCTCCTAGGAATATGAACTTTTGGTCACCTTTACCTCTCGGCTGCAGGCGTCTATAATGACTGGACAGCGGCATTGTATCCAGAGACTCATGATGTGTGATAAGAGATGACCAGGCTCTTGTTTTGTGGACAGATTTACTGCACACATACTTGTAATTTTTTCTTTATCTTCTGTTGGTCACAGAACCCTTGCATTCTTTTCCAACTTCAAAGCAGTTTCTCTTTAAATGTTTGAATTAGCTTGGAAATGACTTGGAGCTTTTTTTTTGACCAGATGAGCTTCCTCTTGCTCTCTCACCCTGGAGCTCATAGGAAGCAAGTGTCTTCGTTGTTACCATCATCTGGGCAACCATTATTCTTTGTCACCATCATAATATGACAGTTTCCTCCAGCCACGCACTGGCCTGTGGCCCGCCATCGACAGGATTTGGTGGTAGGTGTTGAGTCAACTGTTTCCTTCTCGGAGCTGATGATGTCACTTGTCAAGGGCTTGGCCATGCTCTGATCACAGTTTTCCCATGCAAGCTTGGGACCTTGACTCCAGAATTTGTCCTTTCTCTGATGCAAGGGGCCCCAGATCAGTTTTCAAGATGTTTCAGATTAAGTCAGGCTTGGTGATCCTAATTCTCTCACGAAGAGAAAGAACGGAGACTTCAGGGAGACAGACTTGGGTTCCAGTTCTGGCTCTGCTTATTCTACTCTCCGCATTCTTTCTACTGCTTTCTTTCACATGCTTTCTACTCTCCAAGTCATCTTTATCTTAGAATCCCAGTCTTCCCGTCTGTGAAGCAGAGATAAGGAGAGTCCCAATCTCACAGTTGTGGGGAAGACCCCCAGCGTGACATGGTCTAAGTTCTTGTCTCTACATGTGAAAGAATTCACGGAGGTGACGTAGATGGGGGGAAAGAATTCAGGGAGGTGACGTAGATGGGGGGAAGCAGGAACGCAAGGGAAGGCAAAGGGAGGGCACACTCAAGAGTGTGGGCAACCTCCTAAGGGAGAGCTGGGATGGGGGTGGTGCCTGGGGCGACAATTAATTGAATATTCAAGTAGGGTGAAGTTATGGATGGGGCTCGAGTGTTCCCCACTTGCATGCCCCTAGGAGGTGTCTGATGTGTGCAGGGCTTCAACACGGCTGTTGGAATCAAGGATGTATGGCGGCTGGTGCATGTTGGGCAACAGTGCAGGTGTTTAAATCTAGGAAGTATCATGATGTTTGCCGGGTGGGGAGTAGGTAAGCTGAGCCTGCAGCCATGGTGGAGATTTCTAGCCAGCACCACCTGGCAGCTGTATCTGCACAGAAGCGGGGAAGGTTTTGGGGAGTGTCTGCAACTGTGGCTTGGGTGCCAGCAGTTCTCAGCTCCTCATTGGTCACTAGCTACCTGACTACATCAGTAGAATTGCTGGGGCTGGCTCTGTGGCACAGTGGATTAAAGACCTGGCCTGCAGTGCTGGCATCCCATATGGGTGCCGGTTCGAGTCCTGGCTGCTCCTCTTCCAATCCAGCTCTTTGCTATAGCCTGGGAAAGCAGTGGTGTATGGGCTAGGTCCTTGGGCCCCTGTGTCGGGGAACGGGACAGCCTGGCCAGCTGTGCCCCTCCCGACATGTACAAGCACAAAGAAGTTTAGTGCTGGGCTTTTTCCACCCTGCCCGTTGCTAATTGCAAGATCCTGTTTTGACTTTAAGCATCCTGTTATTGCATGTTTCCCACACTTACTCTTGCTGAGTTGGTAACATGTTTTCCGTGAATCATATATAAATAAGTGGACGGTGGGCGGAGTGAAGGAATGAACACTGGTAAAAGACGGAGTAATGGATGAACGCTGGTAAAAGGCGGAGTGATGAATGAACGCTGGTAACAGGCGGAGTGGTGAATGAACGCCGGTAACAGGCGGGGTGAATGAATGAACGCCGGTAACAGGCGGGAGCTGTGAATGAACACCAGTAGTAAGCGGGAGTGGTGAATGAAGGAGTTGTGAATGAATGCTGGTAACAGGGCGGGCGTTCGCGACATGTAACGCGAGTCTGCTGAAAAATAAAGTGGAAGCTGAAAAGCCGATAAACGCGTCTGGTGTCTCCGAGGTCTCGCCGGCGTTAACCTATCCAGAAGGTGTACGCCTGCACCCCTGTACCCACATGGGAGACCTGGAAGAGGTTCCTGGCTCCTGGCTTTGAATCAGCTCAGCTCTGGCCATTGCGGACATTTGGGGACTGAATCAGTGGTTGAAAGTGTTATATATTAATGCTAGCCGTCATAAAACACACCGAACACCGGAGTAAGGGAAAGGGTTTATTGGAGAACACCCAACAGACCGGAGTGAAGGGGTGGCAAAGGGAAAGAGAGAGAAGGAGACTGTAAGAGAGAGAGAGAGACAGAGAGAAGAGAGACAAGAGGAGGAGAGGAGCCAAGAGAGAGAGCCAAGAGACCAGAGGAGGAGGCTAGAGAGAAGAACCAAGAGAGCACGTGTTCAGGAAGGGGCCCTTTTAAAACTTTGCCTGAGGGCGGGCAGGGAAGCAGGAGCAGAGAATCTCATTAGGATGGGGGTGGAGCCTGGCACAGGTAGCTGGGCCATGCGGCCACCTGGCTAAAACTGCCCCAGTTTCCTAACAGGAAGACCTCTTTCTCTCTCTGACTCTACCTCTCTCTTTAACTCTGTCTTTCAGATAAATAAAATACTAGTTTTTTAAAAAAATAGAATTTCTGTGAAGATTAAAAGCAAGACTCCATACCGAGCAGTGAGCATAATGTTTGGCACGTAGTTGAAGCTTAATAGATGTTTGGTGGCGGAATAACTGTAATGAATAATAATTTGCTTCTATGAAAAAGACCCTGTAATAATATCCTGTCTTGAGAACAAGCACACAGCCATATTTGTTGTTTTGTTCTCAGGCAAACCCACGACTATTACTGAAAATTGGGTTCTTGTCCGTGGTGCCAAATCAGAATAATGAGGACAAGGTTTGAAGATAAAGGAAAGTGTTAATAATCTACGGGCAGATGATGAAGGTGGAGGACTAATGTCCGGCAAACAGCCATCCTCCTGAGTGAGGGCAGTCAGGTTTTTAAGCAGTTCCAAAGGGGAAGCTGTGCTTAGAAGACATGATTAATGGCATGTCAGGAATTAGGGGTGCGGGGTCAACTGCAGATGGTCAGACACTGAAGCTAGTTGTGAGTCCAGTAACGGGGTGTTGAATGAATCTCCAGTATCCATGCAGTTTGTTGTTGTTCTTCCTGCTGTCTTCCTCCTCCTCCTCCTCCTCATCCACTTCTGCCCCCCTTCTTCCTCCTCGTCGTCTTCTCCTCCTCTTCCTCTTCTTCTTCCTCCTCTTCCTCTTCTTCTCCCCTACTTTGTTCTCCTCTTCTTCTTCTTAAGATTTATTTATTTATTAGAAATGCAAAGTGATAGAGAGAGGGCAAGGGATAGAAAGAGAGAGAGAGAGATCTTGCATCCATTGGCTCACTCTCCAAATGGCTGCAACAGCCAGGGGTGGGCCAGGCTGAAGTCAGGAGCCTGAATCTCCATCCGGAATCTCCCATGTGGGTGGCAGGGGCCCAGGTATTTGGACCATCTTCCTTTGCCTTCCCAGGTGCATTAGCAGGGAGCTGGGTTGGAAGTGGAGCAGCCGGGACTTAAACTGGTATTCCCATAGCGGATGCTGGTGTCTCACTCAAGCGGCAGTTTAACCAGCTACACCACAATGCAGAGCCTCATCAGTGCAGTTTCTTGAGAGACTTGTTGAAGCCAATCTGTGCTCATTCCCTAACAGGACTTATGGCTTGACCTTAACATACGTGGAACACAACTGGATGTTCTGCGTAAGTGGGTAGCTGCAAAACATTGTTTGACTTGGTGGAATCTGAGACAGGCAAAGTACTGTGTTAAGAGATTCTCTTGTTTCCTTAACCATAGAGAGGCCCACTTACTCTAAAGTCTGTGATGAGTTGTGTTCTTTGTGCCCTTAGTCACCCCCAGCCCAGTGCACTCTGACACAAGAAAGCCTCAAGTTTTTCCTTCAAAATAACTGATAAATATTCATCAGAAGTATCAGAGTCAGGACAATAAAGGAAGACTGAGGACCTGTTGCAAACTGGAGAAGACCAAGAAGACATAATTGAAAACAAGGCCGGCAAAGGGTCTGGAAAACCATTGTGCCAGAAAGATTGTTTTTGAGTTCCTGCAGTCCCTTACTCACCTAAAAGCAGAGCTTCCCCAAAACCCAGACCCCTCTGTTGTCGAACGACTCATCCCTGGGAGCAGCTTAGCCTTCTTGGAGACACCCTCAGAGCCATCGTCAAGAAACTGTCCTCTCTCCAGTCTGTTCACCTTTCCAGAAAGTCCTTTGTTTCTTGACAACTGCCCTTCCTCTCTCTTTCCCCTAAGATGCTACGTAAGCCCCCTGATTCTGACTGTTCCTTTCTTTGGGTTCTTTTCCTTCTGTGAACTCCAATGCACATGCATACCTGAATAAAAATCTGTCTTTTCTCTTGCTAATCTGTCTTTTGTCCATTTATGCACAGGGCCCCAGTCACTGAACCTAAGAGGGCGGAGAAATGTTTTTCTTCCCAGACAGTGGAAAAGGACATTACTGGAAAAACTGGTGAAAACTGAGCAAGTCTACAGGCTTGTCCTTCTTCTTTTTTTTTTTAAGTTTTATTTATTTATTTGAAAGAGTTACAGAGAGAGAGAAGGAGAGGCAGAGAGAGAGAGAGAGGTCTTCCATCCGATGGTTCACTTCCCAGATGGCTGCAATGGCCAGAACTGAGCCAGGAGCCAGGAGCTTCTTCCGGGTCTCCCATGTGGGTGCAAGGGCCCAAGGACTTGGGCCATCTTCCACTGCTTTCCCAGGCCACAGCAGAGAGCTGGATTGGAAGTGGAGCAGCTGGGACTTGACCTGTTGTACAGGCTTGTCCTAACAATAATTTCCTGGTGGTGTTAGGAGAACTGTATAAGACTTAAATTCGGGGAGTCCAGGTGAAGGGTGTACAGGAGCTCCCTGTAGAATTTTTCAGCTTTCCTGTAACTCTAAAATTATTTCAAGATAGAAGAGTTAAAAACAAAGCAAAATCACAACAGTAGCAGCACCAGAGGACATACAGACTTTGAAGCCAGCCTGTTCCAGATTTAAATTCTCCCTCAGATGAGCTGAGCCAAGCCAGGGCAAGTTCGTCTCACTCCTGGGAATGTCAGTTTCTGCGTCTGTGAAATGGATGCGAGGGTGACAGTAGGACTGGCCTCACAGCGGGTGGTGGGGCACCCCTGTGTCTGAAGATGGTAGCACATTCTAGTGTTCCCCAGGATCACAATCCTTGCACCTGCTGTCTTGGCCTCTGCTCTCTGTGCTGGGCTGAGGGGAGGCACAAGATCCTGTAGCCAGTGTCCTAAGGACCCCCTGCCATACCTACCCTTAGAGGTCACTCTGCTCTAAGAGCAGAGATTTGATCCAGGACTTGGATTCTCCTTTGCCCCTAGAACAGAGGAGGTTCAGGCTGAGCTGCTGGTGCATTTTCCCTTGTTACTCTTCTTTCTGGATGCAGACAAAATCACTCATCCTCAGGGACACTTGTTTGTGTTTGCCCTCTCTTTAGTCTCTCTCTGACCTTGGACGGTTGGGAATTTTTGGAAGGAGAAGCCCAGAGCTGTGACCACCATTTGTCTCCAGACGCACAGTGGGGCTCTTGTGGCCCCAGCAGAGAGAAGCGTCCAGAGTGATGGGGTCTGTTTGACTCAGTCTGTTTTTTGCCGCTGTGGAGAAAGGATGACCTACAAAGACAACGTAAAGAGAGGTGTCGAGGAGGCAGAGCTGGGATATGTTTCCAGGCTTAGAAATTTTTCAGTCCCAATCACCAGTATGCTCAAAGGCCCTCTGGGTGTCTTTGAGGAGGAGATGGAAAGAGAACCCCAAGGTCTGGAAGTCCGAGCTCTTGCAGAGATGGGAGGCCTTGGGCAAGTCGGCAGCCATCTCAGGGCCCAGGGAAAGGGGATGCAGAAGCATGCTCGTGAACCCCTCTGCTGAATGACTCAGGGCACGGAACGAGCTGGGCAGCTCTGAGGTAGGCTTTCCACCAGGAAGCAGACTGCAGCCGTGACAGCCAGACGACAGCAGCAAGTGCGTTTTGCCTCTTTCTAGGGGGCAGGTAGTGAGGATTTCAAGATTCAGAATCTAGGAGGGGAGACAGTCAAGTTGCAATATAATGAGAAATACATTTGATTTTTGTCCCTAGTTCCTGGTACAGGGCTCCTAAAACCCTTGGAATGTCCAGGAGGATGAAGGCATAGCATTTGCTTTATTCATGACAGAGTCCTTATCCACCATACTGGGAGTTTATGCTAATAAGGTGACTGAAGGTGTCCCCTCTCCCGTCCTGGTGGCTCCAGGAAGGGGCTGGTGCTCAGGAAAGCCCAGTGGTGAGAGGGTGGGAACTTGCAGCCCCATCCGCTGGCCTTGCCGGAGGGGAGCTGGGGCTGGAGACGGAGGCCGAGGAGAACAGGGAAAAACTTGAGCAAGGAGGTTTGCAAGGCATGAGGGTGGGTGAGCACGTGGAGGTGCTGGGAGGGTGGCGTGCCTGCAGAGAGCGCGGAAGCCTCCCCAGTCCTCTCCCTGCACACCTCTTCTGTGTGGCTGTCCCTGAGCTATGTCCTTTCTAAGAAGTCAGTAAACACCAGACGTACCTTGTTTCCTGGAGTTCTCTGAGCCATTCTGATAGATCGGAAGATAGAAATTAGCCTGCGTGTGTGAGAGGAAAACAAAGTACCCAAGGAAAGGAAAGTGGCAGCCTGACACACGCATTGGAAGCAGCCCAGTATTTGTTTATTTAGAGATTTTAAAAGCAAGAGTTATCAGAGTCAAAGACCTCCAGCCAGGGCGGCATGGAAGAGAGCTTCCAGGAGAGGGAAAACCCAAAGAACCCAGTGGCAATTGAGATTTTAAGTGCAATTTTGGTTGACATTCAGTTACAAGGCAGGGACAAAACCCATCAAAAGACTGGATTTATAATCCTTTATCCTATCTGGGTTGCTCATGATAAAACAAAAAACCATCTAGAGTGGTGGGATAGGTAATTTGTTTTCACAATAAACTGTGAGCTCGGGAGGATGAAATGACCACGTCCTTGCTAGTCTTACGGTAAATTTGGAGATTCCAAAGGAAGGAGGATGGACATTTTGATCTTGCTAAAGATAACCTTTTTTTGGGGGGGGGGAAGAAAGCACTCTACACCCCAAATTCCACTGGGACCACCCTGACTGCCTATTAACCCATGTGACTCCTCACATTCCCCCTCAAGAGGATTGGACCCTAACATCTGTTAGGGGGACTGGGTGAGGATCGCTCTGGCTACTTCATGCTGAAAAGGGGGCGTTGTGGGGAAGGGGAGTCACGACAGGGTCCCAGCAGGAGGTGGCTCCTCAGCAGGAGGTGGCTTCTCTGGGGGATGCAATGCCAGCTTGCAGAAACTGCTTCCGTTGGAGGTTTCATGTGCACGGCCACCTAGAATTTTACTTTTTCAAGTCTGGAGAAAACAAATCTAACAAGAAGTTTAAACTCACAGGATCTAAAACCGAGGACAGAGTCATTATTTGAGGCCCTAAGAAAGGTGCAGCCCAGTATTTCACACTACAATGTCCTACTCATATCCCCAGTAATTTTGTAGGAGGGTCTGGCCTTCCCCCTCAAGGAAAACACCCCAGGAAGATCTTCTCTGCCTAATGCCAAGAGGCCTACCCAATACAACACTGGAAGAAAACCTTGGGAGAAATCTTACTGATTTCACAGCCAGAAAACCCTTTGTCCAGGAGAAGAGGGTCAAGGGAAGGAAAAATGGTCAGCAGACCTGGACCAGATTCTGTTGTGAGTCCCAGTCTGAACACAGACTGTGCTGTCTGTCAGCCCCTTCCTCAGACGCTCGCCTGGTCCAGAAGGTGTATTGCTCTTGGCGCTCTTAGCTCCCTTGGTTCTTTGCTGAGTCGCCTGCGTAGTCTGCTGGGTGTATTCTCTCCATTAAACTACGTAACTGTGCTTACCGCAGTCTGAATGGCGAGGCAGTCTCTCTCAGATTCCACCTGGAGAGGTGCCCGTCCATTCTGATGGACACCCTGCTCCGTTACGCCTTGCCACCTGTCTTACCACCAGTCTCTGTCTCATGCCTGAATTCTTTCTTGCACAAAGCTGGGAACCTCTATTCCAGA
Source organism: Oryctolagus cuniculus (assembly GCF_964237555.1). Taxonomy (NCBI): domain Eukaryota; kingdom Metazoa; phylum Chordata; class Mammalia; order Lagomorpha; family Leporidae; genus Oryctolagus; species Oryctolagus cuniculus. Next base: position 26,081,627 of record NC_091450.1, read on the forward strand.
CATACCCACTAGCAATTCAAGCCCATTATCCGATCTAAAGAGGGGCTTAGTCACATTCAGGTGGCCCAGAACTTGCACACTACAGTAGGGTTAGTCTCTAACTTGCAAGATTCTACCTGCAGGTGGATAGAATTGTAATTGGGTGGAATGGGAGGACACTCAGCTGGTGTGGTAGCAGGACTCTGAGACAGAGATGCAGGACACCAAGGCTTTTAACAGGAAAACAGCTTTTATTCCTGCCGCAGGTCAGAGGAGAATTTTCTCTCCCAATTCTGGGAGAAAGCAGGGCATTGTCGTATATACCCCGGCACAAACAGCCGTAAGTTTTCTAATACGTGCTCAGATACGCAACTTTTGATTATCTCAGAGCCCTAGCACTGCTTACACAACTGTCACACAAAGTCACCCTTCATGTGCCCAGATCACTGAGGCTGACCTAGCTGCAGCCCCGTGCCTGTCCCCAGAAAGCTGCCGCTTGCAAGCCTCTCTCCTTGAGATCCCTGTCACCGTGTCAGAATTGGCTGGTGTCAGAGGGACTCACACAAGTGCAATGGGGACTAAGAATTGCGAGATGAGAAATCCAGGGGCGCAGGGGAGCCCAGTGGAGTTGACACCCAAGGGCAGGTAGTGAGCTGTTCCTCACAGGCAGGTGGAGAGCTCGGGGTGGGGCGGGCGGGGCGGGGCTGGTGTTCCTGGAAGAGAAGCAGTGTGAGCATGGCTTGCAGGGCGCATTATTACCAGTAGCGGTGACTGCAGTGCCGGGCGGCTACATCTGTGACTTCCTGTCTGGCAGGTGTTGGAATAGTTTGCAGACATCATCTCATCGAGTCCCCACAGGAAGTTGATAATACTTGTTACCTGCTTTTCCCAGATGCACACGTTGAGGCGCAGAGAGGCTAAGTGTATAGCTGGCGAGTAAGTGGCACCACTGGAATTTGAAACCCAAATGGAACTAGAGAGACCTGGGTTTATCTCCTGTCTCTTGTAGCCTCTCAGAAACGTCAGAGCCTCCGTATCCTGATCTGTAAAGTGTGGAAAATAACTGAGGCAGAGAAGGGACGTTAGGGATCGAGCAGGCCTTGGCTCCCCAGACTCACGCAGCGTTTAAACCCCACAGCCTTACGTTAACAGTGAGTGGATTGATGTCTGTGGTTGATGGGTGACGGACGGGATTTGATCTGATGGCGGCGTCTGAGAGGTGGATCTGACAGGGAGGTCTGTGGGTCGCGGGGGGCATGCCCTCAGATGGCAGCTCTCACTAGAAGACCAGTTCTGTGAGCCGGGCCTTCCTCTGGTGTCTGTCACTGCTTCCTAGCTTACCAGGTGATGTTCCTCCACACCCACTCCACCGTTGCCTGCCTCTGCCGGAGGCCAAGTTCAGGGGCCGCCCAATCCTGAACCGTGCACCTCCTAAGTATAAGCCAGCATAAACCTCTTCCTTCCCAGTTAGCTCCTCTCGGATATTTTAAAGGAGCGAGAGCTTTCTAATCCATTAAGTAAGAGAAGCAAATCAGTGCAGTGCCTCATAACAGAAACAGTGCATGGCACAGGTTCTTTTTCACAGATTGATTTATTGGAAAGTCAGAGTTTGCGGATGAGGGAGAGAATCTTCCCTCCGCTGGTTCACTTTCCAGATGGCTGCAGTGGCCAGGGTGGAGCCAGACTGAAGCCAGGAGCCAGGAGCTTCTTTCAGGTGTCCCATGTGGGTAGCAGGGGCCCAAGCACTGAGCCATCTTCCCCTGCTTTTCCCAGGCCATTAGCAGGGAGCTGGATCTGAAGTGGAGCAGCCGGGACACAAACTGGTGCCCATATGGGATGCCAGCATGGTGGGTGGCAGCTTTCCTTGCTACGCCTTGTCGCCGGCCCCTGGCACAGGTGCTTTAAAGTGGTGATGTTACTTGTATCCGCGAGTGGTTGCTGAGTAATAAGCAGTTCAGAGCCCCCTGCACGCAGCACCAGCTCTTATTTCTGAAGCATCTGCAGGCTTGCTGAGGAGTTGGCTTTCCTGGGAAGGCTCTAGTGGGTGGTTCTACTCGGGGCGGCGAGCTCTGCTGCCTGCGTCTTCGTTCTTGGGCTGGGATGCAGCGGCGGCAGCTACTCCCGGAGAAACTCTGTCATGGTGAAGGTAGAGCTGAAAGAGGGTGAGTCCAGCCGTGCCAGTGCCTTTCAACCTTTGATTTACGTCGTGGGAGGAAAGAAAGCAGCTAAGAAGAAGGCTTGCGCCCACACCTGCTGGAGCTCAGCCCACACACAGAATGTTCCAGGAGCTGCTGGTCTCCAGCACCCCTTAGCTGACTGGGTTTCCAGTGCAGGATTCCTGCCCAGCCACCGGCTCATGAACTGCTTCCAAAGGCAACTTCCTGTGGAAACCCCCTGTAATAAAAACCTGTTCCCTCTTAGTCTTACAGACACTGTGAAGGCCGCCTTGACTCCGTGTACCTGGATTGAAATTCATTGTTTCTCAAGTACATGCTATTTCTTTGCCCTGTATGTCAATCTTTTTTTTTTTTTTTTTTTTGTTAACAAAATCCTTGATACTTGTTAAGATCTCTTTGTCCAAAGCAAGTCATATGGCCAACTATAGCATCAACAGAACTGGGAAATGTATTCCATCAATGGAAATGTTAGTGAGGGAGAGAACACTTTTGAAAGATAATGTAACGGTAATTTATCACAGCATTTGATAAGTTTGGCCTGTGCTTCAAATCTGACTCACCACCTGTGTTTTGTATGGCCTGTGAGCTAAGAATGATTTTCTCATCTTTTTATGGTTGAAAAATAATAAATTTTCAAATGACATTTGAAAATTATATTACATTCAAATTTCAGAGTCTATAAATACAGTTTGATAAGAACAGAGCCTTGCCCAGTTGTTTATGTATTGTCTGTGAATTGAGTATCTGTGACAAAGATGGTATGACCCGTAAAACCTAAAATATTTGAAATATTTGCTGTGTGGCCCTTTACTAAAAAAGCCTGCTGATCCCTAATCTATCATGTTGTTGATGAAGTCATATGCAGATATGAGATTAAAATGTTTCCAAAAAAACTAAGCTGTTCTCTCATTTCATCTGCATAATGACCCTATATAGTAGGTTAGGAATGTGTTATTGTATTAAAGACTCTGACACTGATTTGTTTTTAATGTTTAAATGACTTTATTTGAGATACAGAGAAAGCGAGTGAGCTCCTGTCCACTGGCTTACTCACAGATGCCTACATCTGGGTAGAAGTTGAAGCCTGGCGTCGGGCTCAGTCCAGGTCTCCCACATGGGTGGCAGGAACCCAGCTACTGGAGCCATCGCGTCTGCCTCCCAGGTCGCATTAGTGGGCGGCTGGAGTCAGGAGCAGGAGCAGGCTGTCGGTCCAATCTGAGGCTTGGGGCTCTTAACCCCTGGGCCACACAGCTGCCCCCAACTCTGGGTTTTGATGTTTAATTGCTGGCTGCTTCCGACCTCACTTTGCCTTTTTTCATTGGCCCCACTTCTGGACAGACTGATTAGATGTGTTCCTTCCCCTTTGGTATTGTGAGAAATTTAAACCTCATAAGAAATTACCCCAGCCTCATCTCTTAGCCACTAAAAATGCCCCGCGTTCCTCTCTCTTCACCTTCCTCAGTCAGTCTGGGTTTGTGTCTTCCCACCCTGCTCTCTCTAACAGTCCTCTGTATGAGTAATAATCGTTCTCCTAAGTTCTCTGGTGTGTGGAGTGTTAGCAGCCCTGACATCCTACCCTACCTAGTAATTTATATCTCTGGAGTTCTATTCTATTGGCTAGATTGGATGATCTAGGTATCTTCATACTTAACCCCTGTAATTATGCTGTAAGCCAAGGATAGAAGACAGAAGTTAGATTTACTGGGAAAAACAAGCCCTTGTATATCTATACATTCATCCAGCCAGCCAGCCATCCACCTATCCAACACATTTTTTTTTTAAAGATTTATTTAATTTATTTGAAAGGCAGAGTTACACAGAGAGAGAGAGACAGACAGAGAGAAATCTTCCATCTCCTGGATCACTCTCCAATGGCCTCCACAGCTGAGGCTGGACCAGACTGAAGCCAGGAGCTTCATTGAGGCCTCCCATGTGGGTGCAGGGCCCAGGTTCTGGGCCATCTTCTGCTACATTCCTAGGCACATTAGCAGGGAGCTGGATTGGAAGTGGAGCAGCTGAGATGAACTGGCACCCGTAGGGGATGCTGGAGTCGCGGGTGGCAGCTTTCCTCACCGTGTCACAATGCTGGCCCCCTAAGACCTGTTTTCCAGCAGCTGCTGTATGTATCAGGCTCTGAATAAAGCAGCAGGTCAGAATAATTACTGAGATTTCTACTTTCCAAAGTCCAGTTGATTACTGAGACCCTGAGATGGTCTCCCAGCACCTGCTCTGTGTGATGGTGAGCATGTTCCTCTCCAAGGAACTGCAAGGTCTTTGTTATCTTTGTTCTTAGTCAGGGGACTTTGGGATGGAAGAGCCCAAAAGCCAACTGAAACTAAATTGGGCAGAAATAGAGTGGTCAGAGGTGGCGCTGGCCTCCGGCACTGGGACATGTTGTAAGCCTCTCACACACCAGTTTGACACGAAGGACATTTGGGATACAAATGTACAGACCAAAATTACGCTAGTATGAGTGAATTCTCACTGAGAAAGCATTATCCAAAGTGAACTCCATCAAGCCAATTTAATTCCATGATGAGCTATCTACATGGGTCAATTAAACTTCTCTAATTTTAGTTGAATGTTTTTCACTTTTATTTTGCTATAATTAGTGGCATGGAATCAATTGTTTTCTACTTAGTTTTGCAACAAATTTTATTTAATCTATTATTTTTCCCATATTGCACATACTGATTATAATTTACTATTGATTTCATTTTGAGGCAATTATTTTGGTTAAGTCCTATTTCCCTGGGATAAATTTAGCAAAGACACACATTTCATGGAGAAAATTATATTCTTTTGTCAATTTTTAGCCCTAAGCAAATTTGACCCTCTGTGATGTTTTGTTCTTTAAGTATTAATTTGCATTGATAATTTGTAGCTATGATATTCAGTAATTGTATAAAAAAGTGAACTTTGGGTTTTTCTTTTTTTTTTAGTTACATTATGAGGAAATTGTAAGTTGTTTCATACGGTGGAAAGAGAGAGAAATGGAGGGAGATGGCGGAGGAGTTGGGAGATGAGAGGGAAGTAAAAACAAAGCAGGCAAGCGATGGAGATGGGGAGTGGAGCCTGACCACAGCAGAATGAGAGACAGACGAAGGATGTAACTGGAGGGAGGACTGTCTGGAGGGTCAAGATACCCTCGATGGCGTGGATGTGGTGGTGCAGTGCCCATATCTCATATGAGAGTGATGGAGTTCGGGTCCTGGCTTTGCTTCGGATCCAGCTTCCCGCTAATGTGCAACCTAGGAGGTAACAGTGATGGCTCATTGGGCCCCTGCCACCTGTGTGGGTGATCCAGGTGAAGTTCTAGGCTCCCGGCTTTGACCTGGCCCTGCATAGCTGTTGCAGGCACTTGAGCGAACCAGAGGATGAAAGAGCTCTCTGTCCGTCTGTTGCTCTGCCTTTCAAATAAAAATAAATAAATAAATAGCAAGCTTTAAAAAAATCTCCAGGTTAGAACATTGGATCCTAAACTCTTTTTTCCAGTTAGGATGACTGGGATGCGAATGTTGCTAGACTCAGTTCTCACTTTCTAACTCAGTTTTCTTCTTTACGTAAATATCAGCTTCATTCTATTCTGACACAAACCAGTCTCCTGTACCCCAGCAGCCTCCGGGTCCCACATTTCACAGGCCACCACACGTGGCCAAGCATGTTGTTCAGTGAGCAGCTTGCACACCGCTGCACAACGTTCTTGTCCTCTTGGTTCCTGGTCACATCTAGAGGACTCTGATGTGATAATCACAGGTCCATCATTGGACCCATCCCTCTAGCCAAGGTTAGCTCCTCTCGTATGAGGGTGGTGGGTCTGTGGAAACACTCGAGTGGAAGGAACTTGGGAGAGGAATAAGGGGGGAGATTTGACTTGGTCCCAGCCTTCCTGAGCAGTGGATTGCTTTTAGCAGGAAAAACCTGTTTAATCCGGAATGCTTATACTGAGCAAGCCTGGAATCTGTGGATCCATGGGCCTGGGCTCACTGGGAAATGCCCACATCAGCTGTGTAACCGTTGAAGTATAAAGTAGATATGTAGAGTGTTTTAACAAGTCTCTCTTGGGAAGTGATCCCCTTACCGTATGAGCAGTCTGAGCCAGGGTGTGTCCTAAGGAAATAAGAAAGGACCTGGGAATGACGTTTGCTTTCTGGTGGGGAAGTTCTCAGCCTTCCACATGCTTCACTTGTATCTTGTGATCAGAAACTGGTAGTGTCCTAGAGACTATTAGAACATTTGGTAATGGGGAAGAAAACTGATTGTTGTTGTTGTTGTTGTTGTTTTTTGAAAGAGTTAGACAGTGAGAGAGAGAGAGAGAGAGAGAGAGAGAGGTCATCCTTTTGCCGTTGGTTCACCCCTCAAGTCCGATCTGAAGCCAGGAGCCAGGTGCTTCCTCCTGGCCTTCCATGTGGGTGCAGGACCCAAGCACTTGGGCCATCCTCCACTGCCTTCCCGGGCCACAGACAGAGAGCTGGACTGGAAGAGGAGCAACCGGGACAGAATCTGGAGCCCCGACCAGGACTAGAACCTGGGGTGCCGGTGCCACAGGTGGAGGATTAGCCTAGTGAGCCGCGGGAAGAGAATGGGGAAGAGAACTGATTGTTATGAGTCTACTCTGACAGTCCACCCTGCAGTAGCCATCCTCTGAGGTAGAAGCTGTAGTTTAGCCCTTAGTTAATACGCAAATCTACTAGTTATCACCAGAGGCATCCGTCTTTGATCTTTAACGTAAAGAACAGCTGGTGGAACAAGGACCTGAGCCTCAGTCTTTTTAGATTCTTGTTACCCCTGCCCTATTCAAGAGACCAATTCAGTCTCACCCTGCATTCCTCTCCAGGTTTGAGAGCCAATGTGGAGACGCTCACCTCTACCTACTGCCCCATACCCTGGACCCCTAGCCCACCTAAGATATAAAAAGGCCCGGCCTGCAGGGGTCTGGGCCCTCTGCTACGTGTTTGGTCTGTGTACACATGGACAGGTGGTCTGTCACCTCTGCAAATTTATTTATTTTCTCAGAATATATTTGGCTACAAGTTCGTATCCTGTCTCCTCTCTGATCTGTATCCCTTTTCTTTACAACAGCTGTGACATGAATTTGTCTTGTTTAAACCCGACTTTAAGCATGTGCTCACTTTGTGAGAAAAACATAAAAGCTTTAACTGAACAGAAACCTGCAGAGAGCTCTCTACTCAAGCAAATGCCCAGACTAGGGTCCCCATTTTGACTTCTAAGTTAACTCGGATACTTCACCCTGACTCTGATGACGTCGGTCAGCAGTTGACAGCCGATTTTGTCCCGGTGAGCCTCATAGAGTGTGCCTACACCAACCTACTGCACGTGTATGGAAGATGTTAGGAAAAGAGTTGCAGATTGGTGCCTCCTCACTCGGGGCACCAAAATGTTAGGAAAAGAGGTGCAGAATAGAGAGGAGGCAGTGTATGAATTTACAACCAGACCGCGTTTATTCAGAGAAAATATATCCGTAGAGGTGGGTGACCAGCTGCCGGAGTGCACATGATGGAACACGTGGCAGAAGGCCCCACCCCCAGAAGCCGGGCCTTTTCATATTTTAGGAGGGCTGGGGCTGGGGCTGGGGTAGGGGGCAGCAGGCAGAGGGGAATTCCTGGAACTGGTCTTTCAAGTATTCTAGCACTGGGCTTTCAGGTGGCTGTGGCGGGGAGTGGGTGGGTATGAAGGCAAATAGGGTGTGAGACCCAATTGAGTTTCAAGGGCAAGGGATACATTCCAGAGTTTTATCTCTTTTGGGCAGTGAGGGAGAACGGCTGAGGCTTGTGTCCTTGGTCCATCAGAAGAGCCTATTGCTGTTAGGCCTTACTGAACAAAACACAGCCAGAGATGAACTCATGCAGAAGAGAAGAGCTGCAGTAAAGGGCAGAGCTCCCAAAGCCTGAGTCTCCTGCCTGATGTGCAGCAAGCCAGCCCCTGACATCGGCGAGGAAGAAGCAAGCCATTCATTGCAACGCACGGAGCAAGGAGCCAGGCAGCTGTTGCTTGGTCGCTGGACTCCCCAGTGTTAGAAGTGCAGATCGGTGTTGTGCAGAGACACACAAGAGACAAGGAGATCTCGCCAAGGCAGTTGACCTCTGCAGAGCGGTGTGTAGCATCCCTGAGTTGAGGCAGCAAGCACACTGGGGTGGGCAGTCTGCTCTTTTATTCTTTAACTATGGGGCGGGGTCTTCTGGCCTTTGGTCCCATTGGCTGAGACTCTGGCTCACAATCTACTTCACGATTGTCTAAACCGGCAAGAATGCGGAAGTGGCAAAGAGCAGGAAGTTGGAAAGTTGCTTTAAGCTGTTTTTAACTTACACAATTCCTGGTACACACAATTCTCGGAACTGGGAGCTTCTTTATAGAGATAAGATGAAGGAAGGCTACAGTCTAACATGGAATCACTTTGGTTTGATAGAAAAGACTTATTTCTCCCACACCAAGGGCTTAGAGATAGAGGAGTTGAGAGGTGTGTGTTCCGGCTGTTTGCAGGCCCTGGTTGATCCGCAGTGTTCCTGGCCCTCCTGTGATTGGTTGGCAAGATTGTGTTCTTCTGGGAATTTCGATGATGGCAAACTGAGCCTTGGTCAGTCAGGTGTTAGTTACGTCTTGCTTGGGGCCTGAGATTCCTAGAAAAAAAAGAACCCTCAAGACAAGACTGAATGTCAAGACATCATCCCTAGGGGGAGATGAATGACCTCATGAATCTTATGATCAGGGACCCTGTAGGGCCTGCTGCACAACTTATTAAGAGGTTGATTTGCAGTGGTAAAAGTGGGGAAGGAGGCTGGGAGGCTGTGGGAGATGAGAACCTGAGAGTATCTTGCATCCTCAGCAAAGGCACACACGGGGCTCAGTTCCAGCATCATTGACCGGCGATGTTGGCGGCCTAACCGGGTCCTCATCTCCGAATACCCCTGACTCATCCTCTGTGGTTCAGTTACATCTTACTCCACTCTTTATATTGACATTTGTGCCTTTTGCCAGTTTATGCTCTTTATTTACAATGACCAATAAACTGAGATAAGGGACAAAAAAAATCAAGGAACTGCTATTTGTCTTTCTCCCAGATTGAATTTTGCAGAAACACAATGCATATTTATAACCACATTAACCCGATCACTTATCACCAAGTGCTAGCGCCAACATTCAGACATTGCTTGGATGATCCTTTCATTCCTTTTTTTTGGGGGGGGGGGTGGTGTAGGGTGGGGAGAGAGTGTGTTTTGTTCAATAATTACTGCCTAGAAAAGAAAATCTGCCCTTTTACTGGACACAAAGCCCTTCTTTGCCCATTATATTAAAAAAGACATTTTCCAGAGTGGGAAGACTCATTAAATTTCAAACACTGCAAGGCTTGCTTTATGCATCATCTGTCTGTGGTGCTTTGGGGTAGATCTGAATCAAATTCGTGGCAAAGATTTGTAGGATATTAATGTTGGCTGAGGATGTGGTCCATTGTCTCCTTAAAGTGGGAAGAAAAGATATCCCCCCACCCCCAGGCTGAGTGAATCTGGTGGCAATTCAAGTGGAGATGATTAACCAATGACAGTGAATACCTTTGTGAGGTCTTGTGCCCTGAGGGTCTTTTGCTACTGTTCCTTGGCGGTTGAGCTAAAACTACAACCCTGGACTTCAGCTTTGCAGTTTAGAATTCCCATATCACTGGGGGCAGGGCACCCCTAGCTTAGCCTGAAAGATCCCACCTCTCACTGTAGAGAATTCCATCCAGGGCTCCGATCTGACTCAGTTAACCCTTGGTGATGCAAAAGCAAAGAGGTTTATTGTTCTAGCTGGGGCTGGGTCCACGCCTCCAACCATCACAGTGGTCTTCTGGCAAGGACCCCTCTCGTTTCCTTTGCAGGGGTTTATATAGGGTTTCCAGAGACATTCCATACATTATAACACCATGCAGCAAATCATCTCATTCTGCGGAAAATTCAAAGAACATCTCTTAAAATTAATTAGTGCATCCAGCGGCGGGAGTAGACCTAGTAAAGGTGGTTGTGTTACTGGAGAATGGTAGGGTCCTTGTCTTTACGCAACTAAGAATTCAGACATGAGACAGAGTAAGTAGAAAGCAAATGGCAAGGTTTATTAGGGTAGGGACATCCGTAAGAACTGTTGGGCACTTCTCCAGACAGAACCTGAGAGAGAGCGCCCAGTCACTCAAACTGGGGAGAGTGGGGTTACAAGGTTTAGTGGAGAGAGTACACCTGGCTAAGCCAGGCGGGTGGCTCAGCATAGAGGCAGAGGGCTGAGCGTGCAGTCTGGTTGAAGCCGGGTGTTTTTAAGGGGATGGGTCTTGCCTTCTCACATCTTCCCCTCCTGAAACAAAAGACTTTTTGGATGTAAATACGAAAAATTCCTATCTGAGTTTTCCCCCTGAAGTTATCAGTCAGGAGGAAGCCTGGCTGGTTTTGCCCTGGTTAGAGGAAGGTTGGGCAGGACCCTCTGGAGGAGCAGGATATTTGAAATGCAGATACTGGGCTGCACCTGGAAGGTTATCAGGCAGAAGGGGCGGGGACCCCCACCTGGCAGGTTATCGGGTAGAAGGGGCAGGGCAGGATGCAAATACTGGGCTGCCCCTGGAACGTTATTGGGATGACTTTGAGATGCATATGCTGGACCTAGATGTCCACTTTTTGGGCCTTTGTCACACACGCATAAGCTCTTATCTGACTTCCTACCTAACAGAGAGACGGATCTCTGAACAGTCGCTTACAGGCAGGAAGTTGTGGGATGACTGTCACTCTGGGCAGTAGGCCTGAAGTTCCCAGGTGGACTGTGAAGTGCGGAGTTGGAGAGGTCCCCTGCTGAGAGGTCTGGTCCAGCTCCGTGGTCGGGTCTGGCAGCAGGCTGATGAGAGGTCCAGGCGAGGTGGCGAGGCATCGGCTCTGATGGAGTTTGGTCCAGTAGTCGCCTCGTGCCGCTACAGAGTAATGGGCTGGCTCTTCAGCTCCAAGAAACAGGAGATCCAGAGGTCACACGTACTGGGCCATGCACCCCGAGAGGATGGAGAGCGTGGAAAAGGCTCCCTTGTTGTCCTTGCCACTCGGAAAGCGGAGTCTCCAGCAGGCGTCCGGGCGTCACCAATCAGTTGCGCTCCCTCTCAGTGTTTCCCGGGGTGCCACCAACCCACTGTCTAGGGCAGGGTGTATCTGGAGTGTTCCTCGGGTGTGGCCAGTCACCGTGCAAGTAGGAAGGTAACTTGAGGTTATCGTCCGTAGCACACACGTTATCAGACTGCCCAGGGATGTCTGTTCAGTCTGAAGAGGAGCACCTTTCCGGCAAGCGCTGAGCTTGGCATAAGTGATGTCATCAGCTTCTGGCTTAGCATAAGTAACTCCATTTTTATTTATTATTTTTACTGCTTTGTGAGCAGCAGTAACCTATAACTCTTTTTGGGGCTACCAATGGATTTCTCCATGGTCCACCTCCTTTTGATCTGAAGGGTTAAAAAGTTAAAAGCCGCTCCCCCCCCACCTCCTCTGGTGAACTTTCCTGACCTCGTTAGACTTGCTCTGCATAGCCGTTCTCTATAAAGTTAATTAGTCAGTAAATTACCCCAATGTGAGCGTAACCTTAGTTTCACCTAAGTAAGATAGAAGAAGTCACCGTATATCTCTTTGCCTCCTGGAACCCTGACCCCACCATGTGTCCCTTATCGCCATTCAGCTGCATTCCTAGGTATCATCAAGGCAGTTCCTGCAACCTTGTTATGTTTGTTGTGTGGCCCTCCCTTTTGGCAATAGGAGGCTTTTTGATACTCCCTGTATAGGCCATATGGTTCTCTGAGGTCTAATCAGGCCCTTACTCGATATCCTGTACTCCCTGTATTCATAAATCAACTGGTTGTAAAATCACTTCACTTGTATCAATTGTTTACTCTATACCTCTGTCTGATCTATGCAATGATTGATTTTCTTTGTTTAAACGTGTATAAAAACCCCAACCCAAGACTATTTGGGGCCGCTCGCCTGTACTGGGACGGGGGCCCCGACATGTCGGATCATCAATAAACCTTACCCTTTGTTAATTGCATGAGAGAAGGTCTCTTGGAGCGTTTTTGGGGTGGCAAGAGCAATCCAACTCTAACAGATCATTGGGTAAGTGGTGATCCATGAATTGTTTTTGGGACTCCTGTGGGATTCCCCACAGTTACCTGTGGATAGGGGACCCATTGTGTTCCCTAACTGTCTCTTCATTTTCTTGGGACAGCACCTTTTGTCTAATCAGTGCTGGCAGGTTTACAGACGCCTGGTTCCTCGTTCCCTCAAGGGCTTTTCTAACTGTCTATTAACCCATCTAACTCCTCACACTAGTGTGCCTGGGAAGGCAGCAGAAGATGGCCCAAGTGCTTGGGCCCCTGCTACCCACATGGGAGACCTGGATGGAGTTCTTGGCTTCCGGCATTGATTTGACCCAGCCAAGTGAACCAGTGGAAGGTCGGTCTGTCTGTCTCTCTCTGTAGCTGCCTTTCAAATAAATAAATAAATCTGTAGAGAGAGAGAGAAAAGTCCCATCCATATCCAGGTAGCACTAAGTACAGGGGCTTTGACATTGTGGACAAGGACTGTGGAGTTCTTTTGTTGGGATGGATGGTAAGGACACTGGGTTTCCCCTCTGAGGTGGCTGAAAAATTATAGTCAAACTTCTTTACCCTTCCCTGCCTGTTAAAGAACAGGTGTGCACACTGACCAGGAGACTGGGGTGTTGTCTTCTCAGATGTTTGCCTTTCAAAAGGGATGAATCCCAGAACTTTGAGGAACATTCTGGGTTATAAAATTGGAAAAGGGTTTCCTGGACCCCAAAGAGGTTCACAAAGATCTACAGAGATACCAAAAGGTCAGAGGAGGGATTTACATACTTAGGTTTCTCTCTGGAATGTTCTGGGACTAGGAGAGGAAAACAGTCTCTCTCACTTTTAGTGGCAGGGAAAGATTGATTTTCCCTTATGGGTGATACCTGTTGTCCTCAAAATGATTGGGGTGTTTGTAACAGAAAAAAAATATGGTTGCTATAATTTTCAAAAAGTTGCTATTTTAAAGGTAACACAATTTCTTTGTAGATAAATTGAGAAAGTAAGGAAAATTATGAACAAACTCAAAAGTAAACTCTGAGGTTTACCTCAAAAGGATGAATTAAATTTGGGACTGCTTGGCAATTAGGTAAAATATCCTGTTATAACTAATGATAAACTCTTTTATTTTTTTTTTATCATAAGATGGGTACAATGGAACAGAAGTATACCAAAGAAATATAATATCTATACTAATTGCAAGAAAATCAAAGTAAGCTATGATGAATATCATTAACTTTCTTTTTTTTAACTTTTATTTAATGAATATAAATTTCCAAAGTACAGAATATGGATTACAATGGCTTCCCCCCATAACGTCCCTCCAACCTGCAACCCTCCACTTATCTACTCCCTCTCCCCTTCCATTCACATCAAGATTCATTTTCGATTCTCTTTATATACAGAAGATCAGTTTAGCATACATTAAGTAAAGGTTTCAACAGTTTGCTCCCACACAGAAACATAAAGTGAAAAATACTGTTTGAGTACTAGTTATAGCATTAAATCTCAATGTATAGCACACTAAGGACAGAGATCCTACATGAGGAGTAAGTGCACAGTGACTCCTGTTGTTGACTTAACAGATGGACACTCTTGTTTATGGCCTCAGTAATCACCCTAGGCTCTTGTCATGAGCTGCCAAGGCTATGGAAGCCCCCTGAGTTCACTGACTCCGATCATTTTTAGACAAGGCCATGGTCAAAGTGGAAGTTCTCTCCTCCCTTCAGAGAAAGGTACCTCCTTCTTTGATGACCCATTCTCTCCACTGGGATCTCACTCGTGGAGATATTTCATTTAGGTTTTTTTTTCCCCCAGGGTGTCTTGGCTTTCCATGCCTGAAATACTCTCATGGGCATTTCAGCCAGATCCGAATGCCTTAAGGGCTGATTATGAGGCCAGAGTGCTGTTAGGACATTTGCCATTCTATGGGTCTGCTGTGTATCTCACTTCCCATGTTGGATCATTCTCTCCCTTTTTGATTCTATCAGCTAGTATTTGCAGACAGTATTCTTGTTTATGTGATCCCTTTGGTTCTTAGTCCTATCATTATGATCAATTGTGAACAGAAATTGATCACTGGGACTAGTGAGATGGCATTGGTACATGCCACCTTGATGGGATTGAATTGAAATCCCCTGGTATGTTTCTAACTCTACTGTTTGAGGTAAGTCAGCTTGAGCGTGTCCTGAATTTCACATCTCTTCCCTCTCTTATTCCCACTCTTATATTTAACAGCGATCACTTTTCAGTTAAGTTTCAGCACTTAAGAAGAATTGTGTATTGATTACAGTGTTCAACCAAAAGTATTAAGTAGAACAAACAAAAAAAAATACTAAGAGGGATAACATATTAAGCTGCTCATCAACAGTCAGGGTGAGGGCTGATCAAGTCACCGTTTCTCATAGTGTTCATTTCACTTTAACAGGTTTCCTTTTTGGTGCTCAGTTAGTTGTCACCTATCAAGGAGAACAAGTGGTATTTGTCCCTTTGGGATTGGCTTATTTCACTCAACATAATGTTTTCCAAATTCCTAACAGGGATCACTTTTCAGTTAAAATTTAAACACCTAAGAATAATTGTGTGTTAATTACAGAGTTCAACCAATGGTACTAGAAGAAAAACAAAATACTAAAATGGATAAAGTATTACATTGTACATCAACCGTCAGGACAAGAGCTGATCAAGTCACTGTTTCTCATAGTGTCCATTTCACTTCAACAAGTTTCCCCTTTGGTGCTCAGTTAGTTGTCGCCAATCAGGGAGAACATATGATATTTGTCCCTTTGGGACTGGCTTAATTCACTCAGCATGATGTTTTCCAAATTCCTCCATCTTGTTGCAAATGACTGGGTTTTGTTGTTTTTGACTGCTGTATAGTATTCTATAGAGAACATGTCCCATAATTTCTTTATCCAGTCTACTGTTGATGGGCATTTGGGTTGGTTCCAGGTCTTAGCTAATGTGAATTGAGCTGCAATAAACATAAATGTGCAGACTGCTTTTTTGTTTGCCAATTTAATTTCCTTTGGGTAAATTCCAAGGAGTGGGATGGCTGGGTTGAATGGTAGGGTTATATTCAGGTTTCTGAGGAATCTCCAGACTGACTTCCATAGTGGCTTAACCAGTTTGCATTCCCACCAACAGTGGGTTAGTGTCCCTTTTCCCCCACATCCTCTCCAGCATCTATTGTTGGTAGATTTCTGAATGTGAGCCATTCTAACTGGGGTGAGGTGGAACCTCATTGTGGTTTTGATTTGCATTTCCCTGATTGCTAGTGATCTTGAACATTTTTTCATGTGTCTGTTGGCCATTTGGATTTCCTCTTTTGAAAAATGTCAATTGAGGTCCTTGACCCATCTCTTAAGTGGGTTGTTTGTTTTGATCTTGTGGAGTTTCTTGATTTCTTTGTAGATTCTGGTTATTAACCCTTTATCTGTTGCATAGTTTGCAAATATTTTTTCCCATTCTGTCGGTTGTCTCTTCACTTTCCTGACTGTTTCTTTTGCAGTACAGAAACTTTTCAATTTGATGCAATCCCAAATGTTAATTTTGGCTTTGATTGCCTGTGCTTCTGGGGTGTTTTCCAAGAAGTCATTGCTGGTACCTATATCTTGCAGGTTTTTTCCAATGCTCTCTAATAATTTGATGGTGTCAGGTCGTAGATTTAAGTCTTTAATCCATGTTGAGTGGATTTTTGTGTAAGGTGAAAGGTAGGGGTCTTGCTTCATGATTCTGCACGTGGAAATCCAATTTTCCCAGCACCATTTATTGAATAGACTGTCCTTACTCCAGGGATTGGTTTTGGACCCTTGATCAAATATGAGTTGGCTGTAGATGTTTGGATTGATTTCTGGTGTTTCAATTCTGTTCCATTGGTCTATCAATCTGTTTCTGTACCAGTACCATGCTGTTTTGATTACAACTGCCCTGTAGTATGTCCTGAAATCTGGTATTGTGATGCCTCCAGCTTCGTTTTTGTTGTACAAGATTGCTTTAGCTATTCGAGGTCTCCTGTGTCTCCATATAAATTTCAGCATCATTTTTTCTAGATCTGAGAAGAAGGTCTTCGGTATCTTGATTGGTATTGCATTGAATCTATAAATTGCTTTTGGGAGAATGGACATTTTGATGATATTGATTCTTGCAATCCATGAGCATGGAAGATTTTTCCATTTCTTGGTATCCTCTTCTATTTCTTTCTTTAAGGTTTTGTAATTTTCATTGTAGAGATCTTTAATGTCCTTGGTTAAGTTTATTCCAAGGTATTTGATTGTTTTTGTAGCTAATTCAAAAGAATTAGAATCATACCATGCAGCTTCTCAGACCATAAAGGAATGAAGTTGGAAATTAGCAACTCAGGAATCCCTAGAGCATACTCAAACACATGGAGATTGAACAACATGCTCCTGACTGAACAATGGGTCATAGAAGAAATTAAAAGAGAAATCAAAAATTTTCTGGAAGTAAATGAGGATAACAGCACAACATACCAAAACTTATGGGATACAGCAAAAGCAGTGTTAAGAGGAAAGTTTATACCAATAGGTGCCTACATCAAGAAATTGGAAAGGCACCAAATAGATGAGCTTTCAATTCACCTCAAGGATCTAGAAAACCTACAGCAAACCAGACCCAAATCTAGTAGGAGAAGAGAAATAATTAAAATCAGAGAAGAAATCAACAGGATTGAATCCAAAAAAAAAAACATTACAAAAAATCAGCCAAACGAGGAGCTGGTTTTTTGAAAAAATAAACAAAATTGACACCCCATTGGCCCAACTAACTAAAAAAAGAAGAGAAAAGACCCAAATCCATAAAATCAGAGATGAAAAAAGAAACGTAACAACAGACACCACAGAAATAAAAAGAATCATCAGAAATTACTACAAGGAATTGTATGCCAGCAAACAGGGAAACCTATCAGAAATGGATAGATTCCTGGACACATGCAACCTACCTAAATTGAACCAGGAATACATCGAAAACCTAAACAGACCCATAACTGAGACAGAAATTGAAACAGCAATAAAGGCCCTCCCAACAAAGAAAAGCCCAGAACCAGATGGATTCACTGCTGAATTCTACCGGACATTTAAAAAAGAACTAACTCCAATTCTTCTCAAACTATTCAGAACAATCGAAAAAGATGGAATCCTCCCAAATTCTTTCTATGAAGCCAGCATCACCTTAATTCCTAAGCCGGAAAAAGATGCAGCATTGAAAGAGAATTACAGACCAATATCCCTGATGAACATAGATGCAAAAATCCTCAATAAAATTCTCGCCAATAGAATGCAACAACACATCAGAAAGATCATCCACCCAGACCAAGTGGGATTTATCCCTGGTATGCATGGATGGTTTAATGTGCGCAAAACAATCAATGTGATACACCACATTAACAGACTGCAGAAGAAAAACCATATGATTATCTCAATAGATGCCGAGAAAGCATTTGATAAAATTCAACACCCATTCATGATGAAAACTCTAAGCAAACTGGGTTTGGAAGGAACATTCCTCAATACAATCAAAGCGATCTATGAAAAACCCACAGCCAACATCCTATTGAATGGGGAAAAGTTGGAAGCATTTCCACTGAGATCTGGTACCAGACAGGGATGCCCACTCTCACCACTGCTATTCAATATAGTTCTGGAGGTTCTAGCCAGAGCTATTAGGCAAGAAAAAGAAATTAAAGGGATACAAATTGGGAAGGAAGAACTCAAACTATCCCTCTTTGCAGATGACATGATTCTTTATTTAGGGGACCCAAAGAACTCTACTAAGAGACTATTGGAACTCATAGAAGATTTTGGCAAAGTAGCAGGGTATAAAATCAATGCACAAAAATCAACAGCCTTTGTATACACAGACAATGCCATGGCTGAGGAAGAACTTCTAAGATCAATCCCATTCACAATAGCTACAAAAACAATCATTAACTTTCTAATTACCACAATGGCCTAGCACCTTTGCTCATAGAGCAAAGCGTGAGTGAGTGTGAGGTGTAAGAGGTATTAGCTGAAGGCTCAGTCTGTGGAGTAGAGACTACGCCTTCCTTCTCTTCTCTGTTCCTGTACTAGGAGACGCAACCCCCACTGACGTCACTACTGCCTGGGTTGAACCTGTCTCATCTGTCCCCACATTGTCATACAAGTTCCACTCCACCTGAAAACCCGGTGAGATGCCATCTCTTCCTCTTTGTTCAGCTGTTCTGGAAAGCTCATCCTTGTCGACAGTGCCAAATCAGAATGACGTGGACAAGGTTTGAGGATAAAGGAAAGAGAAAGTGTAATCTATCGATACATGACGAGGTAGCAGGCTGACATCTACAGAATGTTGTTCTGCTGAGTGAGGAGTTTGTAAGGAAGCTGCAAGGAGGGAGTGAGAGCCGGGAACAAGGGCCGGGGCAGTAGCACGTTTGCCTCTGGCCAGGTGACAGGGGGCTCATTGGAGTCACAGTGGCTATTTGGTCTGGTTGCACGTTCAGCTCGTGTCCAAATTCCCAATGGGTCAGCACGGCCGACCCCTTCAGGGAGTTTTTGTGATGGCCAGGTGGGCTTCAGTACTTTCTGCTCTGGGCCTGGAGTTTCCCTGCTGGATCTAGAAGTCCCCTGAACAAAACCCTTGTTGAGACGGTACTGGTATCTAGGTATTATCTGTGGAGAAGTGTTGCTGTGGATTCGTTCTGAGAGGACGAGCGTGGTGGGGGCAAGAGGCGCAGAGTCACCACACAGACCCCGGGAGTTGGGTGAAAGTGGGCCAGAGGCCAGCAGCCTGCAGACTCATTTATTTCAGTTGGTACAGCAGCTTAAATAGCCAAGGCAGCCAATCCGGTCAAGGGGTGGTTTATGCCCTAACCAAT
The DNA here is from genome assembly GCF_964237555.1 of Oryctolagus cuniculus. Taxonomy (NCBI): domain Eukaryota; kingdom Metazoa; phylum Chordata; class Mammalia; order Lagomorpha; family Leporidae; genus Oryctolagus; species Oryctolagus cuniculus. Next base: position 26,100,744 of record NC_091450.1, read on the forward strand.
CATAGCCTGTTGCCAGGCAGGCTCCATTACCATGTTGTTTCCAAGCCATTTCTGAGTAACTGATGCTTGCTTGCCAGCAGCCTTCTTGGCATGGCCTTCCCATCCCACCACATTTCCCCCTTTTCGTTTATTTTTGATTCTTGGCCATACCATTGTTGACCCCGTTTCCATGTGGTCTCCATATGCAGCTGTGCCTGTCTTAGGTTGTCCCCCAGGGGATCTTACCCATCGTTGACTAACCAGTGCTCAAAACGGGAGACCACAGGAGTGCTTACTCAGATGGGGGTAGGAATGAGGAACAATGGTAATCAGGAATGGCGTAACCGTACACAGGATGTGGGCTGTTCGAGTGGCTGACCAGAGCTAGTGGGGTATAAAGCAGTAGTGGATGTGGCTATGGGCAGTTTCTCAGGGTAGGATGATAGGGCAGGTGCGTCTGCTAACAAGGTGGACTTTCAGTCTTGTTCAGTTGGTTCTGGTTGGCTGTCAGTTGCAGGCTTGATGTTTCTGGCTGGTACCCAAATGGGCTGTCCCACCTTCTTTGGAAAGACACAAGCATATCCTTGACCCTTGGTTAGCAGAGGGTATGGCCCCTACCATTCTGTTAGGGGGTCTTTCTACCTAACAATAGGGGCTGGGGTCTGGGATGGAAAGGATCCCCAGTGTTTATTAGCTGGGCTGATCCCTTGGGAATCAAAAATAAGAAAATTTTTAGTGAAAAGGGCCTCAGTCAAAGCAAGCTGTGGGTCTGGGGGCATATGATTGTTTTTCTGTCTTTGTAAGAGATCTTTAATCATCCTATGAGTAATTTCAATGATTGCCTGTCCCTGTGGGTTGTATGGGATGCCTGTGGCAGACTGTATGTTCCAGGATTTCAGGAAGGAATTAAATTCCTGTGATGTAGACGCTGGCCCATTATCAATCTTTATGGTCCAGGGGACACCAAGGACCAGCATGGCTGACTTAACTGCCTTTATCACCTTACTAGCCTTTTCTCCGGATTGGGCTGTTGCAGATACAGCCTTTGAATAAGTATCTACCACCACATGGACAAACTTAAGTTTACCAAAGGAGTTAATGTGGGTGACGTCCGCTTGCCAGAGCTTATTAGGAGCAAGGCCTCGCGGATTCACTCCTGCTTGTTGCAGTGGGCCTAATGGGGCGAGGGGTGTACAATTCTTGAAAGAGTGCACTAGGTATTTGCTTTGGCTCATTGTTAGCTCCAGGAAAAGCAATTTTATGTTGCTTGCTGACATGAAATTTTTGGTGTAGAATATGGGCTTGTTCTAGGTGTCCAATGGAAGCTGCGTTGCAGGAGATAAGACGATCAACCTTGGAAAATAAAGCCAGGTAACCCAGTATGTGTTCTTACATGTGAGATATACCATGGGTGTTTTCTATTCTCAGTTAGCTCTTTGAGTATTGTGAACATCTGGTCAGTTGGCTTATTGGTTGGGTTAAAGACTGCAAAAAGAATCATCTTTGCTATCTGTTCTGAGTATTTGCTGTCTGAAAATGTATTTACTGTCCCATCCTGGCTAAGGAGTAGAACCTTGACTGTTGCCCTTATTTCTCCCAACTGTGTTGATCCCCCATGGGATCTTATGGATCTTATCTTTTTCTGTTGAAGATTTGATCACTATTCCAAACAGTGACTTGCTGGCGTCCATAAACGCACATGGTGCCATGGGTATAGGTTGATTAGCAGGGAAAGAATGTTTTAAATAGTCTATTTCTAAGGTTTGTAATGTCTAGAGTAGCCTGTCTGCTGGCAGATGATTGTCAACCTGTCCTGGGAAATTTATCATTAATGTTTGAAAGAGCATACTATTCTGCATCAATGTGGACAGTTCTCATTGTGGTAGGGGTAGGACCACTATGTCTGGCTCTGTGATAAATATCTTATTGGCATAGTAATTTAAGTCCCATCATAAGGATGGCATCTACTTTGTTAACTATTTTATAACACACGCTCCAGGCTATGTGCACCCAAAAGAGTAGTCCATGTTGTTGCCAAATAACTCCTAAGGGGGCCTTGAGGGTAGATATGGTTATGGCAAATAGAGGCACCTGAGGGTCATATCTAAAGATTTTTAAATTTGACAACTGGGTGTTGATCTTTTCTATAGTTTGATTTTGGCAACAGGCTGTGATTGGATGGCTTTGGAAACCACATGCCAACGGAGCCTGCCAGGCAACAGGCTATGATTGGTTAGGGCATAAACCACCCCTTGACCGGATTGGCTGCCTTGGCTATATAAGCTGCTGTACCAACTGAAATAAATGAGTCTGCAGGCTACTCACCTCTGGTCTGCTTTCACCCAACTCCCGGGGTCTGTGTGGTGACTCTGCGCCTCTTGCCCCCACCACGCTCCTCCTCTCAGAACAAATCCACAGCAACATCGAAGCAAGTGATCTCAGGAGTCCTGTGATTAGAATCGGAACTGCTCCCTCAGATCAGAGTTAACTTCAGTGCTGTCGGAAGGCAGGCAAGGTCACCCTAATCTAAGGGAGGGTGGGCAGCTGGGAGGCCTGACTTTCCTAGGCGCTGCTTGGGGGCTCTCAGAAGTTCATTTGAAATGTGCTCTGTGAAACAGCTGTGCATGGATTTCAAACTTGTTCTGCACTAAGATGAACTCTGATTGTACTTTCCACACGCTTTGTGAGATGCCCTTGTGTTCCCCAAGCTTCTCCCGTGTACCAGCCGCTAGGCTAGGAGCTGGGGCTGTAGCGGTGAACAACACAGGTGCGATGCTTGGCGACACTGCTTTTCTCTCCACTCTCTTCTTCCCGGCCGAGCGCCTCCATCCCTACCAATATTAGGAGCTTTCTGGATTTATTTCACTTTTGTATTCCCAGGGCCTCGCATGATGAACCATGATTTTGTACAGACCCCTGGGTGAATTCATTCTGAATGAATGAATGAATGAATGAATCCTTCTTATTGAAATTATTTAACCAGAGCCTGAATGTTAGAGCTGTTGCAGAAGGAATTCAAAAATTGTTTGAACTATTTCCCTTTCTGATCTATGTTTTTTTCTTATTATTAAAATGAACCCATATAATAAAATCATTACAAAAATAGATATAATGGAAAGTAAAATTCCCCCCCCATTTTTATTTATTGAAAAAATTAATGATTTTCATCTTATTTAAAAGGCAGAGAGACAGAGACAGAAAGAAATCTTTACTACTTTGGTTCACTCCCCTGATGCCTGCAAGAGACAGGGAGCCAGGGCTGGGCCAGAACAAAGCCAGGAATCTGAAGTTTAATCTGGATCTCCCGCATGGGTGGGATTTGAACTATCACTGGCTGCCTCCAGGGTGTGCACTGGCAGGAAGCTGGAATTAGAAGCGGAGCTGGGACTCTGACACAGAATGTGGCCTCCCAAGGGCTTGCCAGATTTCTACCTTCCTCTCTATATTTAACTTCTAAAAATAACTTCAGTTTACAGTTTGATGTACACTCCTTGGATGTGTTCTTCCCGTTTTATGGAGCTCTGTCCGTCTACATACACCCCCTCCATGGATATGTATGTCCTATGTTTAATTTACAAGCCCAGACAGGATCATAATAGTCAAACAAACCTTCAAGTGCTTTTTCCTTCTTTTTCCACTTGATAATACATCTTGGCTTGGATTCCTCTAAATTCCTTTCCAACTCCAAATTGTATACTTCTGAATCAAAGCCAGAAGCTCACTTATTTTTATTAACTAATTCTCATTATTATGAAAGAAATACAGAGACCTGATAAGTGTCCTTAGCAGTGTAGGAGGTAATAAAACGATATAGAAGGCTCCTTCCTCTTGCTAGTGTATTCACTCTGCAAGATTGACCATTTTAGAGTTTCCCAAGTAACACAAACACACACACACACACACACACACAGCTCACTGTTCTCCTGCACCCCCACTGCAAATACTCAATGGAGAGAATTCCAATAATTGAACAGCTTTGTGTAATCGATAAAAAGCTTTGGGGAATCAAAATCATGAGGTCCAGAAATTGTCAAATAGGAGAGAACTTCAAAGGGAAAAATGAAATGTAAAGAGAGATTAATTTCCTGCAAAAAAAAGATTCCTATGATTCAGAGTATTTGGGCAGAGGAATGATATCTTGCGATAATGAAGACAGAACGATTTATAGCACATTAAGGGCAGACCAGTACACAGCAGAGACCTCAGTTAACTGTGGCTTACAGGCGGAAAGATGCATGTATCCTCAGATTCGCTCTCCCAGAAAAGTCCACGCAGTTTGATGGTCCTGTTGTGCAGAGCTGCCAGGGTCCTTTCGTATCATGGTGCCTTCGTCTTCCAGATGTTGTCCTTGTTTCCGTGGCCCAAGGTCCAGCTTCCAAACAGAAAGGAAAATGACCAGAGGAGGGAACGTATCTTACTTTAGATCAAAACCCAGCAGTTGTCCCTGGCTCTTCCCATGGAGTCGTGTGACACCAGGAATGCCAAGGATAAGTTAAAAATGTTTACTGTGACAGTTAATTGATTCTGAGGACATTAATTCCAAAGTCAGTCCTTTGGATGGAAGTAATATGAGGGGGAAATATAAACAACCACAAGAGGAGAAAACGCTGCTCCCATGCAGTTTCTTCCCCAGTACAGTCTTTAGTTTCTTCCTCCATGACAAGGTCAGGACCACAGGGGCCCTTTTGAACGGGAGACTTTTTTTTTCTGCTCACGATACGTTTCCCGGTGAGCCAGTAGCAGCTTTTCTGCTCAGCGGCTCCTGAACAGGATGACTTTCTTTGGAGGCACTTGACTTTCCAGCAGTGACTGAGGTCAATGGAGAAGGTCAGTGAGAAGGCGACGTTTTCAATACAAGAGTAGCAAAAGGGAGAGGATGAAGGGGCTGGCACATAAGTTTCCCCCGTCATGAGTCACATCCTTGGAAGCTGGAGGGAAGCTCGTGTCCCTGGCTCCTGACCAACGGTTAGACTTGCTCATTATAGGGTGAGATGTCTCCACATCTTAGCCCAGACGAGGCTCTGGAGAGGCAGTGAATAGAGACTGTGATTGAACCCCTCTGAGTGTCCCTCATATAGGCAATAGGCATATATATATATGTGTGTGTGTGTGTGTGTGTGTGTGTGTATAGGCATATAGGCAAGATTTCAAAACAGTCCCCGTCTGTCTCCCTTAGCCCAAGCTGTCCTTGCCCGTCCTTTAGGATTAGCCACTGAATTGAGGGATGGGTCCGGCTGGCCCTACAAGGTTGTATCACTAGACTCATTTATTGGGGGCTGATACTGTGGCGTAGCAGGTAGGGCCGCCTGGCCTGTAGTACCAGCATCCCATATGGCCACCAGTTTGGGTCCTGGCTGCCCACTTCTGATCCAGCTCTCTGCTGTGGCCTTGGAAAGCAGTGAAGGACGGCCCAAATCCTTGGGCCCCTGGACCTGAATGGGAGACCCAGAAGAAGCTCCTGGCTCCTGGCTTCGGATCAGCGCAGTTCCGGCTATTGTGGCTATCTGGGGAGTGAACCAGTGGATGAAAGACCTATCTCTCTCTCTCCCTCTCTCTCTCTCTTTCTGCCTCTCTGTAACTCTGCCTTTCAAATAAATTAATCTTAAAAATTCATTTATTTCTACAAATATAAAACCTTGTCGGCCAGTATTATCCAGAGGGGTTTACGTAGGGGAATTTGAGGCCCAGTCAGGGAACTTCCAGGTTTGGGGCAGAAGGTAACTTCCATTTGTATGTTACCCTCATACCAACTGAAGCCCATTTGGCCATTGTAAAAATTCCCTCGAGAGCATGGCAATGCTGGCCAATCAGAGGAAGGGCACAAGCACCACTGACCAACCAGAAACGTAGACTACAAGCTGATCACGCGCCTCTCAGCCCCAACTTCAGTCCATAAGAACCTTGATCCCTAAGCCCTCGGGGAGCCTGGGAATGAAGTGCTAGATGCCTGGCTCCTCTGTGCTTTGCAGGTAGATACCTAACTCCTTCCATCACCCTGATGGCAGTGATTGGCTTTCTGTGCGTCGGGCGAGCAGACCAAGGTTTGGGGTTGTATGGCAACTCCTCTGTTGTGCAGAAGAGGAAAACCCCAGGATGGGGATGGTGGGGATTTCTTGAGCGGGACAAGCAGTGGCTGCCTTGGCGTGGACAGGAGCAACAGTGATGGTGTGGGAGGTTAAGACTTGTGAAGGAGCTCACCTAACATTTGGAACCAAGGTGCAAGATGATTGTGTCGCATTAGTTTTGTTTTTAAACAAACTCACCTAAAGCTTATTTCTCTCTTTAGGGAAACACAACTTTATTTACACAATTGGTTAGGGCCAAAATTTAAACTCAACCAGGTGTATTAATTTTTCCTTCTCACAGAGGAGATAAATCTGAAGGTTATTGCCCGGTAGGACATTTAAAAATGTGTGTAGTTTGGTAATAGTCATCATGCTTAGCCTTCTTTTACTCATTTTTTAATGTTCACAACCTTTTTGTTATCATGTTGAACTGTCTTGACATGCTTTTGTTTCCTTCATAAAGTAAAGAAGATTTGGACACATGTGTATCTGTGTGGATGAGAATTTTTATTATTATTTAAAATTTGTATTTATTTGAAAGGCAGTGAGACAGAGAGAGAGACAGACAGACAGATATCCAGCTACTGGTTCATTCCCCAAATGCCCACAACAGCCAGGGCTGGGCCAAGCCAAAGCCAGGAGCCCAGAACTCCATCAGGGTCTCCCGTGTGGGTAGCAGAGTCCTAAGTGCTTGAACCATCACCTGCTACCTCCCAAGTTGTGATTATCAGGATGCTAAAGGCATCTGAAATGGAGCTGGGATTTGAACCCAGGCTCTCCAGTATGGGACATGGGACACCTAGCATGTCTCAACTGCTGTACCAAATACCTGCCCTGACAATGCTTTGATGGAGTACAAGATTTGACCTCAAGAGGCCTGTTTTTGAGCCCTGGGTTGACACGGCTTAGTTCTGTGGTCAGGAGGCTGTGAGCCTCACTTGCCTGTGGGCATGATCTGGAACTAGAAGGGTTGAGATTTGAACTCAGGACCAACTGCAGATGAATTTTGAAATGAAATCACACTATAGCTGCAGAACACGTGTAAGTTCAACTGCACTCGCTCAGAGACAGAGAGGCAGGGAGGAAAGAAAGGAGAGTGTTTTGAAGACTGGAAGACATTCCACGCTTCCTACTCCAAGGTAGTCAGGTAAAGGGGAGATGCATTCTGTTCCCTGGACAGCCGCAAGCCCAGCACAGCTCTTACAATCTGAACAGATGGCTGCAGGTCAAGGAAGGGTCTTTCTGGAGAAAGGGCTTAAACCTAGACCCAAAGTGCAGGTCACCAAGTGCACAGTGAAGGAACCGGAGGCATCTCCCTTCACTGGCGGCGAAGGGAAGCTGGCTGGGCTGGATCTAGAGAGACGCGGGGTACTCTGGAGTGGAGCCTCAGGATAGCCCCGTCTGCAGATACTGTGCCCCTTAAATGCCGGCTCCATACCCTGGCGTCACCTGGTGCAGGCTGTCTGGTGGTGGCAGCAAGGAGGCAGGCGATGCAGTTCCTTGGCATTGGTTTAGGATTGTAGATTTCCTGGAAGATTCTAGGTCGGGTACTGGAGAGTCCTGGGAGTCATTAGCATTGGCAGGAGATGCCACTGCAGGGCTGGGCAGGGCTCAAGAGAGCGGATGATGTACCTGTCACTTGCGAAATGACATCATCGTAGTGCATCTGTGTAAACTGTTGGCACTGGTTTGTAGCCGCATTTCCTGCCATTGGCGATTTGTATTCAGGGCTGGCTGTGACAGGCAGCATGGTGTGTTGGGAAGAACTAGAGCCAGGTTTTACTCCTTGTTCTATCATCGGCTTAATCTGTCAGCTCAGGCTCTGTGTGTTTTAGTGCAGCAATTTCACCGGTTAAATGGAGCTGATATTGCCACCGAAAGAAAATAAATATCAGAGTAACAAAGATCATAATTAACACTTAGTAAGCGAGCGATGCTTTGTCATCATTAATCTCATTGCTTCTCCCATCATTTCAGCATTTTTGCCTATGACTCACAGAGTCAGCCTTATCTGTTCCCCCACTCTGAAGGTCGTGCACACGCCGGGCAGCTGCACAGTCCAGCTTGCCTGTCCGCCCCTGGTGCCCACCCTCATGCTCCGCTCCCACCGGGACCTTTTCCTTGTGTCTGAGACACACAAAGGCATCCCCGACTCTGGAGTAGGTACAGTAGCTGTAGCTCTGTGGGGGAGGCACTTGGATCACAGCTGGGGTGGACCAAGACTTCCTCTGGCCCAGTCTCGTCTGGGCCAGTGCAGTGTAGGAAAGCATGGTGGATTGGAAGCAGCTACATGTATTTCTTGTTGTTTAACCAGTGAGTGAGTATTTGGACAGAGGGGGATGCTAGTAATGTCAGATCCACTTGGGTTCAAATCCTGACCCTGAAAAGACCTAGAAACTTACTGGTAAATGTTAACTGTGGTTATCTGGCTATAAACTCTTTAATATGCCTGCCTGTAGCCAGACTTAGAGAGCAGCTTAGGGCATGGCACAGTTGTAGGGATTGCAGTCCCTGCCTGCTGTACAGGCCTCATCTTGGGCCATGAAGAGGGCAGGCCGGGTCCTTGAGAACAAAGAAAGTAAGCTCTCCTGGAATTTATGACCTCCTGCTCCCCACCAGCTCAACTGGAATTTACGGCCCAATGCTCCCCGCCAGTGCCTCCCCATGCCATCCCCTTTGTGTGGCCTTCCTGCCACATAACGTATATAGTGGTAGCTTTGGGATCCGCACGGAGGGAAGACCTATACTTCCGGGAATGCAGAGTCCCTACCCGTACTTCCGGGAACGAAAAGTCCTTGTCAAGGTCCCTGCGGGTGCCTAAAGGTCAACCAGTGAGGATCAGACCCGCCTCAACCTTTAACCCCCACGCCCTGAATCTATAGGAGGAGCCCTCCCAGTCTCTGACGTGTGACTTCCCTGTTCCCCGCTCTGTTGGGACCGGGGAACCTCGCCCAGGAGTGGAATCCCAGTAAAAGCTTGTGAATTAATTGATTCGTCTGCCTGGGAAGATTGTTACGCGCCAGACACCTTGCATATAGTCTTTACGTTTAAATGAACCAATGAGCATGTTAGGTCCCAATACCTTGCCATATAGAGAATAAGAAGGTAACCTACTTAGGAGGTAACCTGCACCCTTGTAAGTGTGAGGTTATGAAAACCTCTCTTATGCCTTTTGCCTATGCCCGGCTAAATGGCTGTGTGCGGGTAGGGGGTCCCAGCCTCTGCTTTTGCATCCAGGACTGTGCCTTGTGCATTGATTGGGAAATTCGGACACAACACAGTGTGAGCTCCTGGCTGTTGGGAGATAGTTCTTCTTGGGCCTCTTAATTATTTTTAAAAAGATTTATTAAAAAGGCAGGGTTGTTAGGTGGGTAGACAGACATTAGCCTATGTATGAGGGAGAACAGTGGGAATGTTTTGGAGCAAAATGGGAACTTTTGTGTGGTGAGGAAGCAAAGCAGTTTACCTCTCAGAAGCCATTGTTCAATAAGCTGGTTGGTGGCTCCCCATTGCTTCCCACACCAAGGGAGCTGTTAGGTCCTTTACGAAGTTCTAGGGGGAATTTTAGGAATTCCATGCCTGGGAAATCCTCCACCAAGCCCTATCCCAGAGGGGGTGTGGGGGGAGGAGAAACAGAGGGCCCCAGTCTGACTGCACGCTGGGTTCTCAGTTCCTCTCTGAGATGCCTGCCTGGTCCCTCTGTAAGTAACAGAAGAGACAGGATATGAACTCACAGCCAAAACACATTTAGTCAAGGAAAAATAAACCCGCAGAGGTGGCTGACGGCGGGCATGCACACAGAGCAGACATGTGGCAGAGGGCTCGGCCCTCCAGTGGTCTGGGTCTTCCATAGCTCAGGGTGGGCTTCCATAGCTGAGGGTCGGGAGGGGGAGGGTGGTGAGCTGCACTGAGCTGCTTCTCACAGGCTTTCAAACTTGGAAAAGAATGCAGAGGGTGGGGTGGGGAACAATACAGGGTGTGGGATTGATCTGGTTTCTTGAGAGAATGCGGAAAAAAGTCCCTGTGCTTTCAGGCTAGGAGTTGCAGTGGCTGAGGCTTACGTCCTCATCTCACTGTAAGGTGTCCAGCGGGTAACAAATCTTCCCAGGCAGACGAATCAATTAATTCACAGGCTTTTATTGGGCTTCCGTTCCCGGGCAAGGTTCCCTGGTCCCAACAGAGCAACAGAGCAGAGGCCAGGGAAGTCAGAGTTTGGGAGAGCTCCTTTTATAGATTCAGGGCGTGGGGGTTAAAGGTTGAGGCGGGTCTGAAGCTCACTGGTTGACCTTTAGGCACCCGCAGGGACCTTGACGAGGACTGTCTTCCCCGGAAGTAGGCCTCTCCATTCCCGGAGTGTAGGCCTCCCCTCCTTGCAGATCCCAAAGCTGCCACTCACTCTCTACTTCTCTTCCTTAGACTTGGCTGCCTGCTTACTGCTACTCTGTGTCTCACATCTGAGTTCTTTCTTGTGCAAATGAAGTGGGAAAAATCTGGGAGACAGACTAAGTTCCTGAGCCTGAGGCCACACCTCCCCCACCCCGTGTAATCCAATCATCAGACAGATGACTCCTCCCCAAGATGCACCTCCCCTTACCTGCTGTGTAACCACTCCCCCTTTCAAAACTGAGAAGAAGCCCGGGGAAGGCGCTCTCTCTCTTTCTCTCCTTACTTCTCGGACCTAGGGCCAACAGAGCAGGCTATGAAATTCCCCTTTTTACCCTTCCTGGCCCACTCTCCCTAAATGAAGCCCTCTGTACCTGTGTATTCTTCTCACTTTGTAAATAAACCTTGCAATGCCGCATGCCTGTGCTTAGAATTCTTCTCTAAGTAAAAGGCAAGAGCCTAAGATATTAGTTTTTTTTTTTTTTTTGACAGGCAGAGTGGACAGTGAGAGAGAGAGAGAGAGAGAGAAAGGTCTTCCTTTTGCTGTTGGTTCACCCTCCAATGGCCACCGCTGAAGTAGCACCTTGACAGTAGGGACTCCATTTTGGAGCACTTGAGACTCTATTCTGGGAAAGCACCCCCCCCCCCCCCCGAGACTCTGGTCTGAAACTATGATCTCAAATAGTCGGACAATACAGTGCACTACATCACCCTTGGCAGAGCACAGAAACCCCCTAGCATGATCGCTCAAGCTTGAAAGTAGAAAGGTTGCACCTGGGTTAATAATAAAGATGTGATTTGTCTATGTCTTACATATAATTAAAACTAATAATTGGATTAATGTCAAGATCATAATTGAAAATTGTTAAGATTGTAACTGGTATTGTCAAGATTATAATGAATATTAATTTCACTTAGGTCTTAGGTTATCTTGACCCCAGTAACTATGTACTCTCTTTTGATCTTAGCAACCATGTATTCCCCCTCCCGATTTTGCGGTTTTTGCCTTTATAAACCCTGTAGCTTTGGGCCTCGGGGTCGAGAGTTCTTTGGGGCATGAGCCCACTCTTGGCCGCCGGCAATAAAGGACTTTAAAACTTTTTCAGTGTGTGGCGCTCCTCTGTCAGCACTCGCTCAGGCACAACACCGCGGCTGGCGTGCTGCAGCTGGTGTATCGCGCTGATCTGATGGCAGAAGCCAGGTACTTATCCTGGTCTCCCATGGGGTGCAGGGCCCAAGCACTTGGGCCATCCTCCACTGCACTCCCGGGCCACAGCAGAGAGCTGGCCTGGAAGAGGGGCAACTGGGACAGAATCTGGTGCCCTGACCAGGACTAGAACCCGGTGTGCCGGCACCGCAGACAGAGGATTAGCCTAGTGAGCAGCGGTGCTGGCTAAGATATTAGTTTTGACCCAACCTAGTGCACAATACAAAGACAGGAACTTCTGAGCAGCCATCTCCAATGAGAGAGAGAGAGAGGGAGAGAGAGAGAGATATTGATTGATTATCTCCCATCTGCTGGTTTACTTACCAGATGGCTACAACAACCAGATCTGGACCAGGCTGAAGCCAGGAGCCAGAAACTCCATTCCGGTTTCCCGGAATAAGGGTGGCAGGAACCCAAGGACTTGGGCTGTCATCCACTGCCTTCCCAGGCACATTAGCAGGAAGCTGGATCAGAAGTGGAGCAGCCAGGACTCAGACTGGCACTCTGATATGGGATGCTGGTATCACACATGACAGTTTAACCCTCTGTGCCACAATATTGACCTCTTTGTTTTTATTTGTTTATTTATTTGAAAGGCTGAGTGAGAAAGAGGCTCCTTTTTTTTCCTTAAATATATTTATTTATTTGAAAGGCAGATTTGCAGAGATGCAGAGAGAGAAAGAGATCTTCCATATTCTGTTTCACTCCCCAGATGGCTGCAATGGCCAGAGCTGCGCGGATCCAAAGCCAGGAGCTTCCTCCAGGTCTCCCATATGGGTACAGGGGCCCAAGGACTTGGGCCATCTTCTACTGCTTTCCCAGGCCATAGCAGAGAGCTGGATCGGAAGAGGAACAGCCAGGAAGGACTCCCATATGGGACGCTGGCACTGCAGGCAGTGGTTTTACCCGCTAAGCTACAGTGCTAGCCCCAAGGTAGTTTGAATTTTAAGAGACCTCTTGACAGCAAATAGTGCTTAACCCACTGGATGAATGAATGGTGGTAAAATTCCAGACATTCCAGTAATAAAGAGTTATCCAGCATCTACCCTGGGCCAGACAAGGTGCTATGATACAAGGGTAAATATGTGTTCTCTTTCCTCAGAAAGCCTGCAGATAACTTTAGGGGCTGGAGAAGCGGCCAGACTGTTACCTAGCAGAGCAAGTGCTAAGAAGATGAGAAAACGTCCCTTGGGCATCTACCCGTGGGTGGGGGGAGACCACCACCTCGAAGAGGAGCATCCAGCCTTGGCACAGTCTCACGCTCAGTGACTGCTCTAAATATTTACCAAGAAAAGCAAGAAACTGGTGATGTAACCGGTGAAATGGCTGCAGAGAGAAGATTACCTTGGTTCTTTGTCTCACGTGGAAGAAGAATGTCCAAACAGGCAAGCAGACAAGGCAGAGAGAAAAGCAAGCTTTATTTAAATTAGAGACCTGATGGAATGGTCAGGAGAGGGGCTCCAAGAGAGGCAAAACCGAAGGGGCTGGTGGTAGTGGTTTTTTTGTTGTTGTTGTTGTTATTTTTGTTTGTTTGTTTGTTTTTTTGACAGGCAGAGTGGACAGTGAGAGAGAGAGACAGAGAGAAAGGTCTTCCTTTGCTGTTGGTTCACCCTCCAATGGCCGCCGCGGCCGGCGCACTGCGCTGATCCGATGGCAGGAGCCAGGTGCTTCTCCTGGTCTTCCATGGGGTGCAGGGCCCAAACACTTAGGCCATCCTCCACTGCCCTCCCTGGCCACAGCAGAGAGCTGGCCTGGAAGAGGGGCAACCGGGACAGAATCTGGCGCCCTGACCGGGACTAGAACCCGGTGTGCTGGCGCCGCAAGGCGGAGGATTAGTCTAGTGAGCCGCGGCACCGGCGCTAAAGATAACTTTTGGGGAAAGCAAGCATTGTGCACCCTCAGTTCCCACCGGGACCCACCTTCCTCCCTGTTAAATCGCAGTAAGGGCGCAGGCGTGGGAAGGCTGTGGATCTGCCTCCTTCAGCACTACCCTGCAGCTCGCTCCACAGGGCGTTCCTTCAGCTGCGTGGGGAGTTCCTCCGCAGAGAGGGCCACACTACTGGGTTTGTTTACTCCACTGCACTCTTTTTTTTTTTTTTTTAGGAAGATCTTTTTTTTTTTTTTTTTTTTTTTTTTTTATTTTTGACAGGCAGAGTGGACAGTGAGAGAGAGACAGAGAGAGAAAGGTCTTCCTTTGCCGTTGGTTCACCCTCCAATGGCCGCCGCTGCAGCCGGCGCACCGCGCTGATCCGATGGCAGGAGCCAGGAGCCAGGTGCTTTTCCTGGTCTCCCATGGGGTGCAGGGCCCAAGCACCTGGGCCATCCTCCACTGCACTCCCTGGCCACAGCAGAGAGCTGGCCTGGAAGAGGGGCAACCGGGACAGAATCTGGTGCCCCAACCGGGACTAGAACCCGGTGTGCTGGCGCCGCAAGGTGGAGGATTAGCCTATTGAGCCACGTCGCCGGCTCTCCACTGCACTCTTAACTCCGTCATTAATGTTCTGTTTTCTGGCTGGTCGTCTCTCTGTTCCCAGCAGAGTGTTTTGCACAGTATTAACAAATGGGGTTGCTTCATGGCCAGATTTCATTGTCTGATGTCGCAGGGCACAATTCAAAAGGCTAGTGGGTGAGGGACGGGTGGGTTGGACTGTACTCCGGGCCTGGCTACAGCTACTCCTAGAGTAACTCCAAAAGAAGCTGAGAATATAAAGACATAGGCCAGCAACTCCTAACTGTGCTGATCAAAGTTACTGAATTTCTTTGAAAAGTCCTTTCTCTGGCCCCAAATGACCCAGAGATGATTCAGCTGGTGGTATCATGTCCCCGAACGGATCTCACACACTGAAAGGACTTGTTTGAAAGTTGTCAACCAGCAGAGAAGGAAAGAAACTGACTTGTAGGCAGAGGAGGCAAAGGCTCAGAGAGGTGAAGAAGGAGAAAGCATGCTTGGACCACCTGCAGCTTCAGGTGTGTAGGTATTTTCTATGCAAATATGTGTGCACATGCCCACTCACTGAGCCCCGGCCAGGGCTAATTTCTCAGTAGACGTGGGGGATGCAGCACCTGGGGCCATGATACTTTAAGTATGTTTTCATTTCAATTTTATTTTGAAATCAGAAGCAGCACTTTAATATGATAATAATGAATATATAACAATGAATCCAGCCTAGGTTTTATTTGGTTTCATATCAATGCAGTTGTGAAATATAGGTTTTTTTCGTATTTATTTTTATGAAGGGAGAGACTCCAGGGTGTGGAATGCGTAGAAGCCGCAAAAATCATGTTGTGGCCCTGGCCCACTGTCTGTGCCAGCCGCTGTCTTCTTGCCAGCACTCTGTTGTTGAATGAATGAGTGAACTGTATGTTCAAAGCAGGACAAATGTTGGGTGGATATAAGCCCAGACTGTGGATGGTCTTCACCGGTGGTTAATGAACTTGGACTTGGATTCGAATGAGAGTCCTGTGGAGGGACCAGTGTGGGTAAAGATGCCTCCTGCAATGCTGACTTACTTCCCATACTGGAGCACTTGGCTGCTCTGCTTCTGATTCAGCTCCCCGCTAACGTGCCTGGGAAAGCAGCAGCAGATGGCCTGAGTGCTTGAGTCCCTGCCTCCTGCGTGGGAGGCCCAAGTGGAGTTTCAGGCTCCTGGCTTCAGCCTGGCCCAGACCTAGCTGTTGTGGCTATTTGGGGAGTGAACCAGTGAATGGAAGATCTCCCACTGTCCCTCTCTACTGCCATGTCTCTCAATGAAATTAAGAAATAACTCTTAAAAAATAAAGACGTAAAAAGGGAAGTAGAAAATAGAGATGAATGGAACAAGGGAAGAGTGAGCTGGGATAGAAATGTGTCTGTCTTTCTGATTTTGCTGTCTTATGCTTTTTCCTCTATTCTGTATCTGTGTGATAGTATGTAGTTAAACAGAAACACTCCTACTATCATTATTGATGTTACTAAATCAGATGGCACTTTAAAATATTTTTAAGATTTGTTTATTTGAAAGGCAGAGCTAGAATGAGAGTGACTGTGAGAGATGGGGAGAGAGAGAGAGAGACAGAGAGAGAGATTTTCCATCTGTTGGGTCACTCCTCTAATGGCCACAACAGTCAGGGCTGGGCCAGTCTGAAGCCAGGAGCCGAATACTCCATCCAGGTCTCCGCTGTGGGAGGCAGGGACCCAAGCACTTGAGCCATCATCGGTGCCTCCCAGGGTGTGCACTAACAGGAAGCTGGGCCAGAAGCAAAGCTGGGACACGAGCCCAGGCACTCTGAAATGGGACGCGGTCATGCTAAATGGTTATGACTGAGGCTGGTGTGGCGAGTCGTCAAAGAGTTCACCAGAGCCATCAGATAGCGTGAGCAGAGTTAGATTTACTGTCTATACTGCAAGGGAATAGCGGGCAGCCAGGGCACCTGGAAGCTGATGGCTGCTGCCACGTGGGCTGTAATCTGGGAGCCGCTGCCTAGGGGCTTTCCTGCCTCTGGGGACTGGTGATTTCCCTGTTGCTGGAGGCTTTGCCATCTCAGGTGCCCAGGTAGTAACCTCCACAGCAGTGGCTTAACCTGCTGTGCCTCAAACCCACCCTGCCGGGTGCTATTGTATTAGTTACAGCTTTCTAAGTTGCAACTGAGGCAAGCTCAATACTAAAACCAAACCAACCAACAAAGTGTACTGACTAACTTAACCAAAATGTTTAGGGAGCTTCAGGCACAGCTGAGTCTTGGAGCTTAAGCAATGTTAAAACCGAAAAGCAAAAAACCAACCTAAAAAAGCAGAAAAAACCTAGCCTCTTGAGGCTTGAGTCTTCTGAGCTAGCAAGCCCAGAAAACAATGCTGGGGAGCCACACCTAGGTCCCTACAGCACATCTTCACACATGTGAGACTCCTCCAAGGCTTGCGACACAGCCAACTGCTATGTGGCTTTAGGTTTATTTTCTGAGAGTTTACAGATCAGAGAAGGCTCAAAATTGCTGACACATCATTAGGAAAATCAAATTACAAATTCAGGGCAGAGAGAGGCATTGATTAAATAAGTTGACTAATTACCCGTGAGCTTGACTTTTCAGATCAGAGAATGGAAAGGAGGGTGGAGGAGTCCCAATGGATCAGCTCCCAAATTGTGATTCTATAGATGCCGTTGCAACTGTAAATTTGTCGGTATTTTTTCACCTCCCTGGCTTGTTTTTCCTTAATGCATCCCATTTTCCTTTCAGGAATCTGCTTTTTTTGTAGTACACAGTCCTGCTGCGATTGTCCATATTCTTCAGGGGGAAAATATTCTCACACTTACTAAAGGGCAGTAAGAATTTTATCCAAGGACCCACTGCAAATCGGGGTTTTACAATCAGGGAAAGAGATTGGGTTCAATTTCAAATACAACAAGGAAAAGTGGGGACTTACAGCCAGCATGGTGGAAAGAGGGTGATTAGTAAGTAGGGAGAGAGACACAGAGAGACATACCTTCCATCCACTGGTTCACTCCCCAAATGCCTGGAATAGCCAGAGCTGGGCCGGGCTGAAGCCAGGAGCCTGGAAATCTATCCAGTTCTCCCCTTTGAGTAGTAGGGACTGAAGTACTTGAGCCGTCGTCATCTGCTGCCTCCCAGGTACATTAGCAAGAAGCTGGATCGGGGTGCCGTCATCATCTGCTGCCTCCCAGGTACATTAGCAAGAAGCTGGATTGGGGTGGAGGAGCCAAGACTTGAACTGATACTGATATGGGATGTAGGTGTCCTAAGCTGTGGCTTAACCCACTGAGTCACAACACCAGCGCTTAATCACTGTTATTGCAGGCGTGAGACGCCTTTGATTTCTACCGATCTTGGTGGGAAAGATGACTGAGCCCAGAGTTGGGGTATGGGTACGTGAGAATGGGGAACACTCATGCTCCATTTGGGTGATGGAAGGTAGATGAAGCTTCTCAGGAGAAGAACTTGACTGTATGGAGCAGAATTTTAAGGATGTGCATATATTCATTTACTATGAAAATTTCAATTAAAAATCAATTCCAATCCTAAAGCATTCTCTTTTACTTTCAAAATGTTAAGTAATTTTCATTTTTGGGAAATTTCCTTAAGGAAATTGTGTTGGCACAAAGAGTTGACTTGTCAAATTAGATTTGTGAATCATCAGTTTAATCCAACACCAAACCCAACTAAGTACAAGAAAGATGTGGGCACAAATGTTGCATCCTTTTCTAGAAGAGCCTGGATTTATGAGGGAGCAGGTTCCTAATAGTTCTGTGTTGGTTTTGGATTAATCAATGAATACCCAAGGATGGGTGTAGATCATTGTCCTCAGAGCACACAGTTTTGGTTTTGTGGTTTTTCAGTTTTATTCTCCATTAATTGTATAGATAGAAATGCTTAGATAATCACTTCCTATTCTTTAGCCATCCATTTCCCATAAAACCCCAGGTTTACTCACAGTAAGCAATTTGGATGGGCCAAGTTCATCCTGCTAAACACATGCGAGGGAAGGGAGTCCCTGTCTCTTTCTGCTACACACTGCCCATTTTTAAGAGGGTCTGGGGGAGGCCATCATTTCCAGGGGCTCCCTGGTTGGGAAAGAATGGGTCAGAGGTTGCTGTAACTCTTTCCTTTCTGGAAGTGATGTAGAAAGTAAAAATGTAGTGAGATGGTCCTGAATTTCTATGATGGTTCGACTTGCGATTTTTCAACTTTAGGATGTTGTGAAAGCAATATGCGTTCATTAGAAACTTCATTTTGAATTTTGATCTTTTCCCACGCTAGCAATATGTGGTACGATACTCTCATCATGCTGGGTGGTGGCCGCCGTCGCAGCTGCCAGTCTGCCACCGATGAAGACAGGAAACACGGGATGCTCTACAGTATGCTGTGATGCTAGGCTGAGATGTTCAGTAGGGTGGGCGTCTTATGTGCATTTTCAACTTATGATATTTTCAATTTACAATGGATTTATCTGGATGCAATCCCATTGTAAGTTGAGTAGCATCTGTGTTTAGGGGGTGGTTATTGACTTTTTTAAAGATTCATTTTATTTATTTGAAAGACAGAGTTACAGAGAGAAAGGGAGGGAGAGACAGAGAGAGAGGTCTTCTATCCACTGCTTCACTCCCCAAATGGCTGCAGTGGGAGGGATGGGGTGAGGCTGAAGCCAGGAGCTTCCTCCTGGTCTCCTGTGTGAGTGCAGGGGCCCAAGCCCTTGGGCCATCTTCTTCTGCTTTTCCCAGGTGCATTATTAGCAGGCAGCTCGATTTGAGGTGGAGGAGCTGGGACTTGAACTGGCGCCCATATAGGATGCCGACATCATAGGCGGCAGCTTTACCTTCTATGCCACAACACTGGCTCCTAGTTGTTGACATTTTAAAATAATGACACTTAAAAAGGTAATTCTAAAAAATTAAAAAGCATAGTTCTCATACCAATGCATTGTCAACTTGAGTCAGAATTTTATTTATTTTTAAGATTTTATTTGTTTATTTGAGAGGTAGAGTTACAGACAGAGATCAGGAGAGATAGAGAGAAAGATCTTCCATCTGCTGGTTCACTCCTGAAGGCTGCAGTGGCCGGAGCTGGGCCAATCTGAAGCCAGGAGCCAGATGCTTCCTCCAGGTCTCCCACGTGGGTGCAGGGGCCCAAGGACTTGGGCCATCTTCCACTGCTTTCCCAGACCATAGCAGAGAGCTGGATAGAAGAAGAGCAGCCGGGACAGAATCGGTGTCCATTTGGGATGCCGGTGCGGCAAGCGGATGCTTAGGCCGATACACCACACTGCTGGCCCCAGAATTTCATTTATTAATGAGGGGATGCTAGGATGCAAAAGCTGGTCTGAAGGAGACAAGACACTGGAGGAGTCAGGGGATGTGGGTGGGACTCATTAAATTTGCAGAACCTGTGGCGCACCCCAGTGGAGAGGTCAAGCGGGCAGCTGGGTGCGCAGGTCTGGGAGTAAGAGATGAATGGGCTAGAGACATAAATTAATGAGTCAGCGGCATTTAGAGGGTATTCAGAGTAATTCAAAGTACCGGAAACGGATGAGATCAGCGAGGAAGTTCATTAGATTAATTATATTGCTCTGCACCGAAATAAGGTAGGGCTCTTAAAAGAGATTAAATCAAAGTAAAAATATGTTTATGATTGGTCGTGGAGTGAAAAGCAAACATGAGTTAGAGAAGATGATGCGGTTCTATTTAACCACCAGAGCAGTTAGGGGTGAATCATGAGGTTGGGCCAGGTAGTCACCCACTTAGTTGCAACAACAGTCTGAGAATTCTTTCTCAATTTGCAGAGGATTAATAAAACCTACAGCAAGGTTAATAAACCCCTTGCATTTAACTTTTTTTTATTGAGATTTTGAAAGTAGTTTTGTCTGTGCATTTCATGTAATTCTCAAAAATATCGTATTAGGAGTACACACACACACACACACATATATATAAAAGATTTATTTATTCAGGGCTGGTGCTGTGGTGTAGAGGGTAAAGCTGCTGCCTGCAATGCTGGCATCCCATGTGGGCGCTGGTTCGAGTACTGGCTGCTCCACTTCCGATTTAGCTTTCTGCTATGGCTTGGGAAAGCAGTAGAAGATGGCTCAAGTCCTTGGGCCCCTGTACCCACATGGGAGACCCAGAAGAAGCTCCTGGTTCCTGGCTTTGGATTGGCACAGCTCTGGCTGCTGCGGCCAATGGGAGTGAACCAGCAGATGGAAGACTCTCTCTCTCTCTCTCTCTCTCCCTCTGCCTCTCTATAACTCTGCCTTTCAAATAAATAAATAATTTTTTTTTAATTGAAAGGCAGAGTTACACAGAGAGAAGAGGCAGATAGAGAGAGAGAAGTCTTCCATCCGCTGGTTCACTCTCCAGATGGCCTCAAAGGCTGGAGCTGTACCAATCCAAAGCCAGGAGCCAGGATCTTGTTCTGGTCTCCCATGTGGGTACAGGGGCCCAAGCACTAGGGCCATCCTCCACTGCTTTTCCAGGCCATAGCAGAGAGCTGGATCAGAAGTGGAGCAGTCAGGACTTGAACCAGCGCCCATATGGGATGCCAGCACTGCAGGTGGAGGCTTGACCTGCTCTGCCCCAGCACCGGCCCTGGGATATATATTCTAATTGCCTTCCGCTCACACTGTGGGTGAAAAAGGGTCTCCCACCCTAATATGAGATTGTTGAATACAGGGCATCTTACTACGGGCAGATGAGCTTAACAGCAGGGATTTAGCCACATACTCAGCCTTGAGAGAAGGGCACTGGAAAACGTTTAGGGCTGCCAGGGTGGGGTGGCCGTCAGGAAGAGAATGAACCAACACTTTCTGTAGTAACAGGAGGTTAAGGTGACCCTGCTTCCTGAGAAGACGCAGGTGACTTGTGTGAATCATTTCATCGGTGGGCCAGGGATTGAAGCCTGCTGGATGGAGGACCGGATGGGGTGCAGCTGGCCCAGTGCTAGGGAACAAACCCAGTGCTGCTGCGGCTCCCTCTGGCTGGGGGGGGGGGGGCATATCCGGTGACAGCTGGGGAATGTGCAGTCTCTGAGGCTCAGCAGATGTCAAGGCCACACAGGAACTGCAGGGGCTGGGAGCAGCAGCTATGGGGCCCCAAGTTACAGGTGAGAGACTGAAGGGGAACAAGCCACTGGCCAAGGTTACCCAAGGACAGAAAGCAGCCAAGTCATTTTATGCATTTTTATTATAACAATCTTCAGACATGCTCAAATGGAGGAGTCGGTACCATGAACCTTCCTCCAGCCATCATAGGCCTCTGCTGTCCAGTAAGACAGACGCCAGCCACATGTAGCAATTTACATTAAATAAAATGAAATCGTGTTCCTTAATCACACTCTGTTTCAAAGGTGCAATAGCTACATGTATTATATAGCTTAGATGTAGAAGGTTTCCATTGTTAGAGAAAGTTCTATTGGATAGTGCTTTTGTAGATTGAACAATATTTTGTGTGTTTCATTCATCTTTATTTCTTTCTGTATTACTTTATAGTGAATTCCAGGCAGTTTTTAGAAGGTACCTATAATAGTCAAATTTATAGCGACAGAAAGTAGAACAGTGGTTGTCATGGCTGGGAGGGAGGTGAGGGGAGTTGCTATGTAACGGGTGCTGCGTTTCAGTTTGGGCTGATGAACGGTTTACTGGAGATGGGTGGTGATGATGGTGGTTGTACAAGACGTGAGCGGACTGAATGCCATGGCGCTGGACACGGAAACGTGACTCCCATGGTCAGCTTTCTGTTATCTATATTATACTACAATGAAGTCCAAGAGAAAACAGCGACACAAGCATTTGGCTTCAAGAGAACAATTCTGGGGCAGGCATTGTGGCTCAGTGGGTGAAGCTGCTGCCTGCAGTGCTGGCATCCCATATGGGTGATGATTTGAGTCCTGGTTGCTCCACTTCTGATCCAGCTCCCTGCTAATGTGCCTGGGAAAGCAGCAGAAGATGGGCCCAAGTGCTTGGGCCCAAGTGCTCTGGCTCCTGGCTTCTGGCTTCAGCCTGGCCCAGTCCCAGCTGTTGCAGCCATTTGGGGAGGGAACTAGCAGATGGAAGATCTCTGTGTGTGTGTCTCTCCCTCTCAAAGAAATAAAATACATCTTTGGAAAAAAAGCAAATATTTATTGGGTGTTAATTTGTGCCAGGCTTTGTGCTAGGCCTTAGAGTTGAGAACAAGGCAACTGCTCCATGGTGTTGTTTACTAAGAAGACAGACCTCAAATAAATAGCCATGGAAATAAAAGTTAAATCAAAACCCAGACCAGGGGCTGGCGCTGTGGCTCACTTGGCTAATCCTCTGCCTGTGGCACTGGCATCCCATATGGGTGCCGGGTTCTAGTCCCAGTTGCTCCTCTTCCAGTCTAGCTCTCTGGGAGGGCAGTGGAGGATGGCCCAAGTGCTTGGGCCCTTGCACCCACGTGGGAGACCAGGAGGAAGCACCTGGCTCCTGGCTTTGGATCAGTGCAGCGTGCCAGCAGTAGTGGCCATTTGGGGGGTGAACCAACGGAAAGAGGAAGACCTTTCTCTCTGTCTCTCTCTCTCACTGTTTAACTCTGTTAAAAACAAACAAACAAACAAACAAAACAAACAAACAAACAAACAAAAAAACCCAGACCATTAACATAGAACCTCTGTGCTACCTGCTGTGTTGGGTCTGAACGGCAGTTTTGACCATTTCTCTCACGATTCTGTCACTTTCAGGGTCACAAAGAACATCTTTTTTTGTGCACTCCTCACAGCAGCTGGGGCAGCATTCAGAAGTGTCAAGCCAGATCACACGACGCCCTGCCCGAGCCTGCTGCTGAGGTCTCCTCGCAGTGGAAATGCAGCCCAGTCCTTACATGGGTCTGCCAGGCCCCCACTCTCGTCTCATCTCTACCACTTCTTCTGACCTCCTGGGAGAGCTCAGATCCAACGTCTCCTCACCCTAGAGGTCTCCTGGGGAGGAAAGGGTTATAGCTGCATTGTCATCACCCTTCCTTAACTTGGGGAGCGAGGGCAGTGGAAGCAAACAAACCAACAAAAAGCAAAAACATCAGGTCAGGGATTGGGCATTTTGTGCAGTGGCTAAGAAGCTGCGTGGGACACCTGCATCCCAATCAGAGCACCTGCAGAGTCCCAGAGCCACTTCCCACCCAGCTTCCTGTGGGAGGCAGCAGGCGGTGGCTCAAGTGCCTGAGTCCATGCTGTCCACGTGGGAGGCCTGGATCAAGTCCTAGCTCCTGACTTCAGCCTGGCCCAGCACTGGCTGTTTTGGGCATTTAGGGAATAAACCAGCCATTCAGATCTCTGTTTCTCTGTCTCTATGCCTTTCAAGTAAAATGAAAAAGGAGTAATTTTTTTAAATGATATGGTACAGTTTCCTGGAAAACACGTGGTCCTCTTGGTGATGTGTACCGCACACAGATAAGAGTCTTAATCAGTTGCACTGGGCTGATGCTTCTCAGGGCCACTCGCCTCACCTGCCTTAGTGCTCTGCCGTCACCAGCTTGGAATTCTTCTTAATGTTTTCTCAGAGGGCCTCTCAGTTTCTTTCTTTTCTTAAAGCTTTTATTTATTTATTTGAGAGGTAGAGTTATAGACAGAGAGAGGGAAAGGGAAAGACAGAGGGAAGGTCTTCCATCCGCTGGTTCACTCCTCAGATGGCTGCAGTGCTGTAGCTGAGCCGATCCGAAGCCAGGAGCCAGGCGCTTCTTCTGGGTCTCCCACGTGGGTGCAGGGGCCCAAGCACTTGGGCCATCTTCCACTGCTTTACCAAGCCATGGCAAGAGCTGGATCAGAATAGAGCGGCTGGGACATGAACCGGCTCCCATAGGGGATTCCGGTACTGCAGGCCGAGGCTTAGCTCACTATCCCACAGCGCCGAGGGTACCTCATTTTTATTTTGCACTGGCCCCAGCTGATTATGTAGCCATTCCTGTCCTTATTTATGGCGTGGAATGCTTTTAGTAGACCTCACTGACCCACTGAGTTTGCTGATCATAAACAAACTTGGAATTAATGGATTTATGGAAAATGTCAGTGTCAACCTTGTCATTATTAGAATATGAAATGGGCCGGCGCTGCGGCTCACTGGGCTAATCCTCCGCCTAGCGGCGCTGGCACACCGGGTTCTAGTCCCGGTTGGGGCGCCGGATTCTGTCCCGGTTGCCCCTCTTCCAGGCCAGCTCTCTGCTGTGGCCAGGGAGTGCAGTGGAGGATGGCCCAGGTGCTTGGGCCCTGCACCCCATGGGAGACCAGGAAAAGCACCTGGCTCCTGGCTCCTGCCATCGGATCAGCGTGGTGCGCCGGCCGCAGCGCGCCGGCCGCGGGGGCCATTGGAGGGTGAACCAACAGCAAAAGGAAGACCTTTCTCTCTGTCTCTCTCTCTCACTGTCCACTCTGCCTGTAAAAAAAAAAAAAAAAAAAAAAAAAGAATATGAAATGGATTGCTGATCCCTAGAATGGTCCCATCTGTGTGGCTCAGAGGCCACATCTGCAAATCTGGGCCAGGACGCAGGAGACATACGTCCTAACGCATGCAGAAGGACTTGGGGAACTGAACTGGCACCTGCTTCACCAGGATCTCACAGTCACCCGTGTGTTTTGAATCGTTAGTAGGGCTTCACTTGGGGTATCATCTCTGTTATAGATTGAATGCACATGTGCCCACAGGGTTCCTGTGTTGAATCCTTAACCCAAGAGTAGTTAGTTCTCTATTTGGAGTAAATAAGGTTAAAGGAGGCCACAAGGTGCAGCTCTGATCCAGTAGGATTAATGTCCTTGAAAGAGGAAATCCCGAGTGCCCACCTCCTCTCTCTCCAAACCTGCAAACAAGCGGCCGTGGGAACCCAGCGATGTGGCAGCAACTGCAAGCCAAGACCAGAGGCCTCAGGGGGAAACTTGGACCCCCCCCCCCCCCAAAGCTGTGAGCAATAAATACCTGCTGTTCAGGCCTCCCATTCACACGAGTCTGGTTCTAGCAGTGCAAGCTAGCACAGGCACCCAAGCTAAGCATCTTGCGTCTGACAGTCCTGCCCCTGTGCTAGCCCGCCTTCCTCTGACCACACCATCCAAATGAGCCCATCCCTCCACGCTCACTCCTACCCCTCAGCCGTCCGCATTTCCTTTGTACCCCATGTCCTACTCTGATACTGTCTTAGTTGTTTGTTTGGTTTCTTAGGACTACATAACAAACAGTCACCAGTTGGGTGGTTTAAACAACAGAACTTTCCTCTCTCACTGTTACGGAGGCCAGAATCTGAGATGAAAACACCGGCAGGGCTGTGCTGTCTCTCAAGGGTCTTGGGGAGAACCCTCCCTCACCTGTCCTAGCTCCTGTGGTGCTGTCAGTCCGTGGTGTTCCTTGGCCTGAAGCTGTGTCACCCCAGACTCTGTGTCTGTCTTCAGTGGCCCACTCCTCACGTGTCTTGTGTCTACGGCCGCATTTCCTCTTCTTACAGAGGAACCCATCAGTCTTTGGATTTAAGATCCGTTCTGATCTAATTATGTCCTCATTTGACTTGGTATCTGCAAAGATGTTAGTCCCAAAGAAGGTCACAGTCACAGGCTCTGGAGTTTGGATTTGAACATACCCGGTGACATAGTCACACACCTTCCAGGTGTTAGTTTATTTAGTTTGTTTTTTATGACCATGGAGCTCAACCTGGTCCATTTCCCATTCTGCCCTAGTTCAATGTTAGGGAAAGTGAATGAGACAAAAAACTATTGCTGGGGGCTGGCTCTGTGGGGTAGCAGGTAAAGCCTCCATCTGCAGTGCCAGCATCCCATATGGGCACCAGTTCAAGTCCGGGCTGCTCCACTTTCAATCTAGCTCTCTGCTATGGCCTGGGAAAGCAGTAGAAGATGGCCCAAGTCCTTGGACCCCTGCATCCATGTGGGAGACCCAGAAGAAGCTCCTAGCTCCTGGCTTCAGATCGGTGTAGCTCTGGCCATTGCAGCTAATTGGGGGAGTGAACCAGCAGATGGAAGACCTCTCTCTCTCTCTGCCTTTCTATAACTCTTTCAAGTAAACAAACAAAATCTAAAAAACAACAACAACAACAACAACAAAACTATTGCTCAAAAGCAGTTCATCAAATGAATAAGTGAATCTTTTTTTATTCTTTTTTCTTTTTTCGACAGGCAGAGTGGACAGTGAGAGAGAGAGAGACAGAGAGAAAGGTCTTCCTTTTGCCGTTGGTTCACCCTCCAATGGCTGCCTGGTCTCCCATGTGGGTTCAGGGCCCAAGCACTTGGGCCATCCTCCACTGCACTCCTGGGCCATAGCAGAGAGCTGGCCTGGAAGAGGGGCAACCAGGACAGAATCCGGTGCCCCGACTGGGACTAGAATTGGTGTGCCGGCGCCGCAAGGCAGAGGATTAGCCTACTGAGCCACGGCGCCGGCCGAATAAGTGAATCTTAAACACTCAAATAATCAGATGAAGGTTCTGGCATCAGGAGGACATCCCCAACCCCACTGCCACCCCCACAGTTTGGGATGAGTGCCCTGGAAAACATCAGCGAAGCTGTAAAATTCTGGAAGAAATGGTTCACCTAGGGCTTTCTGAACATTTTCAAGCAGAATGGGAAATAAATTGTAGCCGTTGATGCATTGTTATTAGTCTTTCATGGGCAAGCATTAGTTATCAAGATCTTGTATTTGAATATGGCAAACTGTGCTTCTACCTGAAAGAAATGAAAGACACAGAGATTTTATGTCTCTACTTGATTTGTATTAATATGGAAAAATATTAAAACATTTTTTAAACATGTCACACTCTGATGGACTGGAAGGATACCAGAAGCTTTGCTATTAATTCCGTTTTCACAAGTGTTGGCCTCACCACTGAGCCCCACCCACGGTTACGTGTGATCATGTGGTCCTTCACTTCTGCTCAGATTCCTAGCATTTCAGTTCAGAGTTATTAACCATCACTCTGCTGTATTGTCAATCTTGTCAACAAGCCTGAGGTAGCTCAGAACAAAGGAAATAGCCTTTTAATTGGTTCTGCTTCTTAACTAGCAGAACCTCAATTGTAATAACATAGCACCTCCAGCTCTTGTGAGCATATTGGGCTAAACATTTGTTTTCTGGAGCTTGGGGGACTTGTCTGATGAATCTACCTTCAAATGCGTAGGACAGCCAGAACTAGAGTTTTTGGAAACAGAGGCTTCATTTAGAATGCTTCCTGTGTCCTTTAGTAGAATATGATCATAGCAAAAACATGGGATCACTCTGACCCTCAGTCCTTTCATCTTTAAAACGGGGGCAATGTCTGCTTTTTTTTTTTTTTTTGACAGAGTTAGACAGTGAGAGAGAGAGAGAGAGAGAGACAAAGGTCTTCCTTCTGTTGGTTCACCCCCTCAAATGGCCACTACAGCCGGCACGCTGTGCCGATCTGAAGCCAGGAACCAGGTGCTTCCTCCTGGTCTCCCATGGGGTGCAGGGCCCAAGCACTTGGGCCATCCTCCACTGCACTCCCGGGCCATAGCAGAGAGCTGGACTGGAAGAGGGGCAACCGGGACAGAATCAGCGCCCCAACTGGGACTAGAACCTGGGGTGCCGGTGCCGCAGGCAGAGGATTAGCTAAGTGAGCCACGGCGCCGGCCAATGTCTGCTTTTTCAGGCCAGTGTTGTGCAGGGGTTTGAGCTGCGACTTGTGATGGCAGCATCCCGTGTTGGAGTGCTGGCTTCTCCCAGCTGCTCTGCTTCCAACACAGCTTCAGGCTATTGTTCCTGAAAGGCAGTGGATGTTGGCCAGAGTGCTACGGCTCTGCCACCTACATGGGAGACTTGATGGAGTTCCTGGCTTCGGCCTGGCCCCGTCCCGGCTAATGTGGCCATTTGGGAAGTGGACTAGTGGATGGAGTCCACCCCTTCTCTCTTTTGCTCTGCATTCCAAATAAATAATAAAATCTTTAAAAAGTCACTTTTCAGGTTAAGCTAGGGATTAAATGAGATATAAGGGAAATTCCTGGCCTGGTGTTCACATTCGATCAAGCAGTGTTCAGAGGGCGGGAAGGAGGAGGTAGGCTGGAATATGACTGCTCTGAATATCATCATTTGTAATTGATTCCTTCAAATGATGCAAGTTGGCTGGCATGCCGGAGTTTTCTGTTTGCTTTAGATGTTTTTTGGCAATAACAGAAGACAACAAAGGGGGAGAGTCGGCGCAGTGCTCAGTTCTTAAGTGACAGCTGTCTCTTGCCTTTCTTGTTAAGTAGCGAGTTGGGGGTATTAAGTGCTGGAAAAATCTCCTGCATCCTGGGTGCAGACGCGGGCTGTTTCTCCCCATGTCTTCCATGCTGCCAGCAGAGAATTAATTCCAGTATTAATTATATAAATGTGTAAGTAAAGCAGATCTTAAGCCTTTTCTAAACGGTAGAGCAGCCTTGGTGATTACGGGGTGGAGTGCTGGGACTGGTCCGTGGGCCAGCCCCTACCTTGACTGGCCTGTGTCCTGGGCCCGGCCCAGCCACTGAACCTCTCGGGGCTGGAGCGTGCTGCTCTGTGAGCTGTATGTTGGGTGAATCAGTTAGGCACACATGTGAAATACCTAGAACTGTGTCTGGCAGGGAGCGGGCACTCAGAGACCCAGCTCCATCTCAGCGGAGGTTCTCCCATGTCTGCTGCCATCGTTTGTGCCTGTGGAACCCATTTTCCCACGGTGACTTAGTTTGCTAACTGTTCACCTGGAGGGACAGGTTAGAAGCAGACAAGGTGGGCATTCACTTAAACACATACTTGAAAAGTCAGAACCTGGAACAAGCTTGCAATAGGCAACTTCCTTGACTTTTTCCATAAGCCAAAGACTCGCTGTTGAATAGAATTGTGACTCAGAGTCAGTCTTCTGGGGTGTAGGAGCTGTGCCCATGCTGTGACAGACATTTGTTCAGCTGTGAGCAGCGAGAGTGGGATCACTTCTGTGTGTTTCCTCCACCACGCCAGTGCACACAGAATGGCACCGGAGATTGTCATGTTGCTTTAAAAACGTGGAATCCTGGGGCGGGCATTTGGCTTAGTGGCTAAGACTCCAGCTGGGGCACCTACATCCCATATTGGAGTGACTGAGTTCAAGTCCTGGCTCTGTACCTGATTCCAGCTTCCTGCTAATGCACACCCTGGGAGGAAGCAGGTGATAGCCCAAGAGGACGGATCTCTGTTACCCACGGGCGTGACCCAGCTTCTGGCTTCAGCCTCAGCCCAGCCCTGGCCGTCACAGGCGCTTAGGGAGTGAACTAACAGATGGGAGCGCTGTATCTCTTTCTGTCTGTCTGCCTCTGTCTCTCGACTGAATAAATGCATTTTTAAAGAAAAAGAATCCTTTCGACCAAGAATGCATTTCCTTTTTTTCATCTCCTAGGTCTCATTTTGGAGCTTAAGTGAAATGTTTTCAATGAGTTTTCACTGCAGATGAAATCTCTGGGAGCCACCGATGCCAGGAACGACCCTCTGGTCATGGCTGCCTCCGCAGCTGCTCCGCTGCACCTCGTCATCCCAGGAAGGGTGGGCTGGGAGGCGTTAGTCCTGGGGCTGTGCACGGTGCAGTGGTCTGACAAGCTTGGCATGCCCTCGTTAAACACCACAAACGGGATTCTTTAGTTAACAAGTTCATTTATGTAGATATTCGTTTCCTTTACTCATTTGTCATATTTTTATTAAGTATGCCTCGGCTCAGCTTTATGCCAGGAGTGGGGCGACCATGAGGAGCCAGACTTGGTCCCCGGGGTCCCAGAGCCCAGGCTCTGGTGACGCCGACCGCAGGGCTTCTCCGTCTTCTCTGTTGGAACATGCCTGATTTGCACAGGAAGGGAAAGGGTAGCCTGCATTTCTGGCCCGAAAACCTGCCTTAAAGAGAAACGCACTTTGAGCTTAGTATTCTTCGGAACACAGCCTTTGGAAAATTTTTGGATTGTGAGTATAGTTGCTGTACTGCAAACACAGTAACCCTTCCCTACTGCAAAACTTGCGTTCACTCAGAGACGCTGAAGAATGCTGAGCCGCAAGGTCACGTCTTCGGAATGTGCACAGCCTCCCCGGCCTCCTCTCAAGCCTGCTGGCTTCCTTTTGGCAAGCGTGAGCGAGAGCCAGCCAGGTGCCCAGGACGCGACGGTGGCAGGGGGAGCAGTCCAGGTATGAGTAAGAAAGCAGTAAGAGAGGCAATCTTAGGTGACTTTGTTAAGTACTCGTTCTGTGCCCAGTCCTAGGCTGAGTGCTGTTTTCCTTGAAGCACAGGAGCGGAGACAGCTGGACTTCTCTGAGCGCTTGCGTGTGTATTTCACGGGTATTGTTGCATTTAACTCTGGTGACTCTGTGAGACCAAATACTTTATCATCCTTACTCAACAGATGAGCAAAAAGAGGCACAGAGAAGCTAAGTATTTTTCTTCAGGTCACCCAGCTGGGAAGTGGCAGAGCCAAGATTTGGACCCTGCTAGGGCCCAACAGCCCCTCTCTTTCCCCCAGTGGTTCTCAACCCCAGGGCGCTCTGCTCTCCAGAGGAGGGTGGCGATGGCAGGGGACAGTTTTGCTTGCTGTGAGGCGAGATGGGGTTGACACTCTTGTCCAGTTGGTGGAGGCCAGGGATGCGACTCAACGTCCTGCACTGCACGGATGACCCCACAACCAAGAACTAGCAGCCTCGAGGGTCCACAGTGCCCAGGCCGCGAAACCCTGCCTTAGCCGATACATTGTGCAGGTTTTCATTCCATACACACTGCACAGTTTAGTGGCGAGCTGTGACAAAGGCACTCACAAATTCTAGTGTCTGGCCAAGAATGGGTGTGGATGGTCTTCAGGGCCCTCATTCAGGCCTTTTTGTTTTTGTGTGGCCCGGCCGCATCCTTGTTAACACTGCTGGGGATCCGCCTTGATGGGACTGCAGCCATCTTGGTCACAGCCAGCAACTTGCCCTCCAGGTGAGCCTGACAGTCAGCAGAAACCCCAGGGCATCAACTGAGTTGTGAAGATGATCTTGTCTGGTACCTGGGATGCTTCTTACCTGACGCTTAGAATGTCTGCAATGGTTGATGATTCTTTTGTAAGAAGATTTATTTATTTATTGAAAGGTAGAGTGACAGGGGGAGAGACAGAGAGGGAGAAAGATCTTCCATTGCTCCTCTTCCAGTCCAGCTCTCTGCTGTGGCCCGGGAAGTCAGTGGAGGATGGCCCAAGTGCTTGGGCCCTGCACCCCATGGGAGACCAGGAGAAGCACCTGGCTCCTGGCTTCAGATCACCATGGTGCACCGGCTGTAGCGCGCCGGCTGCAGTGGCCACTGGGGGGTGAACCAACGGAAAAGGAAGACCTTTCTCTCTCTCTCTCACTGTCCACTCTGCCTGGCCAAAAAAAAAAAAAGATTTTATTTATTTACTTGAGAGGTAGAGTTACAGTGAGAACAGACAGAGAGAAAGGTCTTCCTTCCATTGGTTCACTCCCCAGTGGCCATAACGGCCGGAGCTGCACCGATCCGAAGCCAGGAGCTTCTTCCTAGTCTTCCATGTGGGTGCAGGGGCACAAGCACTTGGGCCACATCTTCTACTGCTTTCCCGGGCCACAGCAGAGAGCTGGTTTGGAAGAGGAGCAGCCAGGACTAGAACTGGCGCCCATACGGGATGCCGGCACTGCAGGTGGAGGATTAACCTACTGTGCCATGGCACCGGCCCCACTATTATATTTCAGCACAGAACATCTAGGAGGAAGTTCAGGAATTTTTGCTTTTCACATTTCCAGGGCGTTCTGGAGCACCCTCAGTTGAAAGCCGCTGTCTGTGTCTGCTCCTTCTTGCTGTTGAGGCCTAAGCTCTGATGCCTACCCCGCAGGAGGGCTTGCCCGAGTGCCCCAATGTCCTTGCCAGTGTCTTTCATGTTCCTGTTTGTCCCTGAGCCCGGCATTCCCACTGTTGGGTATGCGCCTTGTCTGTCTGGGTAATTACCCAGGCAGCAGCACAGCGCAGTGGTTCACAGCATTGACTCTATGGCCTGCGTTAAGCTCTCAGTCCACCATTTACGAGCTGAGCAACTTGACTGAGTTATTCGACCGCTCCAAGTCTCAGTTTCCTCATCTATAAAATGGAGATTGTAATAGTACCCGAGACAAAGGGTTGCTGTGCGGATCCAAGCAGTAACGCATACAGAGTGCTCAGAAGAGCGACTGGGAGAGCGAGCCCTCTGTACACAGGACAGGTCGTCACTGTTTGTTGTCTGCTCCTTCCCGGGCAGCACAAGTCCTGTGGGGGCAGACGCCATCACTCTTCCTGGCTGCTGTACTGCAGCTCCTAGGACAATGCCTGGCACAAAGCCGGGGCCCGGCCAGTGTTCACTGGACGCATGAACTCCTGCACTTGGCTGTGAAGCCCTGAAGGCAGAGGACTGCGTCTGCGCCTCTCGGGGACACCCATCTGACGTGGACCTGGCCCAGAGGAGGTGCTCAGTGAATATATCAATCCATGCATGGGAGGATTGCAGCACATTGGGACTTCGATGGAAGACACAATGGCTGGGGGTGGTTCTGAAAAGAATTCTCAATAAACATGATATTTTTGAGTTAGGTCACAAAGAATCTGCATATGCAGGAACACCAAGAGTGTGCCAAGCAAAGGCCCAGCTTGAGTCAGTGTCAGGCGTGGGGTAGAGGGTGGAACGGGGTACAGGCGATCCCATAGAGCTACAGAATCGGCCTCCAGTGGATCAGACCTGGTTTCCCCCCTAGCTGGGTGGCTGGAATAAGCTACATCTCAGCCTCCATTTCTTCACCTCATTGGCTTGTCACGAGGATTATATACAATCATGTACGTGAGATACCTAGCACGTTGTGTTCATTTATCATCAAACGTTCACTGAGTACTTATGAGAGCTGGGCATTTGCTGTGAGTGTTTTAGACTGGTCTGGCCCATGGTGGAGTTACTGAGGTCAGCTGTCTTTGTTGCACCTGTTCTCACTATTCCTAGCATTATGGACAAGGCTGGAAGAGGTGGCTTGAGGATTGATCATTGAGGACTTTGAGTGCCAGGCTAAGGCCAGGCACTGGGACATGGCCCTTCAGGCCTTGTAGGGCTTTTATGAGCAGGAGGGACGTGATTCGAGGTCAGCAGTGGGAGGATTAGTCTAGCAGGCTATGCAGAACAGATGCAGGAGAGGTGAAGTCTGCATGTAGGACACCTGAACCTGAGCTGGGCTGAAGGCTGTGAGTGTGGTGGGTGGGGCGTGTGGAGGGGGAGCAGAGAGAAGGACCATGTGGATGTGTTGGCTTGGACAGCTCGGGGATGTGGGCTGGCTCCGGGGGTGCTGAGCCGAATGAATCAGACACGGCACTGCATTTCCAACGGCAGCAGAGGTAGAGAAGTCAGTGGAAGAGGTGCTGTCCCCAGGGTCAATGGCGAATCAACACGGGGACCCACTGAGCTTGAGGTCCTGGCAGGTCCCCTGGAAGGAATCACATGGCCTGAGGAGAGGGTCAAGGGCTGAGAAAGCAGAGAAGAGCCCTCGGAAGCTCACAGTGGCTCAGGTCACTCACTCACAAAGCAGCTGTCCAGCACCTCGCATGTGCAGCCCTACCCAGGTGCTGGGTACAAAGTGATGGAGTCTTGTCCTCACAAAGCTTGCCCTGTGGTGGCAGGGACAGGAAGGGAATGCACAGAACAGTCGTTGAAGAGTGTAACAGGTGCTCTAAAGGAGCAGGTGTGTGTCAACTTGGGTTCCCTAGAAACAGAGCGGGCGACGCCAGCGCTTGTTCAAGAGGTTGATGGAGGGGGAGCCATGGAAGGACGGGCAGTCAGGGAGGAGCTGGGTCAGGTGGAGGCGTCGGGAGAAGTCCAGCCTTGGCTTAATCCCACAGTGGGCACTGGAGCACCGGCTGCTGTCCTGTCTGTAGATAAGGAGGCTGGGACTGGAGACTCCCTTCCCCCATCAGTCAGCTGTTGGCCAGGGAGAGGACATGACCTCCTAGGTGAGGTGGCCCCCGTTAGCCAAGGATGATCCTCGGAAGGTTGGGTGTGAGCCATGAGCGGCCAGTACTGCAGCAGCCCAGAGATGGGTCCGGTGGCCTGGACACAGGGGTCTGAGGGGACGTGGTCGGCGTCTTCTCTCTGTGGCCAGGGAAGACCGCGGAGGGGGTGGCCTTGAAGCTGAGGCCTGAAGGTGGGCAGGAGGAGAGAAGAGCTGGGTGCACAGCCCCGGCACAGAGAAGTCGGGGCTCAGTGCTTCCAGCCCAGGCAGCAGCCACACAGCAATCCTGGTACAGGAATGGACTTGGTGCCTTCAACATTAGATTATAAATGACTGAACTTAACGTATTCAACCTATTTAAATTTTCACTATATTTGGAATTAGTGTTTATTATTAAAGAAAGCCAATGTGGCTGAAATTCTGTGAGCCAAGGGAGGAGTGACCCAACATGGGGTGGCAGGATGGCCAGGGACGGATTCGCCATAGTGAGGATTTGGACTTTATGCTAGGAGCAACGAGAAGCCCCCAGGTGGGGTTACAGGTGAGCGATTGTCCAGGCCCGATTGATGCCTCGAGACCACCTGGCTGCCGCGCCGAACAAGCAGCAGGGCAGGGGGACGGTGGGCCCTGCGCTAAGCACGACATAGGCGTCCACAGAAATCCTGCCTCTGATACCCATTGTACAGGGGGTAACTGAGGCCCGGCAAGCTGCCCACAGCCCCAAGGCCAGCCACGTGGCCGCGCTCACTGCCTGGGTGAGGCTACGCCGGGCAGGGGTGTGGAGGCAAGCTCGGGGCAAGCAGGGCCACGGCCACGGAGGACGGACTGAGAAGACCCTGCCGGGGATCGCCATGAAACGCCCCCGGGCTGCACACGCGGAGCCGGGCAGAGACGCGGGACCCGTGAGTGGGAGTCACGTGCGCCCGGGCGGGGGGTGGGGGTGGGGTTTGGACGTAGGGAGGCAGCCAGATTGCAGGGGATTAAGGAGTGAGGGGGTGGCGACACTCGCTGTCCTGAATCAGCCGCGGCAGCCGGGACTGGCTCTCCGCCCACAGGTGCCGCGCGACAGGCGGCAGGAGCGCGGCGCCCACGCGTGCCCCGTGCGTGCCGGTGGGCGGAGGAGGCGGCGGGGAGGACGGGCTCCCGGCGTGGGCAGCCGCAGTGCACAACCGGAAACGGCGCTCGACCGCGGGGGCGGCCCCACGCGCGGGCTGCGTGTGCCGGGAGCGGCACAGTGCGGGAGGGGTCCATCTGGGGGTGGGGGTGCGTCTCACGGGAGACGGCGGGGGCAAGGAGGAGTGGGAGGAGAGAGGACCACGGCTAGCTGGGCAGGAGGTCATGCCTGGGGTCCTCAGCGTTTGCGAGCGCTTACTCTGTGCCAAGCGGGCTTGCTGGTCCGGGTGGTCTCAGGCGCTCGGGATCCCGTGAATGCTGGTACCCGGCGGGGCGGCGGAGCCCTAGGAGCAGTCATCGGAGCTGTTTAGTCCCTGCTGGCGCTGAGCTGGAACAGGGGATTGGCTGCTGTCGCCAAAACTTCATCAGAGTGCAGACTGCTTCCAGGGAGGGGCTGGCACGAGGGATTCAGAGTCAGGCAGACCTGGGTGCCGCTCCCACCTGTGGTCACTCAGTCTCCCCTCCTGCAAAGTGGGGACATCCAGAAGCTCTGGGAAGGTTGATGTGGGAAGCAGCTAGGTAACGGGCAGTTCATTCATTCACTCCACGACAGGTGTGTGGAGCACCTGGGAGATGCAAGCTAGTCGCTGGGAACACAGTTAAGAACTAGACACCGTCTGTGACTTCATGGAGCTTAGATGCATGCAGAGAGATGGATAATAAATGAGTAAATAAAGTGGATAATTTTGGCTTATAACAGGTGTTACAGAGAAGCTGACGCAGGGTAAGGAGAGGAAGAAGGCGTGGAGGCTGGGGACCTTTGCAGATGGTTGTCTGTGGCTCTATGACGCCCTGACTTCCGTGCCAGTTTCTGGCTCCAGAAACCTCAGCCTCAGGGGCCTGGACAATGTGACTGCAATGGGAAGGTGATGTCTGGGGACTTGGGATAAGGCTCCCTGCCTGTCTGTTGGCTCTGTTATCCTCAGCATGCAGCAGTGAGGCTCAGAGGGGTGAAGTCGGCAGCCTGAAGTCAAAGAACTTCTGAATGATGGGGCCAGGAGTTGGACGTGGACAGTTGGGTTCAGGAGCGAGTACCCTTGGCTGGAGTCTGCTGGCGGGAGCAGACACCTTGTGTTGAAATGCAGACGTCAGCCCTGGAAATAATGAGGCGCAGGGCTCTTTGTCACATTGCACAGGAGCTTCAGAGTACAAAAGGCCCTCGGGGATCATTTAGGGATGAGAGGATCAGAGAGGTGCTGTCCCTGCCCAAGGTCGCACAGCCAGGCAGCCTTGGAGCTGGGTGAGGCGCCCGAGGACAGATGTCGCCAGAAGGCATGGCAGTGTCTGTCCCCAGCCCGCGACTCAGGGCCGCTTGTCAGCTGACCACGGTGGCTTGTGGGCCATGCTGGCGCCATCCAGCCCCGGGCTTTATGCTCTGCTCACAGACGTTTTTATGCCCTTTATGCAGGCACAACTCATTCCTGAATTCGAGTAACTTTGCATCTGGGGACACGCTTCGGCGAGCCCCGAGTGGCTGAGTTGGCTCGCGCTGGGTGATGATGACTCACTTTTATTGCCCCGTTGCTCTGCTCTCGCGCGTGTGCCCGCTCCAGATAACCTTGCAGGAGGCTGCAGCTGCCCTGGAACGTAGCAGCTCCCCGGTGCTCCCCCTCGCCCCATCTGCAGCAAGAATGCCATCCAATTCTGCCCCCTCAGCCTCCCCTCTACCCACGTCCCTCCGCTGGTTTCTGCAATCTGTCCCCTTGGGGAGGGAAGCCTGCCACCATTTGGGCCCCGGATGAGTAATTGGTACTCGGGAGAAAAATAAGGATGCCAAACATGTCCACACATTTGTCTGCGTTCCGCGTGCGTGCTCCCAGACCCTGACTGCACGTGGCCCACAGCATTCTGATTTGCTTTCTCAAGCACCATGTTCCGCATTGCTCCCGGTCTGCATGTGTCTGGGAGCCAGGGAGACCCAAAAGCCCCTTGGCTTCGAGGCATGAAATGATGATGCTGTGTAGACGGAAGGAAAGATGACCCCGTACCCCGTGGCTGGTGATGGTACAGCCCAGATGTCTGAAGGCAGCGTGGATTGCAGCCATCCTCTGGGTATCCCAGGTGTCAGAGCCTCATTTGTTGGGATCTGGTTCTGAAAGCACGGTCATCAATGACGCTCATTTATTTATTGGAGAAACTAGTCACGACCGCTCTAGCTCGCTGCTGGAGAGGCCACAGTGGGCAGGTCACATGGTCCAGCTGTCCTGGAGCTTACGGTCCAGTAGGGGAGAGAGTCCTTCAGTGATAAACCCAATTGTTACTGAATTACAATGGTGACAAGTGTAACAGAAAGGGAGCAGAGGAGTAAGATGCCAGTGGGAGGTCTTCAGGGTTTGTGTCTCCATCCCACCATGAAATCCTCTGGGTGGCTCCTTGACCCTGTTCCTGTTAGACAGCTTACAAGGTAATTGGAAATGAGTCTGCTGCACTAAATACCCTATCTGCTAGTCTGTCTGTCTGTCTGTCTACCTATCAGTCAGTCATCACTCACCTGCCATTCTTCCATCCACACACCCACCCACCACCCACTCACCCATCCATCAATTCATTAATTCATTTATTTTCTCTTTCTTCTTTCCAACAACCCACTTAAAATAAAACCAAATCTGAATTCTGGCCAAGGTTATTCAGACTTGGCACCGTTGACATCTTGGGCCAGATAATTGTAATTGGGAGGGGGTGTGGCGGGGGGGAAGGAGGGTCCTGTGTGCTGTGGGAGGTTGAGTAGCACCCCAGGTCTCCAGCCACATGATGCCAGCGATACCTCCTTTCTCACCCGACAACCACAACATGTCTCCAGACATGGCCAGGTGTCTCGCGGGCTCACAATTTCCCCACTATAGGAGATTACCTCTCCCCTAGCCCTTGCCTTCCCTAGATTACTAGTTTTTACACTTGAACCTTATTCATTTACTCATTTAATTTGAAAAGCAAAGACACACACACACACACACACACACACAGGGGCTGGAGGGAGAGAGAGCTCCCATCTTCTCACTTGCTTATTCACTCTCCAAGTGCCACAATAACTGGGGCTGGGCCAGGTAGAAGCCAAGATTGAAGAACTCAGGTTTCCCATGTGGGTGGCAGGGATCTAAGTACTTGAGCTGTCACTGCTGCTTTGCTGGGTGTGTGTTAGCAGGCAGTGGGAGTGAGAGTGGAGCCAGGACTGAAACCCAGGCACTCTGATATCGGCAGTGGGTGTCCCATGTGTTAGCCTAACCACTGCACCAAATGCCCACAGTTAGGTATCTTTTTAGAATTATGGAGTCGTGCAGCTGCATGGGGCTAGGCGAAGAAGCCTGCATTTCATACGGGGGGAGTGGATATCTCTGCTTGGGGCCTCATCCAGTCCTAGTTCAGTTTCTTCCCTGGTCCTTTGGATAATATCCAGGCCCCTCCCCCAAGCTGTTTTTCAACACCCACTTATTAT
Organism: Oryctolagus cuniculus; assembly: GCF_964237555.1. Taxonomy (NCBI): domain Eukaryota; kingdom Metazoa; phylum Chordata; class Mammalia; order Lagomorpha; family Leporidae; genus Oryctolagus; species Oryctolagus cuniculus. The sequence goes on from NC_091450.1 coordinate 26,139,386, forward strand.
TTTTTAAGGATGTACTTATTTATTTGAAAGGCAGAGTTCTATCTATCTATCTATCTATCTATCTATCTATCTATCTTCCATCTCCTGGTTCATTCCCCAATGATATCGGCAGCTGGGGCTGGGCCAGGCTGAAGCCAGGAGCCAGGATCATCTTCTGGGTTTCCCACGTGAGTGGCACAGGCCCAAGTACTTGCTTCAGGCCATCTTCTGCTGCTTTCCCAGGCCATTAGCAGGGAGCTGGATTGGAAGTGGGGCAGCTGGGGCTTGAACAAGCGCCCATATGGGATGCTGGCACCACAGATGGTGGCTTAACCCTCTGCACCACAGCACTGGCCCCAACACACATTTGTTTACTAAACTAGAACACTACTTGCCAGGCTCTGCTCTGATTCCTAGGACTCAGGGTATCCTTGTCTTCATGATACCAAAGTCCGCTAGATATCTACCTATTTTATTTTATTTTCTTGACTCTGGAGTGCTGTTGATTAGAAGATACATCATTACTTTAAGAGTGGTCTTGATTGGGGCTGGTGTTGTGGCACAGTGATCTTAGTTGCCACCTGCAATGCTGGGGCACCTAAAGGAATATGTATGTAACTGCTAAGATGCAGCGCATTCAGTAGCAATAGCCCAAAATCCAGTGGGTGGGGGCTTCATGAAAGCAGGTATCCAAGTTGTCTGGGGCTGCTGTAACCAGTGAAAGGCACTAGGGGGACTTGAAACAGTGGAAACATTGTATCACAGTTCTGGCAGCAGGAAGTCTGAGATAGAAGTCTGTGGGGGGCCTCACTCCCTGTACTACCTGTCTGAGAGCCCTTCCTGGGTTTTGCTAGTTTCTGGGTGGTTTGCCAGCATTCTGTGGTATCCGTGGGTTACAGTTGCTTATCAGTCTCTGCGTTGGTGGTCACATGACCTTCTCCCTGTGTTTCTCTGGCTTCACATGGCCATCTTCGCCTTCTAAAAATTTTTTATTTGAAAGGCAGACAGAGACAGAGAGCTCCCATCTACTGGTTTGCTCCCCAAATGCCTGCAACAGCCCAGGCTGGGCCAGGCCAAAACCAGGAGCCTGGAACTCAGTCTGGGGCTCCCATGTGGGTGGCAGTAGCTCAGGTCGCCTGCTGCCTGCCTCCCAGCGTGTGCATCAGCAGGAAGCTGGATCAGAAGTGGAGCTGGGATTCAAGCGCAAGCACTCCAGTGTGGGGTGTAGGCATCCCAAGCATCATCTTAATCACCAGGCCAAACACCCAGTTCCACACGGCCATTTTCTTGTTTTTTTTATTTTTTTACTTTATTTTTCGATTTATTTTTATTTATATGAAAGGCAGAGTTACACAGAGAAGGAAAGAGGGAGCGTGAGAAAGAGGGAGACAGAGAGAAAGAGAGCTTTTCCATCTACTGGTTCACTCCCCTGAATGTCTGCAGTATCCAGGACCGGGGCCAGGTGAAAGCCAGAGGCCTAGAATCAATCCAGGTCTTCCATGCACTTGGGCCATCTTCTGCTGCTTTTACAGGCAGCATTATCGGGGAGCTGGATTGGAAGTGGAGGAGCTGGGACTCGAATCAGTGCCTGTATGGGATGCTGGCTTTGCAGATGGTGGCTTAACCCACTGCGCCACAGTGGCATTTTCTTGTAAAGACACCAATCTTACTGGATTAGGGACCTACTTTACTCCAGTAAGACTGCATATTAACTTAACCAGTTGTACCGCCAATCATTTCCAAATACAGAAGCACTGTGGCTTAGGACCACCGTGAGTCCTCTTTATGGAAGAGGGGTTGGGTACACAACTTGACACCTGTAAAGCAGGTATCTGTTGCAGGCTGTGCTTGTTTCTGTTTGTGTTGGTGCCTCTGCCGCTCTGTCTCTCCCCAGTGCTGCTTCCTCTTTTTCTCTCTCCTCACATGAGTGTAATACAGAGCTGAAACACATTTTTATTTCACATTTTGTGAAGTACAGCTTTATCTTAAATGAAGAGGCCCATTGTGCTCCTGTAACAAATTGGTACAGAGGTACTGGCCTCAAACACCACCAGTTCATACAGTTCTGGAGGTCAGAAGTCCAAAAGGAGTCCTTTAGGGGCCAAAAATCAAGGTATTGCCAGGGTTGGGTTCTTTCTGGAGGCTGTAGGGGAGAAGTTGTCTCTGTCTTCTGGATGCTTCTAGAGACTGCTACCATCCTCGGCTCATGGCCCCTTCTTTCTCCAGAGTGTGCCCAACCTCTGCTTTCTTTTGCACATCTCTTTTTCTTTTCTTTTTTAAAATATTTATTTATTTATTTGAAAAGCAGAGATATGGAGAGGGAGAGGGAGAGAGAGAGAGAGAGGGAGGGAGAGAGGGAGGGGGAGGGGAGGGAGAGCAGAGTCTTCCATCTGCTGGTTCACTCCCCAAATGGCCACAATGGTCGGAGCTGGGCCAATCTGAAACCAGGAGCAAGGAGCTTCCGCCAAGTCTCCCACGCAGGTGCAGGGGCCCAAGCACTTGGGCCATCTTCTGCTGCTTTCCCAGGTCATAGCAGAGAGCTGGATCACAAGTAGAGCAGCTGGGACTCAAATGGGCGCTCACCTGCTATGCCACAGAGCCGGCCCCTATGTCTCCTTTTCATAAGCCTCCTACCTTCTTCTCCTGAGGCCGCCTGTGATTACAGTGGCCCCACCTGGATAATCCAGACTGCTCCTCTCATAGCAAGACCCTGAACTTTTACCATTTATGGATTCAGATGGGAGCGTCCTTGGGAGTGAGCTTCCTTACAAATCGTGGGGGTGGGGCACATCCATGAATGAAACATTTTCTCACACAGAAGACACTCAAAGGTTGTGTGTCTCCGGAAAGGCAGTTCTCCCATAGGGAGAATGGGCACCAGATAGGAGTAAATACCAAACCAGGAGTCGAGATAGCTACATGTCAATATCAACAGAGCTGCCATTTTGGAACCAAGAATCCAGGTGTTCATAAGATCTAAGAGAAAATCAGGACATTCAAAATGGGGAAGTCTGCAAATGTCTAGAAATTCTGGCCGCCATTGACTCATAGCCAACAGATCTGGGGATTCCTTCTCTAGAGGGACATTTGCTATTGTGCTCACTGCTCCCAGTGCCCGTGGCTGCCTCCCTGTCCAAGACCACCATTGCTTCTACCTGAATGGCTGCAGTAGTGGCCCCGAAACTCATCTCCAGCAGCCGCCCAGCAACCCGATCACGCCAGCCTCCTGCCGACACTCCCGTACTGCTGTCTTGCTGCTGGATGACATTCAAACACAGGAGCGTGGCCCCCAGGAGACGTGGCCCAGCTGCTGACCTCTTTAGTCTTTTTGCTGCCACTGACCCCTCTAGCAGCTGCTCCGAGTGACCCCTGTATCCAGCCCCGCTCTCTTTCCCTGACATATCCCTGCAGAGAACATCAGCCCAAACCTTTCTCCATCTAGGTTGCCTTCCCTGCCCTTACTGCAACACAGATCTGACTTTGTGCTCATCGCTGGTTAAAATTTTGTTTGCCCTGCCAGACTTTCAGGGCTTGTCTTGATCACTGCTTAGTGCAGTGCTGGACGTGGGGCAGACCCTGAGAGATCACCGAGTTCTGTGCCTTTGAACACATTTCATTCAACCTTTAGGAACTTCAGCTGCCTCATCTGGGAAAGTGGATGGTAGATAAGTTTGAAATTCATCATAGGTGTTTTCAGTTCTCTTTCCTTCTCTCCTCCATCTCTCATCCATCTTAGCTAACTGACTTACCTCCCCTCCCCTCCCCTCCCCCCTCCCCTCCCCTCCCCTGCTTTCCTCTCCCCTCCCCTGTTCTCCTCTCCCCTCCCCTGCTCTCCTCTCCCCTCCCTTTCCCTCTCTTCCCCTCCCCTTCCCTCTCCTCCCCTCCCCTCTCCTCTCCTCTCCTCTCCTCTCCTCTCCTCTCCTCTCCTCCCCTCTTTCCTTTCTTCTCTTGTCCTTTCCTTCTATCCATCCATTTATCCACCTGTCTGTGTATCTGTGTGTTTGTGTCTTTATGTGTCTATCTAATGTTCAAAGGCACAGATGGGCAAATTGTTGGAGAGGCAGCTTGGTGTGGTGGAGAGAGTCCAGAAGTTAGAGAGGTCTGATTTGAAACATGATTTTTCTGTTTTATTCTCTGTGATGTTGGGGGAAGTTAGTGAACCTATCTGGGCCTCCCTGTACTCCTCTGTAAAACTGGGATACAGCTCCAGTGGAGTTCAGTGGAGCACAGAGCTGGGATAGGGTGGCTGCTTTAAAACGGACAGAATTCGGTGGTGCTCTCATCAAAGCATCTGACACAATGAAGTTCATTGCAAATGCTTTTTCCGAGACCTGTTGTTGAGCAGAGCAGTGTGGTTTGCTTCCTACTATCCTAAACCCCTTCTCTCCGTCAGTTCCCTATTCCTCAGCACTTGTTCTGTTCCGGAAACTTGGCAGGTAGTGTGTGCAGTTATTTTCAGAGGAACGAGTGGGTAAAATCGGCAGCATTTCCCCCGGAGTGTCTGTGCCCAGGGATTACGAGTTTATGGCGCATCTGCTTTGTGTATAAAAGCCTTGTCCTCCCCCGGCCCCACCCCCTGACTTAGAGGCAGAGCAGGCAGGGACCTGGCTGCAGCCTGCGCTCGTCTTCCCCTCCAGTCAAGTGCTTGCTGACCAGCCCACGAGGTGGGGGAAGCTGAGCAGTAATGGTGCCTCCCCCCCCCCCCCCCAGGTGTCTGCATGGGCAGAGGCAAGAGGTCCCTGTTGGAGGGTCAGAGGCTTTGGAGGGACTAGGAGCAGAATTTAGAGCGTACTTCTCCAGTGTGCAGCTTTAATGACAGTGACAGTGATGGTGGCCAGTGGGATGGTGGTAGCCACGCCCTGCTGTCTCGGCTGAGAGTGACCTACTGGAGACACTTAATTCCTACAGATACGAGTGAGGGTTTTTTTGGTTTGTTTTTCACTTGCCTGCCTGGTATCTGGTATTCAGAGGTTGCCTTGGGTGTTGTGGCTGTCTGGGGGTGGGGGTGTTGTTGTGGGCGGCGTGTGCCCTTGAAGCCTCTGCACAGTGGTGGGAAGACCTTGCTGGGCTGGGGGAGGGGGTGCAGGTCTCCCCTGCTCCAGAGGGGTAGCTGGTCAGCAGGGGAGTGTCTGGTGTAACAGCTGGGTGCCCTCGCTGTGCCCTCAGCACTGTTTCTTGGCCTCTCACCTGGCATCTCCTGGGCACTGGTCTCACTCAAGTGCCACACTTGTCTTAGAGCCTCCTCCCTCGTTCCTCTTAGTTTCCCCTCCCTGCTCTTCCTTCCTGCACACCCTAGGCCCACCTGCCATCTTGTCTCACGTTATCCTTGCCGACGACGGATCAAGATACCCCTCCTCCCCACCGATCGTGAATAACAGAGTCAGCAGATCCATGACACAATGTCTGCTCCTCTTTTTCTTAGGGACAGAGAGAGTCAAATCTTCAGAAAACAGAAGACATCTAATCTCTAACTTCTAAACTGAGTTTTCGTCATTAAACACGCAAACATTCAGGTCAGGTCATTCCTTAATGTGTTGGAGAAGCAGTGACACAGTGGGGAAGGCTCCGGTGTGTCCCCACCAAGCGTCTGCTCTGTGTTGACACTCCGGTCCGGTGAATGGGGCCCTGAACGCACGGTTGAGGATGACCCACAGCTCCCGACGTGCAGTGGGGTGTACTTGGTGGGTCTGAGTCTCGTTACTGGAAGGAGCGTGAAGTGAAGCCGATCTTGGGTCTGAGCCTTCAGCCTGAGGCCTCTGGTTCTGGAAGCTATTCTAGCCCATTGTTTCTGGTTTGGCTACTTCTCTTGGCAACTTCCAAAAGATAGATGGCTCCAGACAGCTGGCAGAGAGAAATTATCTTTCTCTCTAAAGAACTCTGCCGTCCCCGTTGGCCAGCGTTTCCCTCCCCGCGCTGGGTAACAGAGCTCCGAGGGCAGGGTGAACCTGGGGCGGGGCCAGTGGATGACTGCTTTCTGCCTGGAAGGGCTGGGTGCTTCTCTGTGGAGAGTTAGAGAAGAACTGCTCCCCTAGGAGCTGTGGTCCAGCTGCCCGCCCCTCGTCATGCATGCTCTGGACCCTGGCCCTCCGCGGTGAGAGCCTGAGCAGCCAGCCTCATTCCCTGGGAGCCGCTGAAGCCCTCTGGGTACCGGCTGCCTTCTCTAAGGAGAAATCTGGCATCGGCGAGGCAGCAGCCCACTGGTTTCTGAGTGCCAGCTGGCGCCATGGGACCAGCTACAAAACTGAGTTCTTGTTGCCTTAGGATCAGGTGGGAGGGAGGCCAGGCCTCCAGCACCAGGGTGAGGGGAATGATAATAGTGATGTTGACAATGACACAAAGTTGCAACAGCAGCAGCTACCATTTAATGTGTGTCAGACTTCAGGCATTCTGCTGTCACAGCGAACCTGCACCCGTGCAGTGAGGTGGGCATCAGTCCCCCCATTTTGCACTTGGGGAGGAGACCTTGGCGAGCTTCAGAGACGCAGTGCCCAAGGTCACGTGGCCACGCAGGAACCACGTGAGGCTGTGACTGGAGACAGGACCGGCACACCACGTGGGGTGTCAAGGGCCTGGCGGCCCAGTGTATGTCGTCACTCAGAGCGCTGGCTTTGCATGGGAACGCTTCCCCCTCCTGACTGTGTGGCCTTGGGCAGTTTGCATAATCGATCCTCAGCCGCCTTCTTTGGAAAATGGGGGCTATTGTGCCCACATCATTGTGAGGGTCGGATGAGGTAGCGCCACGCCCAGTGCCTTAGCCCAGAACAGCGCTTCTCCACCTTGAGTTTGTGGACCTTTGGGGCCGGGTCATTGGTTACTATAGGGGCTGTTCTGTGCCCTGTAGCGTGTTTAGCAGCATCCCGGGCCCAGTGGTAGCCCTCAGGGCGTGACAGAAATGTCTCCAGACGTTGGTCAGTGTCCGTGGGAAGGGGATGGGGGTGAGGGAGTCACATCTATTAGAGAATCCATTGTTCTGATTGGTCTTCAGGCCTCCTCAAAGCTGGTCTGACAGGGGCGTTCTTAGCCATCCTTGTAGTCAGGAGAGAAACCTCTTGGGGGGGATTTGGAGCTGCTTCATGACTGAGACTGTGTGAGCAGAATCCCACTCCCCCAGACACGGAGCTAGGCTTCCTCTTGATGGTAATAAGCAGATCTGTTCTCAGTTCCTTTGGGGGAACCACTTTAAAGTGTCAGGGTTTTCTGAGGCATCGAGACAACCCGTGGGGGCTTGCTTTGAAGTGATTTGGGTCTCTTGTCGCTTTATTAATTCAGGCAGCAATAACTGAGCGCATCTTGTATGCAATAAAGATAAACGCTCATACAATCCAAAGGCCCTTAATGTGCGCGAGGCACCTGCCTGCGTTTCCTCATGTGTCACCGCGTCTCGCCCTCTGGGACAGTTTTGTGTGTCAGCTTACCTGGATCAGAGGGTGACAGGTAGCCACTAAATTATCATTTCTGGATGTCTGTGAGGGTGTTTGCAGTTGAGATTAGCATTCGAATCAGTGGACTGAGTGAAGAAGAGCTGCCTTCCCCGGGGGTGGGACCTCACCCAGCTCACTGAGGGTCTTAGTGGACGGCAAGGTGGAGGTGGAGGAATCGGCCTCTTTCTGCCTCACTGCTTGGGCTGAGACAGTGGGCTCACCTTCCCGGCCCTCGTGCTGGGATTGCCACCATCGACTGCTCTGGTTCCTGGGCTTCTGAACTTGGTCTGCACTACTCCACGGGCTGTCCTGTGTCTCCAGCTTGTCAGTGGCAGACTGTGGGACTTCTCAGGTGCCATCGTTGTGTGAGCCAATTCCTTGTAATAAATCTCCTCTTCTACATCCCATCTGTGGGGTCTGTTTCTCTAGAGAGCCCTGAGTCATACGCCCTCCAAATACCCCTTTAGTTAGCTCCATGTTACAGATGGGAGAAGTGAGGTGCAGCAAAGTCAAAGCACCTCATCCGTGCGTACCCAGCCAGCGAGCGCCGTTCTTACCAAGGTGGGTCTGGCTTCAGGGTCACCTCAGAGATCCGAATCGGATCACAGCGTCTGCTTTTCCTAGGGTGCTCACAGCCTGGAAGAGAATTCAGATGGCGAGGATGGAGGAGAAGTCCCCGAATCAAGATGATCTAGGAAAACGTCCCCCAGAGGGCAGGCTGCAGCTCAGCTTTGAGGAGTGCGAGCATGCCGGGGCTTGCTGCCTTGCCTTTCTCTCCACCATGAGATGAGCCTACATGGGCACTTGCCCACGTCCCGGGGAAAGGATCAGAAGCAGGGGGAACAGAGCCGCTGCACCCAGAGATGCACCCGGAGCTCAGCCTCCATCAGCCAGCTGCAGCCAACCCAGCGACCTGGGAGTGAGTAGATGCCTTTGGTCCTTTGCCACTGATGTGTTGTGATGGTTTGTAGCAGAGGCTACCTGATGGATGGCTGTTAATTGTTTGACTTGGAATTTCCTCATTCTGCCTCAGTGTTAGAAGTTCCAGCATTCAAGCGTCTGCATTTCCATCTTCTCTCTCTTTTCCCCTCGATGGTCTTTACAAGTTAGTTCTTTTTGGACTTCTGAGAGCAATATCTACCCATTTTAGTAAGTGGTATGAGAAACAAAGACATTTTAAAAGTTATGTGTAACTTCAGCTGGCGCCGTGGCTCACTAGGCTAATCCTCCGCCTTGCGGTGCCGGCATACTGGGTTCTAGTCCCAGTTGGGGCGCCAGATTCTGTCCCGGTTGCCCCTCTTCCAGGCCAGCTCTCTACTGTGGCCAGGGAGTGCAGTGGAGGATGGCCCAGGTGCTTGGGCCCTGCACCCCACGGGAGACCAGGAGAAGCACCTGGCTCCTGGCTCCTGCCATCGGATCAGCGCGGTGCGCCGGCCGCAGCGGCCATTGGAGGGTGAACCAACGGCAAAAAGGAAGACCTTTCTCTCTGTCTCTCTCTCTCACTGTCCACTCTTGCCTGTCAAAAAAAAAAAAAAAGTTATGTATAACTTCAGCCCTCGCATTAACTAGCGTTCGCGTGTTGTTGTGTATTCTTTCAGATGCATGCTGATACAGATGTACTCACAACCTGTACATGGGATCTTATTGTATAGACATCTGTGTTCTGCATTATTATATTTAGTTAGACATTATGTCTAACATATGTCAGCATTTCCCCATTTCCTTAACCATTCTGCAGGAACATGGCTCTTAGCAGCTGCATATTAATATTCTGTGGTACAGTTGTGTCATAGTTAACTGTTCCCTGCTATTGGACATATCAATTCCTGCAGTTTTTCACTATTACAAATGGCGGTTCAGTGTTCATCTTTGTGCACAAATCTCAGTGCGCTTCTGTGATTGTTCCCTTAGGCTGTGTTCCTAGAAGTGAAATACCTTGGTGAGAGGGTTGGACACTTTTAATAAGGTGTTGCCAAGTTGTTCCCCAGAAAGGACAATTGATAGACCCACCAGCAGACTGGCAAAGGGGCTGCTGGTGTTTGTAATTTATAAAAAGGCACCCTGGGGAAGTTTCCAAGCACCCAGACCCAGACTGGGGTCTCTCTGAGTTTGTGGTTAACACAGGACCATTCAGTTGGAATCACGTGGGACTCCATTAAATGTGGCATTGAGGGGTGACCCAACAAAGAGTCAGGGGAGCCCGGTGTCTTTTGGCCTGTCCAGCTGTGCCCGGCTGTGTGGTTTCTGGCTAAAGCTTGGGTAGTATTGCTTAGAGAAGATGAATGCAAGCTGAGTGGTCAGGCTGGAGGACGTGGCCGGCAGGTATTGTCCTTGCTGACAGCGTCCTCCTAGTTGAGCACCCTGATCTGCGGAGGGCGGGCTCTAGCCCCATCTCTCTGCAACCTGGAGGTTTTCCAGTCTGCACGTTCTGTCTGGTCCCAGACTTCCTTATCAGTACAGTGAGGGTGAAACTCTGATTCAGACTGGGAGGTCATCTAGCAGGTGTCTTGACAGCAGAAGTTATTCTACAAAATTAATTTTGTCCTAATGACAAAAGGCCTGCAGGTGAAGTAGGACATGATAAAAAAATCCGGAGTGATTTCTGAGTTGTTTCTTTGACTCTTGCGTATTCTGGGTGAAGTTTTCACAAGTTTGTGACAAAAGGACAAACATGATAAAGAAACTTATCAGAAGGAATGTATGTGGCAAGCATTTGGGGTGGTGGTTTGAGCTTCTTTGAACACCTGCATTCCGCCCAAGAGTGTCTGGGTTTGAGTCTCAGCTCTGCTTCCAGTTCTAGCTTCCTGCTAGAGTGCACACCCTGGGAGGCTGCAGGTGATGGCTCAAGTACTTGGGTCCCTGCCACCCATGTGCGAGACCTGGACTGACTTCTGGGATGCTGGCTTTGGGTTGGCCCAGCCCTAGCTGTTGTAGGCATTTGAAGAGTGAGCCAGCAGATGTCTGTCTGTCATTCTCTGTTTCTCTTTCAAATAAATACATAAAAATTAAAAAAAATTAAAAAGAGGTACATAGGTCTCAAAAGGTCAGTGGTTTGTTATGAGATAATACTTGAGATTTTGTTAGAGAGCTAAAAATCCTTTCTAAAGCGAAATGTAGAATTTTGCATCTGGTAATGGCCAATTAAGTGCCTACTAGACTGATCTTCCCACAGATAACAAACATTATCCCTGTTTAAAAAAACAACAACAACAAAAACCCAACTGCATAAAGGGTAGGTAGTCTTGGCTAAAAAACAACCTCCAATAGAATACCAGTATTTGTTTTGTCCAAAAAAAAAAAAAAAAAAAAAAAAAAAACCAAACAGAGGATGGGGTTCTAGACAACTGCTGTCGCAGGAAAATAAGACCGGGGTACAGGAGAGGAATCAGGCAGGGAGCAATCTGCCCAAACGCCTGCTGTGCGGAACAAATCCTACGTAGCCTGGATAAAGCTAAGAGAGACGAACTGAGAATTAAGCTGCTGCCCAACTGTTAAGAGTTTGCGGTTTGAGTCCATCCAAGTTAATTGCCTCCAAAAACAAGTAGAAAAAAAAAAACACTCAACAGTCTTTAGGGAAATAGAAGACCGAATCCAGAGTCTCCACAATATGACATTTACAATATCTATTATGCAACCAAAAATTACTCAACATGCAAAGAAATTGGAGAAAGTAGAGGCTGAGCCCAAGATGACCCAGATGTTGGAAGCAGCAGACAAGGATTCGTAAAGCAGCTATTTCAGCGGTGATTAATGATGTGAAGGAAAATATGCTCACCATAAACAAAAAGATAAGAAATCCAGTCCAAAACAGGACAAGAAAGAAATACATGGAAAATTCTAGATCGAAAACAGTGTCTACATGCATTCAGAAGAAGGAGTAAACACAGTAAAGATGACAAAGGAATGATTCAGTGAATGTGAAAGTAAGTCAGTAATATCCTTTGAATCATTAGCTGATGTATTTTCTCTCCATTTGCCTTTTTTGCTTTCTCCTTCTTCTACCCAAGTCTGAGCAGATGGCTGGGCTCATTGCCTAAGAGGAGGGAAGGGACAGCATAAGGAAAAAACCAGGGGAAAATTTGCAAGTGCTGCCCCTGGTGTCTGCGAGTCCAGGCCTTTAGGAAACCTGACAAGATTCGGAGGAATTCTCAAGTGTTTAGGACGATCAGAGTTTGAGAAGCATGGGCTTCCTCCCGCATCAGAGGAGGGGAGAGAAGAGAGGCACTGAGCGGAGCCTGTACTGCTTCCTTGATGGGGACTGAGGTCTTGAGAGCTGGGGAGGGCTTTGCACTGTCAGTCACCTGCAGAATTGGCCCCATGGCCACACTCAGCTCCAGAAGGCCCTGGAAGGATTACCCTCTTCTGAGCCCAGAATGCAGAAAGCTGACCACGTTTGGTGAACGGTGCTCATGATGGCCACGGTAGGCATCCTTGGGGCTCAGCACTTTCCCCACCGCAGTGAACGCAAATGCCTCCTGTTACAGACCGAAGGTTTCTGGCCCCCAGCTCGTATTTGGAAGCCCCGACCTCCAGTGTGGTGGGAAGTAGGGCCTTCTGGAGGTGACTAGGAGTAGGTCGGGTCGTGGGGGTGGACCCATCAGGGTCCTGTAAGAAGAGGAGGAGAGAGCGTCCTCCATCTCTGCCATGTGAGGATGTAGTGAGAAGGTGGCCGACTGTGAACCAGGAAGTGGGCCCTCACCAGAACATGAGGATGCTGCTCCGAGATCTTGGACTTCAGGCTTCAGAACTGTGAGAAGTTAAGTCTGTGGTTTCCTGTAGCAACCTGAGCAGATGCATACACCTGGCCCCAAGTCCTGACTCTGAGGCATTCCCCAGCCGGGGAGCTGTCCCTGGCACACTGGCTGCTTAACATGGGAGAAAACTAGATGACCCCAGGTGACACAGCTTCAGCCACACTTGGGGTCTTGTCTGAATGTCTTCTCCTGGGCTGGTGCAGACGTGCAGTGCTCTGCAATTAGCTGCAGCCACCAGTGGCCCGCTCTTTCTGTGTCTCTTGCCTTTCTGGCACATGGAAGACTTGATTTTTCCCTTTTGATGGCCACACGATTCTTCCCTTCTCCAGGAGGACCTGGAAAAGCAACCCTCTTTCCTTTATCACTCAAGGATGCAGATGCAGACATGTGCTGCACCCTTGAGACCTGACACATGTCTGGTGGGCAGGGGGAAGCTCCACCCGGGTCTCCCATCTCCCTGCCTCCTGCCCCATCTCGCGTCTCCCTGCAAGCGTGTTGTTCTCTCAGCATTCTAGTTTGTGGCTTCTCCGGTACACCAAGGATTCCTGCTTGGGAATGCACTGCTTCCCTGTGACCCTTGTAGGTTTCCACAGATTTATTCACCAATATTGCTGGACCCCTGCCGGTGCGCTGGCCTCTGTCTCTGTCCATGGTGCTGAGGATGTCGCAGTGACCAGGACAGGCATGGCGCCTGCCCTCATGGAGCTCACAGTCTGGTGTGGGAAGCCAGCGCTAAGTGGAGACCCCCTCCTCCCCCCCGCCAAGTGTGGGAGCTGGGAATGACCAGATAGGATGCCTGGCGGGAAAACAAACTGACCGTAAGTGTCCGTGAATGCGGCCTATGGTGGCCGAGTCTTCTCTGTGGTTTTTTGGGGCCTTAGCTCCCTGCAGTGCTGCCCCCTAACTTGATGACCGGGTAGGCATCCAGATATACCACATTCCTGCTGGCCCGGCACCCCGTGTCTTTCCTGGTACCCCCCTTCCCGTTCTGTTCTGAGGGACGCACAGACCCTGCTTATTGCCCCCCTCAAAGAAATTTCCTCCTCTGGGGTTGTGGACTTGGCACCAGCGGCATTCGTGCCCTCAGGGAATCAGCTGCACACCCCCTGGGTGATTGTGTCACCCAGGCCCACATAGCCCTCTCCTCAACGGGGCCTCTGGTGAAGCAAGTGCTTTGCGGCATGTGGAATCCCCGGCGCTCCAGTTGTAGCCAGAGAGCCCCTTAGGGCAGGGGCTGGGCATGAATGGTGATGGCGTCTGTGTCCATCCCTGAATCAGGGCCTGTGACAGGTGCAGGTCTCTTTTTAGGAAAGTGAGCCCAGGAAGAATCGACAGAAAGAGCCAGAAAGGGGAGGTAGCCCAGCAGGGGTGAGATTTCAGATGCAGTTTGGCCTCGGCCTGGTCTTATAGAGGGTGCTGGAGCGTGAGTGGCGCCTTTGAGTTCATCCAGGGGCAAGGAGGTACATTGGTGGGGGTGAGTGAATCCACAGTCGTGAGTGCCACCCCAGAGGCAGGCCCCAGGGAAGGCTGCTGGGGCAAGCTGGGCGCACAGAAGCTGGGAGCTGAGCAGAGAGAAACTAAAGAGTCGGGGCAGAGCACCCACAGGGTCACTTCCCACAGAGCTCCAGGTCCCAGAGTGACCGGCACAGAGCAGTGTTTGCAGAGTGACCCACGAATTAGTGTCCACGGGCTGGTGTGGGTCACGGTGGGTGTGAAGTGTCGACAGGGGCAGGAGGCTCTCAGCCAGGCAGGCTTTTCCAAGCTTGTGCAGGACGGGGGCAGGCGGGGCTTAGCGTCCCAGTGACAGCAGCAGGTGCGGCCTCAGAGGCCGTCATGATGGTTACCCTGTGCTCTGTGCCCTGAGAGTGTTCCAGTAGCACTCACTCCACATGCCTAGTGTTTTTCCAGTGAGAAGTTGCTTTTACATTTAATCGACTCATTCATGCCCCATGGAGGAGGTGATTCCTACTTCAGAGATGAGCAAAACTGAGGTTCAGGGCAATGGACTCATCAAGTTTCCCATGGAGGAGGGAGAGATGACGTTGGCTCTTGACCTCGTCACCGAAGGCGGTTGCAATGGTGCTTGGGTTTAGGGTGCTCAAGAGGACTACTTCATGTGAACGCTCTTCACTTCCCTAAGAGTGAGAGAAGCAGACTGGTGGTCCTCGAGCCAGTTCCAGTTCTCAGATACGTTCTGGCTGGGGGAAGATTTTTTTCAGTTAATGGGCATTTTGAGGCTGGAAGATTTCGTGTGAAAGTACTGATTGCTGGCTTTTCTTGAAAACCGGAACATCCAGTCCCATATTTCCTCCTGGTTGAGGTTGTGGCCCCTGTCCCATTTAGATGAGCCACCCCTCCCACCCCTCCCTACAAGTGCAGTGTCCAAGGACTGCACAAGCCACATGTGGCTGTTGAGCTGTGGCCGGTCTGAACTGAGCGGGCTGCTGGAGACCGTAGGCTCATGTAGGGCTCATACTCGGTTTCTCTCGGGCCACACTGGCCTGTGGTCTCCCGTGTCAGGCCAGCGTCTCCTGTTTCTGCTCCTTGCCGGACCCTGCAGGCACGGGAGTCTTCCTCCCCCACTGAACAGGAAGGGAGTGTGACCTGGGGTCAGGAGACCAGCGCTCAGGTCCCAGCTGACACCTGCTGTGGGGCTTGGGGAAAGTTGACTTTCCCTCTCTGGGCTTGGTCTCTTCATTTATATTTTGGACTTACTTCCCAACTTTCTACTACTGCAACTTCTCTCCCACACACCTCCGAATTTACCCTTTTGTGGTGGGCCGCCACCGCCACCAGCTCAGATCTGAGCTCTCCCTGCTGGGCGGCCCCTCCTCTTGCCCTGATTCCCTGCAGTCCAGCTGCTTCTGCATCTCCAGGGAGCCCTGTCTCCATCAGGGGCCTCCCTCCTCATGCCACAGGGGCGCCTCCTGCATCGCTCCAGTGGCTTGTTGTTTACAGAACGAGAGAGGTTGGTCATGTCTCCCTTTCCTTTTTGGTTAATATCTGCAATTTGCCTTCATTTAAATCCCATATTTTAGCTATTAGTTGGCTCACCTTCCACAATTATTTTCACGCGCCCTTGGGCTTATGAACCATTGTTCCAAGTTGTGTGTTGCCTATTTTAGGAACTTAATTTGTTTGTAATGTGCCTATCAGCTGCATGATTTGTTTCTTGCTTGTAATTAACTTTAAAGCTGATGCTACTCCCCCCGCCCAAAATGAAACTCAAGGTAAAGTTGGTAAGATTAATCACGCTGGCTGCATCCAGATCTTCCGACATCTTCATTGGACTCAGCAAGTTTGGGGGAAATGGTATATTTTTTCTTTCTCTTCCATCTGTTACCCTGCCGATCTTGGATCCAATCCATCCATTAGCGGGCTTGAATGTTGGAGTTGGAATCTTACACTTTTCAGTTCCTGTACCAAGACAGACTTTTCCTCCAAACCCGCTCACCTTGCGAGTCTAACCTACCCCTTCCTTCCCAAGAAGCTCTTCAGACTCATAGGCACTGATAGGTCGTGAAGTCGTACGAGCCCTCTGAGTGTCCTATAGGGTTAGTGTGGAGTGAGTTGCTGATATCCATGGGCTTTTGCATTTATACAAGCCAGGCATGTCTTGGGTTCATAATCCAGGTGGGCAGGTAGAGGGACAGGGTTGGATGTGGCTAACTTTATTAATCTTCCCACTTAGTGACAGGGTTGGATGTGGCTAACGTTATTAATCTTTCCACTTAGTGACAGCCTGCCTTTGGGTCACAGGTGCAGTGTAAAAACCCCAGGTGACTTTGCTGTACCGCTAAGTACTTGCAGAAGTCAGTACTTGCCCTGGATCAGTGCCTCTTCCAGAAGACCTTGGTAACGTAGATTCTGACTCTGTAGGTCTAGGGTGTGTCCCGAGAATCTGCCTCTTGACATACCCCCCATCAGGCCGATGCCGCTGGTCTAGGACCACACACTGAGAGGTGGGCACCAGGCCACCAGCTTCAGGACAGCGGAGTGATCCCAGTCCTGGTCCTCATGGCACAGGGACACACACATGTTGGAGAGTGAATGAGTGAAGGACTGAACGAGCCGCTCTCGGGAAAGTGGGTGACCCTCTACCAGATCGATCTTACTAGAACGAGGTATCTTCCTTCTTGTTCTCACACCTGGCCGAAAAATAAAAAAAAGTAGTAATTACGCATTTTTCCCAATTCAGGAAGGGCTAAATGTCATACGCTGATCTCTCTCCTTGTACATGGTATTTATCTGTGTGTGCACACACACATATGTTTGGCTTTTGGAGATGAATTTATAGTAACAGAGCTGCTCCGCACCGTGCATCTCTTTCTAAGTATAGCCTGCCTGTCTTCCTCCAAAAGGGCTGGCTTCCAGAGATCCCTGCAAATCGAGAATTCCTTGTTCCTGTTTTTAAACGTCTTCAGGGAGCTGCTGGTTTTCCCTCCAAAGGCGCTGGCTTTTCCAATGCTCTTCCCGGTCTCTGATCGCACGGTGGAGGAGCTCCTCTAGGAAGTGCTGGCTCTGTGAGCATCGTGCGTGAAGACCGCCAAGCTTCAGCTGCCCTAGATGAGTTGTTAGTTTTTCATGAGGTCAAGACTGTACATATAAATATGCACACACACACACACGCACACACGGGCACACACACACGCATTCCTCCCTTGTCTGTGGGAGATGTTCCAAGGCCTCCAGTGGATGCTTGCGACTGTGTATGCTGCCAAACCCTACATTTTTGCTTATGCAAGTACATACATACATACAATAGAGTTAATTCATAAATTTGGCACAGCAAGAGATTAAGAACAACAACTAATAATAAAATAGAACAATTACAGCAATACACTGTAATAGAAGTCATTTGTAAGCTATGAATTGTTTATTTCTGACGTTTCCCTGTATTTTGCACCATGGTTGACTGCAGGTAGCTGAAACTGCAGAAAGCAAACTCGTGGAAAAGGGGGTGGGGGCTACAGTACACACACAGAGTGTGTTTTTGGAAACCGGAAGGTCAGAAGGTGTGATCTGTATGATAAAGGTGTCAGGGGTTGGGGAGCACTGTGGCACAGAGGGGAAAGCCACTGCCAACAGTGCTGGCATTCTACATGGGTGCCAGTTTGAGTCCCGGCTGCTCCACTTCCAACCCAGCTCTTTGCTAATGACCTGGGAAAAGCAGTGGGAGATGGCCCAAGTTTTTGGGTCCCTGCACTCACGTGAGAGACCTGGAAGAAGCTCCTGGCCCCTGGCTTTGGCCGAGCCCACTGCTGACCATTGCAGCCATCTGGGGAGTGAACTAGTGGATGGAAGATCTTTCTCTCTGTCTCTCTCTGTTTCTCACTCTCTCTCTGGAACTCTTTCAAAATAAACACATAAATCTTAAAAAGAGAGAGAGGGGCAGAACATTTTAAATTGTGTCCTTTTCCTGATGCACTTGACTTTACATCTGGATTTCATATTCTGTGTCTTCAGGAGGCTCACCTGAGCTCTCCCTCCACGATAGGCTTCGGATTTTCCTGGATGTCCACCCTGCCCCTGCCTCCCAGGTTCCCTGCACTGTGTGGAGTCTCGGAGTTCCTTGGCCACCCCCACCTGTGGGTGTGGGAGCCAGGCGGGAGCAGGAACAGAGATGCTCAAGGCCTTGCAGCTAAGAGGCGGTGATGACCGGCCACACGCTGTGGCTGGCTGGCCCAGAGCCGGCAGTCTTCTTAACCGTTAAGCTCCACTGCTGTGTGTCTTACACTCAGAGTGCTGAGACGTCTCCTGGGGACCTTGTTCAAGTGCAGACTCTGATTCCCGAAGTCTGAGGTGGAGCCTGAGACCCTGCAGTCCTAACCAGCTCCCGGGTGAGGCTGATGCTCTTGACCCGGGAGCTGCTCCCTGAGAGCTGCTGCCCGAGTGGGCCTCGCCCCTGGCTGAGCTTGCTGCAAAAACACCGCTGCCTTAGCCTCACCCCAGAAACTGGTGTGACTGCAGCAGCTCCGGCACGAGGATTTCAAAAGTGAATTTTGTGTGCAGCAGCAGGGCTGAGAACCGTGCTCTGTGCTTCTGTTGAGACGTCCCTCCTGGGATCCACTCCCCAGGACCCCCGCCCATCTGTTCTGCAGAGCAGTCCTCTGCCGCCCATCGGGGTTGAGGAAGACCAGGCCGGGGCTGACTCAGGTCCTCCCCTCGTCTCTCGTCCCGTCTGGGCTGCCTGGTTGGACTGGAGGTGCTCTGGGTTACCGTCGTGGGGTGTGGGGAGCAGGCAGGTGGAAGGCTAAATCTAGCAATGGACCGCGAGGAGAGGAGCTGAGCTCTCCCTGGGGGGCCTGGAGACCCTTGCAAGCTGCTGCATGCTGAAATGCACAGCTACCAGGCTGAAAGTAGCTTCCACGTTGCCGAGGGGACCACGCGGCATCCCCCTCCTGCCAGAAAGGGGGCACTGGGGGCCCCAGGGCTCCAGGGAAGTTGATGCCGCCAGGCTGTGTCGGCAAGCCCCAGGATGCCCAGTGCCTGCAGCATGGCCAGGGGCACACTTCTCGGCTTCCCTGCTGTGCACAGTGGAGAAATCCACTGTCTGGCTATTTTCAAGGATCTAAGGCTTAACTCCAGAGGCTTCTGGGGGTGTAGCTGCATCCTGTTGCTGTTGAAACCACACATGCAGCCTCTGAGGGCAGCACACGCTTCCTGGCTTACGGCTGTGGATGTCGGAAGCCTTTCACAGGGCTGGGCAGGCTAACATCAAGGTGTTCCTCTGGGGCTGGAGGAGGGGATCCAATTGCTTCTCTTTCCCTGCCCCTGCAGGCTGCCTGCATTCCTGGGCTCCTGGCTCCTTCCTTCCTCTTCAGCAGCAACACCAGGGGGCGCCGTTCTTCTCCCATCACTCCACGGAGCTCTTCTGCCTCCTCCTTCCTCTTTTAAGGGTCTAATTGATTAGATTGGACTCACCTGGATAATTCTGGCTAATTATCTCCCTATTTTGAGATAAGCTATTGCCAGCCGTGGTTTCATCTGAAGCCGTGATTCCCCCAGGCCAGGTAACAGTAGGACAAGACCTCACGGGTGGTGGCAATGCTTCTGCTTAACCCAGGTGGTTGGGAGTGAGTCCTCCTCTGGGACTCCTGTTGAGCCATCATTTCCAGTCCCTTCTTCAGACAGAGCAGTTCTATGCAACATCTGTTTCCATGTCAGTTATCCTTTGAAGAAAGAATTGCAAGGCTAGCACAAGATTTTCAACCAATGTTACGTGCTGTACTACTCCGAATAGGGTCCCTGGGCCAGCAGCGCAGGTGTCACCTGCCAGGCTCCACCCAGGACCAGCTAAACCGTGTCCACATGTGAGCACAGCCCAGGACCGAGTCCACCCTGAGCACAGCCCAGGACCGAGCCGAGTCCACCCTGGAGCACAGCCCAGGACCAAGCTGAGTCCACACAGGAACACAGCCCAGGACCAAGCCCAGTCCACGCCGAGCCGAGTCCGCCCCGAGCACAGCCCAGGACCGAGCCGAGTCCGCCCGAGCACAGCCCAGGACTGAGCCGAGTCCGCCCCGAGCACAGCCCAGACCCATCTGCACAGTCTTTGAGGGTGGAGAAGGATGGGCGTGCCCGCTGCCACCGTGGCTGCTCATTGAAAGCATCTGGGAGTTCTGGGGAAACATTGCTGCCTGGGTCTCACGAGGCTTCACTGGCCCGGGCATGGGGGTGACTCTTAGTGTGCAGCGAAGTTTGAGAGCGGCTGGTCTGGTCTAGCCTGGCCTTCTGCTTGTGCGGAAGAGGAAATTCTCTAAGGAGAGGAAGTGACCTAGCCAGGGCCACACGAGGATCCAGATCTCTGGAGTTTCAAGATTGAGGGCTTCCGCCCTTACCAGGGAAGCAAGACCGACAGCAACAGAACCGCAGTAGCTGGTGTGTGTGTGTGTGGGGGGGCAGGAAAGGGTTCTGCCCCCTGGCCTCTCCCTTTCTTTACAGTTTGAATTGTTTTTAATGGCAGCCATGCTTTGTAGTTTTAGTATTTGAGGGCAATTCAAAAAGGTTCTGGAAAATATAATTAAAAGATAAATTTATTCTGGTGCAAAACATTTTGAAATCTGTGCCTTGTTTTTTCCTACTATACATTTCCCATGAATTGTTTGAAGACCCCTCATATAAAAAATACTAAAGACTTGTCAGTAAATTATAGGAAACTCAGGGATCTTACTCCTAGTGATCATTTTTGACTCTCCCCATCACAACCAGGAGTTTTGCACGCACTTTATTTTCCCCCATGCAGTCTTCATGCCTTGGCCAGGTGGGAACGCTTCCCCCTTTGCATGTTTTGGGAGGGCCTCCGGAGGTCTGTGGTTTCAGCACTGGCACCGTGCTGACAGTGGGAAACTTGGGTGGCCCGAGGTTAGCACCTGGCACGGACCCCGTTACGAGGTGGGGGCATGGGAGAATGGCTGCCCCCAAACAATGTCTCGGTATCTTGTTTGCATGATTTATCCTCTGCACGTGCTGTGGGTCACTAGATTTGCCTGTGAGTGCAGGGCAAGGAACCAGGCACCGTGTCTCCCCTGTCCATCTCCTTTCTTCTCCTCTGGTTTTGGGGAGTGGATATCAACAAACCACTTGCCTTGGTCTTTTTTACATTGGCTTCCCAAATAGTCTTGTGGCACAGCTATGCATTATAGAGGAAACAATCAGAAATCTTTAGAGTTCAAAGCCACTGCATGATGCTTACCCACTTTATTGAATCAGTTGTAAGGAAGATGACAGTGAGAGCAAAATATAGCTGAATTTTATTAAGGCTTACTCCTTGCCAGGTTGTGTTTTTTGCCTACTGGAACGCATGGAAATCTCACAAACCTTTGCGGGTCAGCCTGATAGCCCCATTTTACAGATGAGAAAATCAAGGCTCAGAGATTGTATGGGTTGATTCTATGGCCTCCAGGCTTCTGGCAAGCATGTATTCAGGGGTTCCCGCTCCCTCCCTTTCTCACTGTGAGCTGTCTGCTCAAATCCCAGGGCTTGCTGTGAGGGTACCCTCCCGCCCCGGCCTCTGGCGGCGAGTCCTCAGTTCAGAAGATGTCGCCCTGTCCCCTCACCCCAGTTTCCCCTGCCAAGCTCTGCCTTTCCCTCTGAGGTGCTGGGAGGATTCTGTAAATAGTTCCCTGGAGGTGCTGGAAGCACTGGGTGGAGAAGCTCACTATAAATACCCGGCATTTATAATTAGCCTCCCCGGCGGCACAGTTGCATGTGTGGAGGAGGCAGACACCTGCCGGGGCAGAGAAGTCACAATGCAGGACCAGGACCCCCGGGGCTCCCAGCGCTGGCTTCTGGGCTCTGCCTGTCCTGGAGAGGACCCAGGGGGCGTGAAGCCCCCAAGAAAACAATGCAGTGGGGGAAGGGACTGGTCCTGTTGCAGCCTCAGACAGGGGCGGGTTGGGGGGAATGGTGCTGGTGGGGAGTCCCAGGTCCCCTGCTCCCTGTCTGCGTGGCCTCCTATGAATGAGTGCCCTCCTCTGAGCCTTGGTTTCCATTTTGGTAAGATGGTGTGGTGTATGGACTACAGGAGCAATATGGTGGCTCTGGCATTAACAGGAGCCATGCGGCCCCTGTGGGGGTCTCACGGGGCTGACACCGCTTGTCCCTTTGCAGAGTTCCATCAGCATAGATACACCTTTGTGAAAGAAGTGCCCGATAATGGATCAGACTGAATAAGGCACAAGAAAGGACCCCTATATGTCTAGAACAGTCGCCAAACAAAATCCCTTCAAGCCAGTCATTACTGTAACCCCTGACTGCGCCTGCCTCCACTCGCCATCTCGGAAGCAGCTGCTGGAATGACTGCCTGGGTCTCAGGCGGCATCCACAGTGTGTCTTTGCTGCCGGTTGAGTTGCAGGGGAAGCTGGCCAGCTAGGCCCAGCCCACACCCTGAGCATGACAGGTGGGGATAATCATTATGTGAGCATAACAGGTGCAGGGTGCTTCTTGCTCCCTGTGTGTGCACAGCTGGGCAGGTGCCCGTCGGATGGGCCTCTCCCCTGAGGCTCCCGTGCCAGCGTCTGACCCCTCTGGTCCTCCTCCAAGCTGAGACTCTCCGCTGGCTCTCGCTGGCGTCTTCCTGCTCTCTGCCCTGGTCTGCAAGCACCTGCTGCTGAGGCCTGCTCAGCCTGTGCGGGAAGTGCAGCCCAGTGCTTCTGTGTCGACGGCCCAGGGGCCACCATCCACCGAGTCAGCATGCCACCCTCCGGGAGGCTTCCTGTATGCTTCTCAGGAAGTGCCAGCGGCAGCGAGCTTCCGTGGGCTCCCGGCTGTGACCTTGATGATGAACTCATACAAGTCTTCCCCTCCTATGTCTTTCCCTGCGTCGTTCCATGCTTCCTGAGATCACTGCCCCAAGTCAGCCACCTGCCTTGGGTTCTGCTGTTGGAGACCCCCTCCTGTGAGGCCATGATACCTGGAGTAAGATCCAGACTCCTGGCCGTGGCTCTGGGGCCCTGGACGGTAGTTCTTCATCGTTTCAGTCTCTTCTGCCATGGCTGTCCCCTACATGGGCTGGTGTGGCCACGCCTTCCTTCCTCAGGGTCTTTGCACGTGCCGTTCCCTTGTGAGTCCTCCCGACCTCGGTCCTCAGCCTCCGTGTCAGTTCTGTAGAGAGTTCCGCTCCCGGCCTGATGCTTGCCGGCTCCAGCACCCGTGTTCCCTCTCAGAGCAGCCTGGTTCTTTCGCCTTGGACCTGTTCGGAGTCGTGTGTTTATCTGAAGGTTTGCCCCACTGGATCACACACCCCGTGTGAAGAGGGGTAGCATCTGTCTGTTTCCACGAGATCTGGAGCAGCAGAGGTGGGGTTCAGGCGGGGCGGTTTCTCCTGCAGTCCACACTGCCTCTGCCCTGTCAGTCCGTGGGATGTCGGTGGAGGTGGGGTGGGGGGGATTTCAGGAGCAAGGGAGGCAAAGTGATCGAGGGTATTCATCAGCGTTTCATCCCCGACCCAGGACGGCTTGTGAAAGAGAAGACATTGAACTCATGGCTTTGGAGTTCAGCGACCATGCGGCACAGCACAGGCGCCAGGGCAGGTGGCCGTGGTGCCCGGGGGAGGAAGGACCATGTCTCAAATGGCCAAACCTGCTCCTTTCACAATACTCCTCCAGCGAGAACTCACAGATCACATGAGAAATATCTCCATCCCTTTTGAGGGCAGGGGCCCTAATGACCCCGGGACCTCCCACCAGGCCCCACCTCTTACGGCTCCCACAGGATCTGCAAGTGGTGTCACCCTGGGGATTGCCCTGAAGGACGCCAGACTGTGTCCGTAGCCCGGCATCAGGTCTCCGTCCTCACCCTCCTGGCTCCCACTTCTCCGGGGTTGGAGCATCGGTGATGAGTGAGTGACACGCACCAGTCTGGGCCCAGTTTGGGGATTCCCAGCACACCTGGTGCCTAGGCTGTGATTACAGGAGTCCAGGCTAGGGTGCGACTGCAGGGCCCCGGAAAGGGGCCCCGTAAGGATAGTGCAACTCTTAGCTGGTCTGTGTAACCCTGTGTCTGTCTCCAGAGGCGTGGGAATGAGGGGCCGGGCTGAGAATGGATGGGATGTGTTAATCAGTGATTTATAACGCGCTGTCTGAAGTCCAAAACTGCCCGGGGAGGCTTGTACCAACTTGCTACATAATTTATTGGGAAAACAGAGATGGATGGCCTGCATCTGCTTTCTGTTCTGATGCCTGCTACACAGCCTGGGCTTGGCTGTGTGACCGGAGGGAGAGGAAATGAACACGAGTCTCAGTGGACTTACGCCTCGGCGTCCCTGAGGCCCCGATGCCCCGGCTCCCATGCTTCTAGGAGGTCCATGGCCAGTGGGACCGGGAGGGGACGGTAGCAACTGCCCGAGGGAGTTGAGTTGTGGATCTTTCTGGAGCGGCTGTGAGTTCCCGAGTCTCATTGTCCCGTGTCCTTTGCCTGTGATGACATCTTCAAGGCTTTCAGGACTTCCACTTCGTTCTCGAAGATCTGACCAGCGTGACTGCTGCGGCCTCTCTGGATCTGGGCCCGGCTTCCGGCACTTTGCTGTCTTGGCTTCAAGTTCGTAGCATCCTTGGTGCTCGCAAGCTGCGGCACCTGCTTCCTATGATGGAGAAGGCAGAGCCGAGAAGACCCAGAGGAAGGCACGAGTCGCCCATGATCACCAAGACAGTTAGACTCCGAGAAAACAAATGTCACCTACAGCCACACTCAAAGATAACAGTGGCCAGCATTTTAATACCTTACCTCTCCACGGTTTTTTTTTTTTCTGCCTCATGTATATTTGAACATCATTGTGATACATTGAATAAACCATTTTATATCCCACTCTTCACTTTAATGTTACATTATAAGCATTAGCTGATGATCTTATAGAGGACTCAATTTCCTCATTTGTAAAAAGGGAATAATAATAATAATGGTAATACTAACCATACCATTACCTGTAATATAGGGTTATTGTGGAGATTAAATGAGATAATGCATGTAAAAGCTTTCAGCCCAGTGTGTGGTATATTCTAAGTGCCGAGCCACAATCGTTATTGTTATAAAGTATTTAAAAATCATTACGGGTTGCAGAGTAGTGTGTTGAGTGAATGTGCACGGAACTATTCCTTTGCTGAACCCACGGGGAGTGTTTGAGGACCGAGGTTCCTATGTCTCAGCTCAGTGCATTTGCTGTATAGCACTCCATGGCCTTCTAGAAATGCAAATGACTTCCACGCAGAAGCCTCTGGAACCTTTGTGGTTGTCGATAAGGATCACAAATGCAGTACAAATTAGGGGAGCCCTGGGCTACTTGACCCTCAAGTGATGAGTGGCTGCCTTGGTCTACAAGCAGCACACCAGGGGAGTGAGATCACACACTGGAGGTGGCGTGGGTCCACTGGCCATGCCGGCACCAGGTATTGGATGGAGCAGAGTGGTGGGATCAGGGTGGCCGGGGGCCAGGCCAGTGAGGGCATCCTGCACCAGGTACCAAGGCTGTGCTGCTAGGCTTATGTCTTAGTTCACGGTCTCGCTGGTAGAAGGAATCTCCGAAGAGGAAGACGCCAATAAAAGGTGCATTATTGAGCTGTGGGCAACAGGGCCTTCTTGCCTCTGGAGACCCTGAAGAACCGCTGAAACCAGCATTGGCATTGGCCCTGCAGGGGAGGGGAGCCTGGTGTGCATCTACCGATGGCTGAAGGTTGCCTGGGGCTTACCTCTGTGGAACCAGCCTGCCTGGCGCGGAGACCCAATGCAGCGAGGTCCTGGAGTTCTGGAAACCATCCAGGAAGAGAAACGTGGGCCGTGGCTGTGCAGAGCTGAGGTGGAACAGGGTCAGGTGTGTGGGGCTGCGGCCCACAGCTGTAGCCAGTGCTGGTGGCTGGAGGAGAGCCAGAGCAAGTGAGGATTTGCTTCAGAAGTGACGACACGGAGCTACAGAGCCCCCGACCTGCCATCGCACGTCTTCCCCTGCAGTCAGAAGTGTGCCCGTTCCCATCTTGAATCTCGCTTGCTGCATTTTCTTCCTGTCTCCCTCTGTCCTTGCCTGAGAGGAGAGAGAGAGAGAGAGAGCAGCTGCGTGTGGTCAGGAGAAAATAGGAGAAGCTGCAGATTCTTGGTGGCCTGACCCCGGGTTCCTCTTGGGCTACAGCACTGCTCCCGGAGGCCCCGTCTCTGCTTCTTGCCTCCAGTCCTTGCCCTGAAGGTGGCTCAGATGGTGACGTCTCCCCTTTAGTGACTGCCGAGGTTGACTGAGTGCTTACTGGAATCCAGGCCTGGCACCGGCTGCTCAGTCATCTTGTCTTGGTCTGACAGCTGCTTCTCACGCCAGCATCTACCAACATCCCCATTCTCCCACCGAGGAGACTGAGATTCAGGCCTGTGCCACTGTCCACCAGGAGGTCACGTGGGCCTCAAGCCTGTTAGTGAGTTTGGCTCCTGGGCCACCTTCAGGATGGAGAAGTGGATGTCCGGAGAGAAGAGCTGGAGAGGCTCAAGATCCCACCACCAGCCGGACCCCGAGCCTTGGCTCCCTGCCCCACACCCTGCCTTCCCCATCAGTTCAGAGGACACCAGGGGCTTCCTGCTCTCCTGCGGCTGCTTCCCTCCCTAGCTCCAGGACTATGGCTTTCTCGCCTTCCTTTTGCTCGCTAAGAGAACCCCGGAGGCCTCCCTTCTGCCAGTCCTCAGCCGCCCCCTCTCCTTGGGAGCCCCCAGGCCTGTGAGCTGTGGCTCCATGGAGAAGCAGTGCCGTGGGTGGGGCGAGCAGGATAATTATAATCTTGGAAGGTTTAACTCTCAGGCTGAGAAACAGGGAGGCAGTTCTTCCTGCCTGGTTTGGGAGCTGGGTCTGAGTCACAACCCATCATCCGCAGCCCAGCCTCCCGGGACGCTGGCGCGGCTGGTGCCACCTCGCCCTCCCACCCTTGGGCCAGACCTTGGGCTGATTGGCTCATGCATGCATGCAGTCAGGCACTTAGGAGATACCGATTATGTGCAGTCGTTCTTGGGGATCGATTTCAGGACCCTTGTGAACACCCAGATCTGAGGACGTGCAAGTCCATTATCTAAAATGAGGCAGCGTTTGCTTAGAACCCGTGCACACCCTCCTGTGTCCTTTAAACACCGTGTAAGTAGTTGTTGCATTGTATCGTTCATGGAATAACAAGGGAAGAAAATGTCTGTACGTGTTCAGCACAGGTGCCACAATCCTCCTGGGCCCGGAGCCACGTCAGCAGTAATGCAACATGGTTGCATTTCCCCCAGCATTTTCCATGTCAGCAGTAATGCAACACGGTTGCATTTCCCCCAGCATTTTCCAGCCCCAGTTCATTGAATCTGTATGCAGAACCCCCCGGGTGTGGAGAGCAGACCACATTTACTGTGTGACGACCGCTGTGGGGACACTGGGGACACTGCTGGGGACAGATGGGTCGTCCAAGCTCCGCAGGTTGCACTCTTGGCCCCATCTTTCACCAGCATCACCATTTTTCATACTTTGTTTAAGCATTATGGGCTTTATTTTTCTCAGCTGAGAGAGAGGTATTCTAGGGCTCTCCCTTAGAAGCTAGGTAATATGTATAGACCAGTAAGCACTGTGTTGGAAGCATGCTAACGGCATACAAAATGTTAATCACTGTTTCTGTTTTCCCATTTAACATTTTTATAGAAGACTCATGCAGTCCAGCGAGGTCTCATCTCCTGTGTTTCATGTGTCAGCCCTGCCTGACTGACAGGAGCTGGTGGTAGTGCTGTGTCAGGACAGAGTCTGAGGGCCAGTCGAGAGCCACCGGGAAGAGGAACCTGAGCGGGTGTATTCTGCTGTAGAGAAGGGAGCGGTGGCTCGCCTGCCTGGTGTCAGCTGTCTCTGAGCTCCTGCAGGGAAGGGAGGAAGTGTGGATGAGCAGGGAACTTGCGGGAGCGCAGGGGCAGCCATACCAGGCATTTGAGGCACATATTGGAGGGAACAGGGCTGCCTAAGAGCTGGCGCCAGGTGGATGTTTCTAACACCCACAAAGGATGCAGCTCGTCCTATCCCACAGCGGCAAGAGCTTTTGTGCTACAAAGTGCGGCTTTGAATCCTGGCTCTGGCACTCCGGCTGCATGGCCTTGGGTGAGCTTTAGACTATCCTAGGTCTCAACTTCCCCATCTGAATTCCCCCTCCCACTCCTGCTTTTGGTGAGGATTACATCGGATGATATGTGCTGAGAAATTAGAGTCGTTCAGCAAAGCAATCAGCCAACAGAGTGAAAGGCAACCTATGGAACGTGAGAAAATATTTGCAAACCATATATTTGATGATGGGTGAATGTCCAGGATGTGTAAAGACATTCTATAACTGAATGAGGACCACAACAAAAATAACTCAATTTAACAATGGTTCAAGGATTTGAATAGACATTTCTCCAAAGAAAATATATATAATGGCATACAAGCACATGACAAGGTGTTCACTAGGGGAATCCAGTAAAAACCACAATATCACCTCATGCCCATGAGGATAGCCATTGTAAAGACAAAGCAAAGCAAATAACAGGAAATAGGAGGTATTGGCGAGGATGTGAAGAAACCGGAACCCTTGCTCGCTGCTGGCAGGACTGTAAAATGGTGCAAATGATGGAAAACTGCACGCAAGTTCCTCAAGAAAGTAAAAATAGAATTACTGTATGATCCAGAACGCCCACTTCTGGGTAAATAGCCAAAAGATGTGAAATTAAATCTCAAAGAAGTTTATGTTCATTGCAGACTTGTGTTTACAACAGCCAAGAGGTGGAAGAAACGGAATGCCCACAGAGGCATGAATGGGAAAAGAAACGTACATGCTTACACTGGGATATATTCAGCCCTAAGAGAAGAAAATCCTGTCTGTTACAACATGGATGAACCCCATGCAGTCAGAAAAGACAAATACTGGGTGATTCTGCGTACTTGAGGTACCTTGAGTAGTTGGGGTCAAAGGAACAGAAAGAGTGATGGCCATCGTGGACTGGGGAGACAGGTAGAAGAGGGCTGTTCCAGGGATCTGGAATGCCAGTCTTCCAAGACGAGAATGTTCCAGTGCCTATGAGCTATGTGACAATGTGTATACCATTAATGTTACTGTACTGTACGCTTAGACACGATTAAGATGGTACATTTTATGATATGTAGTTTTTTGTCTTTATATATTTTCTTTTTGATATGTGAATTTTAAAATCATAATATATAAAAAAATAAGAATTCCGGACAATGCCTGGCACTCAAAGGTGGTGGTTGGCCAAGAACCGGGGAGAGGGCCTGAGCTGACTTTCCTTTGTAATCTGTTATCAGTCAAATCATTCCACAGTGTGTGAAGCCTGCAGACAATCAAGGATTAGGTAGAACAATCAAGTTGTTAAAAAAAAATTAGAGGATTACTTGGAAAGAGCTTAACACTTCAAACAATTGGTGAATTGCTCAAATAAACGGTGGTAGTCTCTACTACACTGTAAAATGTAATTCCATTTTTATGAAAAAGAATGAATTCTTGGGTGACAGAAATATTAGGGACAGTTGAGCATCTTTGAACAGCAGTTGTCCCTGAGTAAGCGGGTTGTGGGTATACCAACGAGGACTATTCATTTATTTATTTATTGGAAATGTTTGATTTACACGTAATCCTTGTGCAGCTTTGTGGAGCAACGCAGGTGCACGGCGTCAGCTGATCAAATCAGGCACACCATCTCCACCTCCCCATCCTTCCTCCACATGTGGAGCCTACCAGCTCCTTGCCTCCAGATCTTTATATAGAAGAACATCTATTAACAGAAGCCAGCGTTGGCTAATTACACAGAAAAGGGGTTTATTCAAAGGGCTTTGAGAGTCCAGGTCCCCAGGAGGGTGCAGGAGCGTGAGCTTGTCTGGTGGCACCACCATCACCGGCAGGCCCCAGCAGTTCCAGGTTTTCCAGAGCCCTGTGTGTGCCAGAAACTCAACCCTGCAGCCGCCATTCCTGAGTAGGATGAACTAGATTCTCTGTGCCTGGAAATGTCTAAGAATAACACTCTTTATGACTCAGGGACCAGTAGCCCAGAGGAATGTACACACAAATCCTTCCTTCAACTCTGCTGCATCGCTTCCAGTTTAGTCCACAGGTGGGGCTGGCCCCTCAACCCAGTTCACCTGGGCCTCTGATTGCTTGGTGGGTAGGTTCCGCTGAGCTAGTGCCCAGGGCTTCCCACCATGACCAGACACTTCATAGTCACCAGTCCTTGCTGACTCCTTTGGGCCATTCCTCTCCTCTTCTTGGCCCCTGGTTAGGCTGTCTTTCTTTCAGACCCAAAGAGTATCGAGATCACCATGGAGGATATTTTAGTATGAAAAATTGTAGACTAATGGGTTTTATGGCGGAGTGGTCCCATTAGGGGTCAGGATGGGTCAAGATGGCTTCATGGAGGAGGGGGTTTTAAAGCAAATGTAAAGGACAGTTAGGGTTTTCCCAGACAAGAATGTGGCAGAGAAGAGAGGAGACCAAGCCCACTCGGTGACCATGCTGGGCCAGGACAAGACAGGACTGCTGCACAGTCATGTCAGAACCGATAGAGTGCAGCAGCGTCCAAACCACAGAAGTGACCACAGCACCTATCCTGGCTAGCGTGAGTGACGGCTGCTTCTCCAGCAATTACAATTTTTAGCTCCTACGTCTTCCTTTCTAGCTAACATTTATTAATTAAGACTTCCCTCCTCGTTCCTGATAGCATTCAACCCAATGCAAAGTCCACCACTTTAAACCCTTCTCCAAGCTGCCTCGCAGGAGCCCAAAGTCTGTAATTAGCCCTTTCTTGCCTGTCTGACAGTGATGCCCCATGGTTCCCCACGGTGTGTTTCCTGCATTGCAACAAGTGAGCAAACTGGGTTAAGTGGTAGTCCGTGGCTGAAGGACATCAGCACTTCCCTCCCATCACTTGCAACCTGTGCCTACAGGGCTGTTGTCTCTGGAGTGTCTGCTCCCCTCACCGTCATCTTGCTAGCTTCTGCTCTCTCTTCCAGGTGCATAGTGGTACTTACAAGGATGTTGCGAACCCGTCTCATGCTATGCTCCATGTATTGTCTCGTGCTTTGTATTATTACTTGCCCTATGTTACCTACTATTCTCACTTTTCAGACTGAGAAATTGAGACCCAGAGAAGTTAGGTAACTTGCTTACAACCACATGGATTCTGAGTGGCACGATCCTGACCACTACACTGCCATTTCCCGAGTTTTATGGCCCGTATGGATCACCCAGGCATCTTATTAAAATGTCACGTCCTGAGTCGCATCCCTAGAGATCTGGGTTGAGCAGCTGTGTTAGCGCCTGGGGCTGCAGATCAGATTCTCACGGGTCCAGCAGTTTGAAGCCATGCACCTGTGTTTTCTCAGCTTCTGCGGGCAGAAGTCTGGACACGCCGAGGCCACATCGTCTGCTTAGAGGCGCACGAGCCCTGCCGTCGGGGGACCGGGGTGGGGGGCCTGTTCTTGTCTGGAGGCCCAGGTGGGGAAGGACCCGCTTCCAGACTCATGTACGTGTTGGTAGAATTTGTTTCCTGGCAGAGTCCGGTTTCTTGCTGCCTGAGGCCATGCTCCGGGCCTAGAGACTGTTCCTACACAGGCTGCCCCTTCATAGCCAGCTCACGAGGTGCATGAAGGTCTCCCTTGTGGGCCAAGATGGAGTCTTACAGAGTGAAAGCTCATCACAGGAGCGAGGTCCCCTATGCCGTCTCCTACTGGTTAGCAGCAAATCCTGGGTCCCAGCTGCACTCGGGGGGAGGGGAGTACTGCTGGTGGAACACCAAGGGACAGAGCTCAAGGGGGTCTATGAATTCTGCCTAACGCGGCGGGTTTGGAATGGGCCTGCTCATCTTTATTTATTTATTTTTGGTTAATCTTTATTTTAATGAGTTCATAACACATTCCTTGCCCCAAGTGATTCAAGACGCAGGTGGAAGGGGAGACCTCTACAGGCGACAGAGTAGTGTGGTGGCAGTGTGGGAGCCCTGCGGGGGTCCAAGTCCTCTTGTCTGGGATGTGGGGCAGGTTACGTAAACTCATTTTGAAGTAGGAGTGGGCCATGATCATCGTCATCGTAGCTACTTCTGGGGCTGTTTGAGGGTGGTGTAAGATTACAGTGACCTGCAGCAGTGCAGGCAGGGACGCCGGCCACTAACACGCCTCTGTGCGGTCCTTCCTCCTGGCTCAAATGGGAAGAAGCTTGTCTAGAACCTTCCCACCTATCCTTCCTGGCTGGATCTGCTGGTGGTCTTTTTTTAAAGATTTAATTTGTCTATTTGAAAGTCAGATTTACAGAGTTGGGGGAAAGAGAGAGAGGATCTTTCAACCACTTGTTCACTGCCCAAATGGCCACAATGGCCAGGGCTAGGCCAGACCACAGCCAGGAGCCAGGAGCTTCTTCAGGGTCTCAAGGATTTGGGCCATTTTCCACTGCTTTCCCAGGCCATTAGCAAAGAGCGGGATCAGAAGTGGAGCAGCCGGGACTCGAACTGGGGCCTATATGGGATGTCAGCATCACAGGCAGCGGCTTTACCTGCTATGCCACAAATCTGGCCCCTGCTGTTGGTCTTTGCAGCTCTCAGAGCCTCTTTGCTCTCTGCGGTCACAGTCCTCGTCTGTTTCATGGTGTTTCTCAAGGGTACCAAGAGTGTTTGAAGGCAGAGACTGTGTCAGTTAGGATAGGCAGGTGGCTCCTGGGCTCCATGGCCTCCGACAACAAATGCCTGTTTCTTCCTCACGTTGTGTGACCACTGGGAGTGGGCAGAGCCTCTGTCCTGTGTCCTTGACCCTCTGGGACCTGGTTGCTAGGGTCCTTCATGTGGGACATTGCCCATTTCATAGCAGATGGAGCACAGGCAATAGTGGACAATGTGTTGGCTCTTAAACCTACTGGGAAGTGACACAGATCGGTTCCATCTGCATCCTAGTGGCCAAAAGAAGTCACATGTCCTTCTTACAGGAGGTAGTCCAGAATATTTGGCACATGGTGTTAACAATGACCATGGAAACCTCATAAAATTCATTTTTATAAGCAGCAATAACAATGCAAACAGTCGCAAAATACCAGGTGCTGTTGTAACCTCTTTGCATAAATTAACCCGTGTTATTTTTGTAACAACCCTGTGAAGAAGGGACTAGCATGATCCCTATTTTACAGATGGAGAAACTGAGGCACTGAGTGGTAGGGCTTAGGTGGAACCTTCAGGGCAGTGCAGCTGTGATGGGAATGGAGTGGAGGACCAGTAAGAAGCCCTGGTCTAAAATTCCTGGGCCCAGTGGGGTCCATGAGACTCTCCCCTCCTCCAGCTGCTCCCCAATGACTTTCTCCTTCGTCCCAGGCTTCATGGGGCCCCATCCCCTCCCATAGCTCTTCTTCAGCCTCCCAGCTGAAATTCCTGTGCTTAGGGCCTGCCGAACACCATAAAAATGTCAATTAAGTTGATTTAAAAACGCTCCCAGTCTCATTAACAACAAACTGTTAGTGCCGGTGCAGCCAGAGAGAGCTAAGAATAAATAATATGAATATTAAAAGGTTTCTGGTGTCATTAATTGTCAATACTAAATCATCTCTCACTCTGCCCTTTCTCTGGTTGCCAGCGTCGCTTGTTCCTGGACAGGAAGAGGTGTCACTAAAAGCTTGGGGCTTGGCTCTGTCGCCTGCGGTGGAGAAGGACAGCTGGTGCTGCAGGCTCTCGTGACCTCTGGGTGGACTCTATTAAATCACCTGCCGTCCTGCAGCAGTGTGGGCCAGGGCTCAGCTCAGCATATGCACCAGGGTAGCCGGCCTATCAAGGTTTGCTGAAGGAGTAAGTGAACAAAAGCCGCCCTCCAGCCCGAGTGTGGCTCTGGGCTCTGCTACTCACGAGCTGTGTGACCCTGGATCTGTTACTGAACGTCTCTGAGCGTCAGTCCGTTCTCCTAGGAGATGGAGTAAAGCGTAGCAGCTGCTTCACAGGTTGCAGAGTGACGGGCTTTGCCGGCCAGAACGCCAGGCACTTGGTGAGGGCTCAGCGAGTACTAGCCACCGTTATCTTTTCATTGTCGTTCTAATTATAATTGCAGTTCTGGGGTGCAGGAATATATGGCCTCTCTGTTTTATCCCCTGGAAGGGATATTCTGGACCCATTAAAATGTTTGCAAAGGCTTTTTTAATGATGAGGAAAAATGCTTACAATTCCGAGAAAAGCTGACTGCACAGCTTCATGCGCCTTGTGGTGGCAGTGACGTTAAATCAGACAAAACTCAGAAGGAGGAGCATCAGAACACGGCACTGATTCCTTTCCGGGGTGGGGGAGTTACAGGTCCTTTGGGAGAGTTGCTGAATCTTACTTTTGTGTGAAAAGTTTCCTTTGTTTATTATTGAGATTTCCCCACATACACAAAGGTAGAGGGAATAGTACTACGAATGCATCATTAATTTAAGTTAGTTAAGTTAAATTTATAATGATTTTAAGATTTTGCTATATTTTTGTCAATTTTTTTCTTTTGGTGAAGTAGTTCTAGGCTGTGACATTAGAATATCTTATTTTAAATATGTCAGTATGTATATGTAAAAAAGGGAGCGTTTTCCTACGTAACCACAATATTATGGTCATACCTGACAATGTTAAGAGCAGTTTCTTAATGTTACCTAATAAATGGTCCATATTCAGATTTCCCTGCTCATCCTTCAAAATGTTTTTTTTTTTTTCCTGAACTGATTCAATCAAGAATGATATACTGCACTTAGCTATCATGACTTCTAACTCTATTTCATTTATTTGAAAGACAGAGTTACAGAGACAGGTAGAGCCAGAGAGAGAGAGAGAGAGGCCTTCTATTTGCTGGTTTGCTCCCCAAATGGCTGTAATGGCCAGAGCTGAGCTGATCTGAAGCCAGGAGCCAGGAGCTTCATCCAGGTCTCCCACATGGGTGCAGGGGCCCAAGGACCTGGGCCATCTTCCACTGCTTTCCAAGGCCATAGCAGAGAGCTGGATCAGAAGTGGAGCAGCGTAGACTTGAACTGGCTCCTGTATGGGATGCCAGCACTCCAGGCCAAGGCTTCAGCCCCGTGTGACACAGTGCCAGCCCCCTAACTCTTTAAACTTACTTACTTTTATTATTTGAAAGGAGATCAGGGGAGAGAGAGAGAGATTGAGCTTCCATTTGCATTTTCACTTCTCAGATGCCCCCAGCAGCCAGGGCTGGGGCAAGCCTGGAGCTAGGACCTCAATCCGTGTGTCTCACTTGGGTGGCAGGGACCCAAGTACCTGAGCCATGACCTGCTGCCTCCATGGGTGTGCTTTAAAGCTGAGTTGGAAGGAAAGCTGGGACTTCAACTGAGGCTCTGCCATGACACCCTCCTTCCCCCACTTAAATGCAGAAAAACATTTCTCTGCCCTTCATTCATCCCACTGACAGGCCAGTTGTGCCACTGAGTGTCTCAGCTTCTTGCTTTGCCTTTTCTTTGAGATTGCACTGCTTTTATATCATGAAAACAATCTGATTAAAAACGGTACCCCCCTCTGTAGTTCCAAGCCACTAATCCTGAGTCTAAGCAGTAACAATAACAACCACATCTTCCACATGGCAGGCTTTCTGCTCAGCATTTTATGTTTACTACCTTCTTTAATTCTCACAGTAAATCCATGACATAAGTGCTCTTCATAGCATTGATGGGAATGAAGCACACAAGTAAGTCGCCCAGGCCCCAGAGCAGGCAGACTGGCACGGCCATCACGGCACGTCCAGAGCTGCCCAGGCCCCAGAGCAGGCAGACTGGCACGGCCATCACGGCACGTCCAGAGCTGCCCAGGCCCCAGAGCAGGCAGACTGGCACGGCCATCACGGCACGTCCAGAGCTGCCCAGGCCCCAGAGCAGGCAGACTGGCACGGCCATCACGGCACACCCAGAGCTGCCCAGGCCCCAGAGCAGGCAGACTGGCATGGCCATCACGGCACGTCCAAAGGAGGGAAGACGATGCTGCAGATGGGGAAGGGAGGTGGGGAAGCCAACGCTGCCTGCCCTGGGGAAGCTCAGTGAAAACAGAGGAGCAAATTCCCCATGATGTCCAGGGAGCGTGCAGAGGGAGACGCTGGAGGGGCTTCCCAGTGATTACATCTGTTCTGCCAGAGCGTGGGGCTGCTCTGGGCCATCTTCTAGCTGCCTTCCCTTCCATTCTTAGGGTCCCCTGAAGCGTGTGCTTTCCCCTCACTGAGTGTGGAAGTCCCTGGGTCTCCTATTTGTGGGCAAGGAGATGTCAAGCCCAGAAAGCAACCCTCAAGGGCTTCATGAGGGCCTCTGTAGCTACCGGGGTGGAGACTGTGACCCTCTTGGGTCTTCATTCAGGAACATTCTGGAAGAATTAGGCAAGTACAGAGTGCATTTTGGAAAAGAGTGCTGGACAAGGAACCTTGGTTCTTAGCTGGATTTGCCTCTGCTGGAAATGGGCTGTTGTCTTCAGCCATGGCATCCAGCTTCCCTGAGCCCCCACGTCCTCCTGTGTGATACTGGAATTAATGCTGTCGGTTCTGTGTCCACTGTGAAGTTGTAAAGATTATATGAGGGTTAGAGTAGGAACACTTTGAAAGGAATGGTGGGGATGCAGGAGTTCACCTCTAGGGTGTACTGTAGGAGCCAGGAGAATATCCGTATCCTATCATGGCCCCACCCCAAAGCCATGATTAACTCATCAAGAATTTGGCAACTGATTTGGGTCAATGGGCCTCTATACTGGAATTTTGGGCTTGGGAAGGGATGGCAGCCAGCCATTTTTTCTTTTAAAATATGTTTATTTTCATCTACTTGAGAGGAGAGAGAGAGAGTGAGCGAGCGAGCAGACTGGGCCAGTCCAAAGCAGGAGCCCAACAACACCTGCGTCTCCCATGGGGTGGCAGGGACTGAAGGCATAAGCCCTTGTCTGCTGCCTCCCAGGACGCATTAGCGGGAATGCTGAATCAGAAGCAGAGGTGCTGGGACTTGAACCGTCACTCCGATAGGGGATGCAGGCACTCAAGCGGCATTTGCCTGGAGCACTTTTTCTGTGGATTTAGGTCCAAACTGTGAAACAGGAAGCATTGTTATGAATATTCCCAGACTAGGAGGAAG
This sequence comes from Oryctolagus cuniculus, assembly GCF_964237555.1. Lineage (NCBI taxonomy): Eukaryota > Metazoa > Chordata > Mammalia > Lagomorpha > Leporidae > Oryctolagus > Oryctolagus cuniculus. Next base: position 26,176,104 of record NC_091450.1, read on the forward strand.
ACAGTGCCGTGCAGGAGGGTGCATGTAATGAGCAAGTGAGGGTGAGGGAGGAGGCAGGGGAGGAGGCAGGGGAGAGGGAGGGAGAGACTCAGATTGAGGTTTTCCTTGGGATCTGGCTGCGTCCCTGGGGAACTGACTGCTCAACTCTGGGTTTGGCTTCTCTGGGCCAGCTATTTCTCCTATTTTTAGCTAAAGCCACTTTGGGATTTGTTTCTGCCATTTGTTCCTAAAAGGGGATCTTTGGCAGTAGGATGCTCCAAGCAGTACCGAGAGAGGGAAGGCTAGAGAGAGGTGTGAGCTTGGAGAGCACCCCTTAGTCGCTCCCCCTCTGCTGACGACAGCTTCAGCCACGACCTTGGTGTTCAGGCACCCAATTCAGTCAGCAGCAAAACCAGCACAAGCATTCAGGTCTCCTGGTTTCCATCCAAGGTCCTTCCCACCGTTCTGATCTGGCCTGGGCAGCACATAGTAACGACACATTAAAGAACAGTAACTTCTCTATTTACTGAATATGCATTCAGTTCCTTCCTTTGTAAGATGGTTGTATTATCTCAATAGCAACCCAGTGAGGAAGCTACTACTATTGCTAATCATCTTGCACAGTGGAAAACTGAAGTTCAGCAAGCTTAAGCAACGTCCCTCACGTCACACAGCTAGAAGTCATGGAGTTAGGACTCAAGTTCAAGTGGTCTGGTCCTGGAGTCCTCTTCTTCCACCATAGTTCTGTGCCCCGTCCTTGGCTCCCCACTCTACCAGGAGTGGCAGTGGTCGCACACGCCTTGGAGTCAGTACCTGGGGGAGTCTTTGGGTGACACTGAGCAGTCCCGAGAGATTTGTCATTTCCTGCACCCTATGACTACTGGCCTGGGAATATTGTTCTTGGACTTGTGTTATTTACTCAGGAGTTTCCAAAGCTGCTTCGTGCTTGGATAGCAAATACTTTTGCAAATATGGATGGAAAATTGGATTTGATTACCTAGAGGTGGGGGAAGCGCCAAGATGTTGTTGCAACCACACAAGCAGGTGTTTTGAGAATTCGTGGGGAATGCATGTTCTGGGAGAGCTGTGCATGGATTTTTTTTTTTATGGTGAAAAAACATATATTTAGAATTAGCCAGCTGGACTCCGTTCAGATGATCCCAATTTTGTTGGCAACATCCAGAGCACCATAGTCAGGAGCCAGCGCACATACGCCTTCTTCTCTCCGTCTGGTCTGATCAGGGTGTTGATTTTGGGCACATCAGTGTCATAGAGTTTCTTCACAGCTTGTTTGATCTGGTGCTTGTTGGCCTTGACATCCACAATGAACACCAGTGTGTCGTTGTCTTCTATCTTCTTCATGGCCGACTCCGTGTTTGGGGGAACTTGATGATGGCAGAGTGGTCAAGCTTGTTTCTCCTGGGGGCACTCTTCCGAGGGTATTTGGGCTGCCGTCGGAGGCGTAGTGTCTTGGGCCGCCGGAAGGTGGGGGACGTGCGGATCTTCTTCTTCTTGTGGCTGTGGACGCCTTTCAGCACTGCCTTCTTGGCCTTCAAGGCCTTTGCTTTGGCTTCGACTTTAGGAGGGGCTGGAGCTTCCTTCTTCGCCTTCGGCGCCATCTTGGTGAAAAACTGTACATGGATTTGGAAATTCTCTTGCACCAACATAAACCTTAAGGCTTTTTTGAAAAATTTTTTTTGAGTTTTAAGAATATTTATTAGAGTCAAAGGCTCCCAGCCAGAGCGGCATGGAGGGGGCTTCCAAGAGAGGAATGGACCCAAAGGGACTTGTAGCAGTAGGCTTTTAAAGTACAACTTCGAAGGAAAAAAAAAAAATAAAAACCTTAACCATCAAATTGGCCTTCAGTTACCAGGCAGGGACAAAAGCCATCAAAAGACCTCATTTGCAATTTTCCATCCCGTCTGGCCTGCTAAGGGTGGGTCGGTACCTTGTTTTCACAATAAGCTGTGAGCTCAGGAAGAGCTCCCTTGGGATTCTCATGATCCTAAATTTTAATTCCATTTTTTCCCCACGAACCTTTAGAAGTTCCCTTGTATGTGGGTGCAGAAGATACTCAGTGTTTACTCATCAACCCAATGGGAGAGGAAGTGATTCCTCTTAAAAAAGCAGCTCTGTTGAGACATAACTGTTTATAGAATAGCCGCATATTTAATGTACACATGATGAGTTTGAACATGTGCATACACCCATGGTGCCATCGCCACCATCCAGGTAATAAGTACAGTCATCAGAAGGTAGGTTTTTTTTTTTTTTAAAGATTTATTTTATTTATTTGAAATGGAGAGAGAAAGGAGGTATCTCCCATCTGGTTCACTTCCCAAATGGCCACAACAGCCAGAGCTGGGCCAGGCTGAACGCAGGAACCTAGTGTTGTAAGCGATAGCTTAACTAGCTGCACCATGAAGCTGGCCCCAAGCAAGGATCCTTGAAGTCACTCTGCCAATATGGCTTTGGTGCTTACAAAGAGACAGGCTGCAACATGGTGGACAGGGTTGATGACTGAGCTCCTTCCATGTTCACTAAGATGGCAGTGTACCTTAAAGTACTGACTTCTGACCACCCGTGATGGAACTGCCTGGGTGGCTGTCTCTTGCTGTGTAACCCACTGTCCCACATCACAGTGCCTTCAGACAACCGGCTTGCTGATGACTCTTGAGCGTGGGCAGGGTTCAGCAGGAATGTGTGTGCTGGGCCAGCTCAGGTCAGGACTGGGGTATTCGCCTTCGGAGATTCTCTCACAGGGCTGCAGCCTGATGTGTTTGTTGGTTGGGAATTCTGCTGTGGACCTGGGTTCTTCTCCCAAGCAGAGGAGGCTCGGGCTTCCTCACCGTGCGGTGGTTTCTGGGTTCCAGAGGTAAACGTCCCAAGAGAACAAGGCAGAATTGCAATGCATTTTTCTGATCTATACCTCTGAGCTACCATATTGATTGAAGGAATAAAACAGGCCTGCTGAGTTTTAAGGGTTCACACACTGTTTCTTGAAGGAGAAAAATGGGGAGGTTCTAGAACAGCAGGATGGGCAATATTGTGGTGGCCGGTTGGAAAGTATGACCTGTCACATGTAAATTCCCATGACCTCACTGCAGATTGGCAAAACCAGAATTTGTGGAGGCAGGGCCCAGGAATCTGCATTTTAATCTCTCCCCGAACACTTCTACTGATCAATGAATTTTGAGAATCCCGACATGGGGGTTGATGTGCTGACTCCGTGAGGCAGTGTTTACACAGCAGTTAGGCCTGGCTAACTGAAGTCCCTGTCTGACTTTGGGAAAGTAGTTTACCAATTGTGGGTTCATCCATTTTTCTTAAATGGATTTATTTATTTATTTGAAAGGCAGAGTTACAGAGAGAGGGAGAGACAGAGAGAAAGAGATACTCCATGTGTTGGGTCACTCTCCAAATGGGAACGGGATGGAGAGCTTGGAGTTGGCGAGACCAATGCCAGGAACATGGAATTCCATCCAGGTCTCCCACGTGGGTGCAGGGATCCAAGCACTTGGACCATTTTCTCTGCCTTCCCAGGCACATTAGCAGGGAGCTAGATCAGAAGTGGATCAGCTGGGACTTGAACCAGTGACCATATGGGATGCTGGTATCACAGGTGGTGACTTAACCTGCTGAGCCACCTTGCTGGTCCCAGTCTGGATTCTCATTCTTCTTAGCTGTAATAATTAAACACACCTCAAAGAATGATTCTGGGGGCTGAATCATATAAAGCACCCAAAATGCTTAGCCTGGTACCTGTTGCAGTTAGCATTCAAATGGCATTTTATTACTGCTAATCTCTTTGTCAGTTTAAAGCTCTTTTATTATAATAATCACGATGGCTGTTTGTTTAGAGCGCCATCAGTGAATGGCCACTGATTATTTTTAATTTTCAGATTTTATAAAACCCATTTCACAGAGAAGGGAAGTGAGGTTCAAAAAGGTTCAATGACCTTCCCAAGGAGCAGGAAAAGAGAACTGGAACCGACTGCAGTGTGGTTGCAAAACTCCTGCTCCTCCCACACATCGCACTGCTCCCTGTTATGTGATAAAATGAGGGTTTTTTTTTCCCCTCAAACCTTCAAAATGAGGCCTGAAGCCTGGAGTTGGGGTTTACTGTACTCATTTGGTCTAAACTTGTGGTTAGAATCCCAACTGCTTCCCTCTATTGGTCATTGTGGGAATTGCAGTTCCAGGAACCCAGTTGGAGAGATCTGGTCGCCTGTTCCTCACTCAACAGGGCAGCCCCTCCCTGCCAAAAACTATCTCCCAGTGAGGCAGGAGCTTCTTCCTAGCCCCGGGGCTATGAGGCTCGCTGGGTTCTGCTCCAGACATCTAAGCTCAACCCGAACTCCACCATGGAGTACCAGTGGGGTCTGGTGTAACTGGAGACACCAGTTCCAGGGCTGGGGGTTTTCTCTGAGGACTTGGTGACTCCAAGTTGAACGGGCACCTAGGAGAGGATTTGGTACATAGAGAGCTGAGTTCCACTGTCATGGGGATCCTCGGCCCCCTTCAGACAGCTGGATCCTCCCGTTTGAAGGGATAGGTCAGGTCGGGTAGACCGTGCCTTGGCGCGCTTGGGGGTTCTGCCTTGGCCATGAAGCCGCCTTCTCCTTTGCTTTCCAATGGAGTTGTAGCTTTCACTGGGCTGCCCTCCCAGCAGGAGCGCACACAGACACACGGGGACGTAAATGTACAGGAGCCTGCCCGTCAGCTGCTGCCAGCCATCTCAGCCTTCTGTGCACACTCGTGTATGTGCACACCAAAGCCAAACCAGGCCCCTCAGTGAGACACGGCCCTCTCCCTCTCCTGTGTCTCTGTATCGTCCCCTCCTCCTCCTCTCCTTCCCTTCCCTGTCTCCCTCAACATCCTCCCCCGGAGGCAACCACTATTACTAGTTCCCTGGGCATCCTTCCAGAGATATTCTGTGGCATACAGGCCAGTTTCCTGAGTATATCCTGCTTTGTGGATTGTTTTTAAATAAACTTTTGATTTTGGAACAACTTTGGACTTACTGAAAAGTTGCAGAGAGAGTATACGGCGATCCCACACTCCCGTCGCTCAGTTGTCCCTAGTGTCATCATCTCATATCACTCCCGTGCATTTGTCAAAACGAGGAAATTAACGTAGATACACTGCTGCCAACGAAACCACAGGCGTATTCTGATTTACCCAATTTGCCAGTAGTATCCTCATTTTGTTTCAGCATTCAAATTAGAATTGCATTGCATTTAGCACATATGAAGTTGTATAGAAATCACAAGAAATACTTCATCTTTTTGTGAAGACCCAAGGAATGTGTACCCAAGGCACACATTGTTAGGTAGGAGAAACAGGCTTCGGTGACTCCAGTTCATGATGGTCTTACTACACGTTTATAAAGAACTCGAAGAAAGGAGTTTGAAGGTCTCCAGCATGAAGAAATGATAAATGCTTAAGGAGACAGCAATGTTAATTACTCCTGGGTTGGTCATTTTGCATTGTATATGTATATCAGATTACCACACTATACCCACAAATATATACAATTATTATATCAGTTAAAAGTAAACAAAAAAAATTCCAAGAAAATCCAATCACAATGAACTCCTCCAAATACTTCACTCAACCAAGGAAACTCTGAAGTAGCATACTACTTATTAAAATATTCAGTAACTCCCCAATTACATGTGGAAAAGCTGAGGATCAGCTCCCAGTCACCCAGCTGGAGAGAAGGTGCAGACCTGTGGTCCCGGCCGGGGCCGTGGGCTCCTGCATGTGGTGTGGTACCGGCTGGGGCTGTGGGCTCCTGCACCTGGTTGTTGAACTTGAGTCCTGCTGCCTCTCACTGTAGCCCACACCCTTGGGCGCCTTTGCCTAATGAAGAGAAATGTTCTTTATGCAATTTGGACCTGACCGCTGGACTTGGTGACAATTTATTTTGTGGCTTCCCAGTACAAATGGAGTTCTTTTTTAGGAACAGTGACTCTCGGAGGGCAGAGCCAGGAATTTTAATTGTGTGAGAGGCAGCAGCCAGTAGCAGAGTGAGCACTCAGTGGGGAGGCAGGAAGCACCTATGTCAGTCACACTGGCTCTGTGACCTTGGGCATTGACCCCAGTATTAATTAACAACATAGCCTCTGCATATTGATCTCTTTCTATGTGTCCATTGCTGTGGCAGGCAACTCATGTGCATCACCTGAATTTAATCCTCTTAGCAATCCTGTGAGCAAGACACACATCTGAGAGTACTTGAATAAGTTCATGGAAAAATGGAATTAAAAATCAGTTTATCCTGGTGCCAGAAAATTGAAGCCCATACATATTTTTTTTCATAAAACATACTTTCTCTGGACTTTTTGAAGACCCCCTTGTATCATTGCCATTTTATAGATGAGACTGAGGCTTTAGGCACTGAGTGATTTAATCAAGTTCACACAAGTAAGAAGTGCATGCAGGATTTGAACCTGGGTAGAATGTTCTAGAACTCATGCTTTACCATTGATATAAAGGGGAAAATAATAGAGACATAGCTAATATCTGTTTTCTGTTTGATACACGTTGTTCCAATCATTTTATACATTGTATCACTTAGTCCCCGCCAAGACTCTACTAAGCCAAAACAATTGTCCCTCAGTATCCTTGTAGGGTTGGTTCCAGGGTCCCCCTTGGATACAAAAATCTGAAGATACCAGTGTCCCCTCTATGAAATGTAGTATTTGCGTGTAACCTGTGCACATCTTTCAGCATCCTTTAAATCATCTCTGGATTACTAATAATAACTAACACGGCATGTAAATAGTTGTTACACTGTATTGTTTAGGGAATAATGATGAGAAAGATGCAGGGTTTTTTCCCTGAATAATTTTGATCTGTGATTGGTTGAATCCGTGGATGCAGAACCCATGGATACGGGAGGCTGACTGTATTATCCTCATCTCCCTTTTGCAGAGGGAGAAATTGACTTCTCATTTATTCAGTGAAGGAGTCCTTTCTGCTCCATGGTTGTTTTCCAAGAGCTGTCACTTTCAGAGACAGGATTGAAACAGGCATGGACTCAGGTCATGTGGGTTGGAGGCTGGCTTCTGACCAAGTCCCTCCGTGAGAGAAGCGGTGGGAGCCATAGCTCCCCAACACCTTCCCTGGAGGCTGGAGGCACAGCCCAGCTTCCCCCAGGCTCCCTGTGCCTGTCTCCCATCCGCTGGGTGCGGCCAGCCTCCTTGGCAGGGCAGGCTGCAGCCCGAAGCTCTTGGGCACTGTGTGGCTCGATGAACTGTGCAAGGAAGGGAGGCTCTGCCAACACGTCAGCGGCCAGCACCCCCACGGGCACCATCTGGGACGCACTGGGCTGGAGAGCCAGGGCTGACCAATGGCCGCCTGCTCTACCCTGCGGCCACACCTTCCTGGGCGCACACCTTTCCCCAGCAAAGGTTTCAGAGCCCCAGGATGTAGCAATGTCTCTGCAGAACCTTTTCTTCTTTCGGTGCTAAAGGGTCCTGTAAGACAATAAAATATCACCTCAAAGAGTTCATTGAAAAATGGAATTTTAAAATAAGTGTATTTTTATGCAACAGTATTTTGAAATCTATGCATAATTTTTCATAATTTGCTTTTTCAATGAACTTTTTGAAGACTTGTAATAAGCTTGTAATAAGCATACTAATAAGCGACACTTATTAAATTCTTGCTGTGCTAAGTGCTTTTGGTGTAGTGACTCATTTATCCCCTGCACGCTCTAAATGGTAAGTACTACCATTCCACCCACTTTACAGACAAGGAAACCAGGCGTGGAGGCAGCACGCTGCAGCGTCGAGGTTCAGCTCCTTGTTCTAAGCCTGCTTGACGGACAGTTGTGAGCCCTTGCGCGCTCTCTCCCTGGTGGTGATTTCTGCTCCGTCCCTTGCTCTGTCTGGCCTTCAGTTGTGTCTCCTGTGCAATGCCGGGACTGGACCATGCTTTGAAAATGGCTCCCTCAGAGCCCCGAAGTTCTGTCACGAGCTATGACATGAATGGGGGTGAGGCTGAGAAGGGTGAGGACTCCCGACCTCTCCTGCTCCTTAAATCTGAGAGCAACGCTCTGCTCCGAGCTGCTTCCCACGTGCGGGTTATGCATGGGAGTTGGCTTGCAAAGGGGTTCTGCTGCCTGAGGCAAGTTTGAGCACTAGGAATTGCTAATGGGATGTTCTTGCACCTTCGGAGTAGTTGAAAATGAGCCTCAAGGGGGTTAAGTGACTTATCCACAGAGGCCCAGAAAATGACTGACTTGGGCAGATAATGTACCAATTGCAGCCAGATCCAGATGGGTACAGACCCCACCTCCACCAGTTCCTAGTGGTGTCCTTGGGCAGAGTCATCTCATGACTGGAAGACCAGGCCACTTTTACCAAGTGCTTTGAGTTGGGTATTTGAGGCCCTAGTTATTTCTCTGATGGAAGATCCCAGGAACGAGGTTATTTTTTCCTTTCCCCTTTTTACCTCCAACCCCAGCTCCTAACCCGAGGGGCACAGCACGCCCACATGTCTTTTGACCAACCCAGTTTTGGTGCCTACGCTCGGGGCCCCAAGGGCTCTTCCCCCCTCCAGGAATAATTTATAGCCACTTTCCATCTGGTCATCCTCTCTGGCATCCACACTGCAGGACAGGTGTCTGTATTCATGGATAGGGACAAGAAGACCATCATAAAGCAATGGTGTGGGACTCTGTGCGGCTGACTGAACTTATTTCACCACTCTTGGATTTGGGGCACACCCATCTCTAAAGAGTGCTGTTGGAGGTCTAGGGGCCCTCTGCAGCCCTACAGTGGCATCTGCAATCCCAGGCACCAGGAAACAGGACCCCTGTCGTGGGGTCCGGACGTCTCCCACGGAGTCCAGATGCACGGATCAACCAGAGTAGTAACGAAACAGATCTCCTTATATCTGTGGGGTGAATGATGAGACATCTGAGCTCTGCTGGCCTTGGGAAAATGGCCTGACGTGGTCTGATGTCAGGGCTTTGAGAGTTGTCCCAAGGGACTGCTCTGATGCAGCCATAGTCAAGGGATAAACTGGTGGTTGTTCTGAGGTGTCTTCACTAAGATACGTCCTGAGACAACTTTCACTGCAGAGCTGGATGAAGCAGGGTGAGTTTATACCCATTTTACTGGTGAAGCACCTGAGGCCTGGAGGGCTTAGTGACTTCTCCCAGAGTGAGGCACAGGACTCCTGACACCTGACTCCTGATTGTTTTCTGAGCAGGTGCCTTGGTGGCTACCAGGCTCCTGTCTGGTTTAAGGAAGGGAGGACGAGGGTTGCACTGGGTCAAGATCAATGAAGAACCACATCCTTTGCCACTGACTTCATTTTAATTCTCAAGGCCAGCAGTCCATTTGTGTAGGCAGAGCCTTGCCCCTTGATGAGAAGTATTGGTACTCCAAAGGGTCATGAGAGCAGGAAGAGAGTTTTAGGCTTTTGGATGAGATAATATGGACGGGTTAGCTCACACCATGACTGGTCCAAGGGTTCAGACCTTCAAGAAGTCACAGGATCATAGAGTGTCAGCTTTGAGGCCATCCTGGTTAAACCTTTCTTTGACAGATAGAGGAACTGAGGTTTACAGGGGGAGAAAGTCCTTAAGGTTACTGGGCTGGCAACATGGAGGTGTAGATCTGAGAAGAAGTACAGGAAATATAAGTGATCAGCTTCAGGTTGTGCTAAATCAGGAGTCCACAAGAACTTACTAAGTCAGGAATGGCAAATCAGAGCCAGATCTAATCAACTGACCCAGAGCCCAGAACTGAGTGAGTGTGTGAGACTGTAGGTAAGCTCTGAGAGACATGGTTCAAGAATTTGATCAGTCATGTCTTCTTAGACTTGAGATAAGTGGGCATGTTTATGTGTCCCAAGGTGAAGAGGAGATCAGGAAAGTTGAGATGATGGTTAAGACAGGGTCATAAATACCCAAGAGTTAGTCCCCATAGTCTGGAATTGGGAGGGATGGTGAAGGTAGATCTCCAGTGAGGAAACAGTACCTAAAGGCACTGTCAGCTGTTCAGGTTGCTCTAACTTTCCTTCTCAGGATTCTGCCATACTCTTTTGGAAGGTCTGTAACCTTGTAGATGCACTTGACCCAACACAGTTTATGGTACACAGCAGGTGCTTAATGCAGAAGTTCTGTATTCAACCCCAAGTTTTGTGTTTAACATCTTGTCTCGCAGCACTGAAGTTGACTTTCCTGCTCCCAAGCCTTGGATTCCCCAATGCAGAATAAAGGTGTTGGGTCAAGTCTGAGTTTCTCAAAAGGTAGCCAAAGGAACAGCAGTTCTGTAGGCTGGTTGCAGCTATTTTGTGGAATAAAACAGATTTCCATGACCAATTTCACTTAAAATATTGCTGGATTAAAAAAGCATTTTTAACTTCAAGGCTTCTCAAATTCCTTTGCATTAAGAATTCACCTTAAAGTGAATTACTCAGGTAAGCAATTGCTTGAAAACAGAAGCACACCAGACAGGATAGTATGAAAAGGTCTTTCAGTTTCAAAATATAATTCTTTATAAATAAACTTTGAAAATAAAGATATGAAGGGAAACAAAACTAATGATCAGCTCATTTTAGTTCTCTCCTGTAGACTTGATACAATGGCTGGTCTTTAACATCCGTGGTTAAGTGCCTTAAAGCAAGTGGCCACCATGGGGTAATTTCTTTAGCGGAGAACTAGAAATCAGTTGGATTGAAAACAGTTGGGCCGGTGCTGCGGCTCACTAGGCTAATCCTCTGCCTTGCGGCGCCAGCACACCGGGTTCTAGTCCTGGTCGGGGCACCGGATTCTGTCCCGGTTGCCCCTCTTCCAGGCCAGCTCTCTGCTGTGGCCAGGGAGTGCAGTGGAGGATGGCCCAAGTCCTTGGGCTCTGCACCCCATGGGAGACCAGGATAAGTACCTGGCTCCTGCCATTGGATCAGCGCGGTGCGCCGGCCGCGGCGGCCACTGGAGGGTGAACCAACGGCAAAGGAAGACCTTTCTCTCTGTCTCTCTCTCTCACTGTCCACTCTGCCTGTCAAAAAACAAACAAACAAAAAACAGTTGAAAGAAGTCATTCGTTAAGAGCAGCCCAGATTTTTCACTTGCATTAATGATGTGACTGGTGATGAAACCAACTGGTAAAATTCACTGCAGAACGATGCTGACTTGGGTTTTTTTTTTGGGGGGGGGGAGGCAGAAGACATAAGCTTTGTCAGTATAGCTGCTGTGAAGAAGACTCCCCAGCATCCTAGGCTGTGTGATGCTTTGCAGCAGAGCACGGGGTAAGGTTGCTATGATCCCACGCACACTGCTGTGGTCTCTGCCTGGGAGGTGGCGCTCCCAGTGCCTGATCCCAGGGAGTTGTGACCAGAAGGCAGCTCCAGCTGCCTGTCTCTCTGTTCAGAGAGTGACTGTTCCTCTGAACCAAGGGCTGTCTTCGTTCTCTATTTAAAAGAGTCAACATCTGTTTGACATGCCTTTCTACAAATATGGCCACAGATACCTGAAAGCTCTCCGTGTCAATTGTTTCCATCAATTTCCTGGCAAAAACTGATATTCAGCAATGTGATGTACAAGGGTACTGTCAGGACCATTCATGGATTTAGAACAAATGTCCATGCTGGGCCCCAGCCCCTGGAGACTCTGATGGAGTAGATGTAATGAGGGGGTAGGCATCTGTGTTCTTAAAAACTCCTATCCATCAGTATAACACACACATCTATCAGTAGGACTAGGCACACAAAATGTGGCTTATTCCTTCCATAGAAAGCCAGATCTCAGGATCAAAAAGCTACTGATACTTGAAGCAGCGTGGCACCAGGTTAAGTGAAGAAAGTGTCATCAAAGAATACGCAATGTAAAATCACACTGTATAAAGTTGGAAAAAAAGGTAAAACTATTATGTTGTGTTAGAACTCAAAATCGTAGTTTATTTTGGGCAGGGGAGTGGGATTGATGGCAAAGGCCCGGGGGCGATTCCTGGGAGTGATGAGAAGATTCCTGCTGTAGGGGATGGCCTATGCAAAAGCACACAATTTCAAAACCTAAGAAACTCAATCTTTAAGACATGTGAGTTTTATTGTACATAATTTATACCTCATTTAAATAAAACAGGCTAACTTCCTCATAAGTCCCCAAATTAGAGTCCCACACCTGTGCCACAGTCCAAGAATGATCATCTTTACATGAGGGAGGGGCCTGCATCAGCCACAGCCTCAAGAAATGGAACACTTCCCTGTTCTCTGCCTTACATAACACAATTCCTCATTTTCATTTACTCTCTAGGATTTCCCCCACCCTTCGTCTTTTGGATTATAGAACCTTGGGGACCTTAACATGCAAAAACCAGCTCAGTAATGAGCCCATAGATTTCAAGGAGCGGTGCCCCTTGCTGGTTTCCCTTCAGCAGCCACATCCACATTCCTAGGAGAATGGCCACTGGGAAGGAATCTTGTGTTTTTCACCAACTACCATGTGCTTGTTAACTACCTCCCTTTCTTTTCAAAATAACCCCAAGGAGGAATAGAGGTATTTTTGCTACCACCCAATTTTCCAGATGAGCACTTGTTAGAAGGAGATGCAGAAAGGCCCAATGGTGGCGTTTAAGCTGATCAGGCTGCCGTAACAAAATACCTTATCAAATAACAGACATTTATTTCTCACAGTTCTGGGGACTGGGAAACCCAAAGACAAAGGAAAGGCAGACATAATGTTTGGTGAGGGCCGGGCTCCGGTTCAGGGGCCATGGATCTTCTACCCTCGCGTGGTAGAAGGTGCTGACTGGCTCTCCCAGTCTCCTCTGTAAGGGCACTAACCGTATTCCACCCTCATGGCTGAGTCACTTCCTGAAGCTCCCACTCTCAACACCTTCACCTTGGGGTTAGGATTTTAACATGACTGGAAGGGCATAAACATTCAGACCTTAACTGGTGACATTAGGTTGATAAGTAGAGGAGGCAGGGATAGAACAATGTTTGCAAAAGTCTTAAAATTTAAGAGCCTTTTCCATCCGGGGAATGAGGGGGATAAAAGTAGAGATGGCCTTTTGGAGATACAGGTATGTGTAAAACTGGCACTTGACAACGAGTTTCATTCCCAGTCGCCAGAATTCAAGCCAGCCAGGCCCCCACACCCAGGCAATCCCATGTTCTCTGGTGCACCCTTGTTGGTGGCTTAGAAGTGGGAATCTCACGGTGACTTTGATACAACTTAGAAAACAAGGAAGCAAGTAGGGCATGTGGATGCCTTTGCTCCTGGATCCTATGGAATCCCATATGTGGGTGGCGAGGCACAGGGAGAAGCCGTGGTGTGTGTGTGTGTGCGCGTGTGTGTGCGTGTGTGTGTGGGGGGGGCGCCGTGCGTGGAAGGGGGTTGCTGTACCTAGCGCGAGGCACTGGAGGAGGAGGAAGAGGTAGCTGAGATCTGAATAACTGATTCTTCAGTCTCTCCAGACGCTCGGGAGCGGGCGGAGAGCGTGGTTTCAGCACCACGGATAGCGGCGCGCGCCACCACGGGCTCCAGGGTCGCCAGCCAGACACCCTTCGTGGCCTTGTTCGGCGCCGTGCGCTCCGGGAGCGGGGCGCTGCGCTCCGCGCCACCGCCTAGAGACTGCGGGGTCTGCCTCGGCCGCCTACGGGGAGGGCGCCTGCGGGCGGAAGACGCTTTAGTCCGCCGGAGCTCCAAGCTTCTCCGGCGTGCGCGGGGGCTGCTGCGTCTCACTGGCTAAGAACAAGTCCCCAAGTTGGCGGGGTGGGCGCCCCTGCCTTCCTCCTCCTCTTCCTTGGAGGCGACAGCAGCAGAAGCACTCCCGGGAACCCGGCTTTGCCAGACTGAAACAGGCACTCTCCGGACTCCCGCCGGGAAGTGGGGAGCCGAACGCGCAGAGCGGAGCTGGCCCCGCAGCCAAGGGCCGGAGGGAGCTGCCTTCCCTCGCCCGCGTCTCTCTCGGCCGGGGACCGCGGGGATCCCCGGCCACACGCGCGCGCGCGCTCCCACACTCACTCTCACACACACGCACTCGCCCTCACACACCAGCCCGGAGCTGGGCTGCGGACAGGGTGCTGGGGCGCGCTCAGAGGACCCCGCGGCTGCCGTCCGGAGTAGGTCAGGAAGCCTTGCTAGGGCTCTCCGAGCCAGGGAGGCTCCGAGGGCTTGGCCGGAGCATGGGGCCGGGTGAGCGCTGAGTCGCGGCCGCTGCCATCAAGCCCTGGAGATGACCAGGAGCGGCCACTGCTGAGAACTATGTGGAGAGAGGCTGCGGTGAGTGCTGGCGCGGGACGCGGATCCTAGGAGGCCCCCGTAAGGAAGGGGGCGGCAGGAGGCCTGGCCTGGGGAGGCGGGCGGCAGGACCACCGGGGGGTCGTTGCGTGGGAATCGTCGCGCCTCCCTCGGGGATCCGGGACCGCGGGAGGCGGCATCCTTCCCTCCCCCTCTCCTCCTGCCGGCTCGTCGCAAACTCAGCCAGCGTCCCCCCCCCCTTTTTTTCTCCCAATCACCCCCCACCCACCCACCCACCCACCCAGCGGCTCCTTGTCGCACAAGTCCCAGCAGCAGGCGCCGGGGAGGTGGATGGGGTGAGGGTGGAGGTGCCCGGTTAGCTCTCGTGGGTGGCCAACCTGAGCTCCCATTCTCCGGTACGTCCCGGAGCGGAGCAACCGTGATCAGCCACCGACACTAGGATCTGCACTGGGGGCGTCTCGGGCGCCCAGCTTCAGCTCCCTGTCTCGGATTGAGCCCCCCGGGCGCACGGAGGGGCTGTGAGCATTGCAGACTGCAGTCTTCCCCCGCCCCCTCCCCCTGCTGGTGGGCTGACCCTGCCTCTCCGTCTCTCCTCCGCCCGGTAGAGCCCTGCTGCAGAGCCTCCGGCTGGGATAGCCGCCCCCCGTGGGGGCGATGCGGACAGCGCGGGACAGCCAGGGGAGCGCGCGGGGGCCGCAGCATGCGGGAGCCCGCTAAACCCGGTGGCTGCTGAGGCGGCCGAGATGCTCGTGCGCGCAGCGCGCCCCACCGCATCCTCGACCTTCTCCGGCTACAGGTACGCCCCAGAGGGAGCTATGGGCTCGCTGAGCCGGGAGGAGGGAGAGCGGGAGAGGGATCCGGGGAGAGGGAGAGGAAGCGGGAGCGGGAGCCCCGGAGCGAGGTGCGGGCGGAGCACCAGGGGGCGCTGCGGACCCGCGCTCTGTGGCGCTCACCCAAAGAACGCCCAGGCCCGGCGCGAGTTCGCCCCAACTTCCCCCGGCTCCGGCAGCGCCCGGCCCGAGGGGCGCGCGCCTGTGCACGCGTGCACGACGGTGCTGGTATTTGCAGGCACGCGCAGCTGTGCACCTGGCGCGCTGCTTGGTGTGCCCCACCTGAGCACCAGAGAGGTCTCCGCTACGGCCGCCTGCGGGTGTGCGCAGAAAAGCGCGCGTGTCTAGAACGTGTGCAGCCCGCTGTCCACGTGCACCTGAGACCTGGAGGCAGGGCCCGCAGAGGAAAGGCTGGGGAGGGGCTGCACGGTCCAGGTCCCTCCGAGCGCTTCCCGGGAGCCCGCCTTTTCCCTCCGCTCCCACGCTCGTTTTTTGCCAGCTCCCACGCTGTGGCCCGCGGGGGGACGCGCCTACTCCTGGGAATTCTGCATTGCACACGGCGCGTGAGAGAGAGTCGTGTGTGCGCGCGCGTGTGTGTGCGCACACGGGCCTGGAGGGGGAGGGTCCTCCACGGGCCTCTGCACGCGATGGGGCGGACGCCAAGTTCCCCTAAGCACCGCTGGGCCTGGGCCCAGCAGCGAGCGTCCCCGCTCCTGAGCGCTTGGGGTGTACCCTGCTGCGGGGTCTGCAGCGGGTGCCACGCATGGAGCGAGGTGTGTGGTGCACGTCGCGGGTTCGCTGGGGGCGGGGTCGATCTTCCCGCTCCTTGCACCAGCTGGGTTGCCAGAGTCCGCACCCCGCCTCCTCAAGCTGGGGCGGGTCCCGGGTCCGCTGCGCTTGAGCAGGGGGCGGGGTCGCGAGCTGATGTTCGCTCTACCCAGGGTGGGAGAGGATAGGAGAGAAGAGGGCTCACTCTGGGCGCCCAGGAGCTGAGTGGGGTCCATGGCTGGCGGGGCGCTCTGGGGCTGTGGTCCGCAGCCAACTTGGGGAATGCGGTGGGCGATGTGGACCCGGTCGGGCATGGGGAAGCGGCTGGGAACGGGGAATGCGCAGGCAGCGAGTTGCAGAAGGGTCGAGGGAGGTGGGCGAAATCAGGGATGAGGACTGAAGTCAGTGGCCCCAGGTGGGGCTCCTGTGCGTAACGCCTTTGGTCTGGAGCTCTGGCTCACGCGGCCCTGCCTCTCACTCTCCGCCTTGCAGGGACCGTAAGTGGCGACTATGGGCAGACTGGGCTACTGGACCCTGCTGGTGCTGCCGGCCCTTCTGGTCTGGCGCGGTCCGGCGCAGAGCGCGGCGGCGGAGAAGGGTCCCCCCGCGCTGAACATTGCGGTGCTGCTGGGTCACAGCCACGACGTGACGGAGCGCGAACTTCGAAACCTGTGGGGCCCGGAGCAGGCGGCGGGGCTGCCACTGGACGTGAACGTGGTGGCGCTGCTGATGAACCGCACCGACCCCAAGAGCCTCATCACGCACGTGTGCGACCTCATGTCCGGGGCGCGCATCCACGGCCTGGTGTTTGGGGACGACACCGACCAGGAGGCCGTGGCCCAGATGTTGGATTTTATCTCCTCCCAGACTTTCATCCCCATCTTGGGCATCCACGGGGGTGCGTCCATGATCATGGCTGACAAGGTAAGGTCAAAAGGCGGTGGGCTGCCCGACCCCGGGAGGGGGCCCGGGGAGTCCTCCCTCGCCCCTAGCTTTCGTCTTGTCCGGAGTGTGCTGGGTGTGTCCTGGCTTCCAGCCCAGGTGTGAGTGAGGCCCCAACACTCGGAAATAAATGGAGACACATTTTGCCTTGGTTCTGGAAGTGGGGCGCTGGGGGCCAGTTTGGTGTGGCAGGAAGAAGGCGGAAAATGCAGCAGCGGCATTGGGGGTGGTGGTGGACCCTTTGGAAGTTTTCAGGCAAAGCACTGAGGTGAGCCCGGGACTGCATCAGACAGCGTGGCTCGGATTCGTATAATACCAATTATGCCTGGTTGCTATGTGCAAAGTGTACCTTTCGCCCTTCTGTGGTGACTAAAGCTGTTTTTAAAAGTATTGGATGTGAATATGTTATCGGATAAAATGCCAAGATTTCCGAAAGCAGTGGTTCCTCAGATTCCCTGCACCTGTGTGTGTGTGGGGGGGTGGGTGGGTGGGTGTGTGTGGGTAGAGGTTGGAATTTTGAGCGGCTCTGGGATCCAGGAGCACATCCATGGCCTTCCTGTGAGGCAGGCACTGAGTGGGGAGAAGCCACTTCAGATCCTGAGCTTGGAGGGCCTGGCAGGTTCCTTAGGTGTTGCCCGTGTGGAGCCAACACCTCATGGCAGGGACTCCAAGGCGCTCAGATGGAGGAGTTGGCTCCAGAAGACGGGTCTTGGTGCTGAAGTTGCAGAGTTTCAGAATGAGGGTATATGCAGGCCCAGACCTCTTGGCTTAGAAGGAGAGGGGAGATCTGTGTGTGGACAGCCTGGGAGCATTTGATGGGAGAGGAGGGGAGAGAGGTAGGAAGGCGAGAGAGAGGGAGAGAGAGGGAGAAAGAGAAAGAGAGAGAGAGAGAGAGAGAGAGAGAGAGAGAGAGAGGTTCCGGGGCCTGGCTGGGGAGATCCACGGTAGTGGGGGGAGGGAGGAAGGTTGGAAGGGAGAATTGAGGGATGAGGAAAAAAAGGGAAAGAGAATAAAAGGTGCACAGCACCTCTGTGTCACCCCCAGGAAAGGGGGAGTGGGGAGTGGGAGGGGAATGAGTGCCCTGGTGTGCTGTGTGGTCCTCAGCCCTGAGACCCTCTGCCAGTGTTCCTTAGAGAGCGGTGGGCATCGCAGCGGAGAAAGCAGGCGTTTGCTCTAACACTGTTCCGGTGCTGCTCTCCCAGCACCTGTGTGTTCATTGAGTCAGAGTCTGCCTGTGCCTCAGCCACTCCCCCCGGCTCCTTCGGGAACCATGTTCATTTTTTCTGGTCTCCAGGGCTGCCGCTCATTGAGCGAAGTATCCAATGGATGCAGGATCTTATTAAACACTCATTCTAAGTGGCTTGTGGCCCAGCAGAATTCCTATGTGTGGCAGATCACCTTCCAAGCCACGTTTCAGTTTTAGGAGTTTCCCTTTTTGGGAAGAAGAAAGTAGGGGGTCTCTGGGCCTCCCCACAAGTGTAGAGGACATTTCAGCACCAGGAAGGCACTTGGGGTCCAAAGCCTTCAACTCTGAGGTGAAGTGACAGAGGTACGGTGTGGTTAAGAGAGCTGGCCAAGACCACACAGCCAGATATGTGGCTTTCTGGTCCCAGCCTGTGATCCCTTGGGTCCCACCAAATCAAGCTGTCCTTTAGCTTTGTCATCCCATCTTCAGGAGAGTCAAGTATCGATGTCTCCTACAGAAAGGGAGAGCCATGGAGGGGTTGTGTGTGCGGAGGGACCAGCCTTCTAAGGAAGGCACGGAGAGCAAGGCAGCCGTGTCCAGCAGGGTGTGGGGGTGATCTTAGGATCTCGGTATTGTCAGGGATCTCTCTGCCCTTCTGAGGTTTTCATTACAGGGATGACAATTGAGCGAAAGCAGGGACTGTCCTGAAAGTGGAATTTCTAAACCTATAGGAGTCCAGCAGAGACTGGAGAATTAGAGAAGGTGGCTTGAGGCCTAGGCTGGGAGATCTGAGCAGGCTTCCTGCCCTTTCTTCTGAGTCTGAGGGCACAGATGTGTGGCTCAGGCTCTCACCTGACTGACCCACCCCGCTGAAGGCAGAGAAGGGAACAGCAGGAGCAGGAAGGGGGCTGACAGGCTGGCGAGCACCCCATTGATAATATGCACTAGGGGCTGATAAGCCTACTCCTAGGTCTTGACTCAGCGAATGTTGGGCTCTGTCCAAGGCAGCCCAGAAGGGTCCATAGCAGAGGGCATTTTGAGAAGTCCAGGGTGGGTACAGGTAGAAGCATCCTGTCTCTCCCTCACAGGGATGTGGGCAAGTGTGACCCTGCCTACGAGTGGGTAAAGGGAAAAGCAATCGGGAAGCTGAGAAGGGACATTGCCAGAGAAGTCAGAGGGACGTGAGAGGGGGCGGGCAGAAGAGGGAAGGAAGAGTCCCTTGCTTCCAGAGGGCTGAAAGGAACAGAGCCCCCATTCTGGGCATTCTGAGTTGGTCCTGGAGGGCCTGCCCTGGCTCTGAGATACTGCTGAGACAGTGGGAAGGTAAGAGAAGGCAGTGGGGTGTCGGAGAAGCTGGGGAGAAAGTGTAGGGGCAATGTCAGGTCCCAGGTGTGGGGTGGGCTGATGATGTTGAAGATCCTGAGAAGACTTGTTCAAAGGATGGTATTCTGAGACACCTGGGCGTGTTGAAAAAGGAAAGCGCCTGAGATGTGACCAGCCCTCCCTTCCCTTAGTAACACGTCTTCTGGGCTTGTGCCTTTGCCACCTGTTTCACTTAGAACGTTGAGCACCGTTTATTTGGCTCCAGAGAGGCAGACGTGAGACCTTGTCTAAAACTCTGCCTTGCTGGGGTGTGCCAGCAGTGTCCTGACCACAGGGAGGACATCCCCAAGTGGACAAAGGCTCTCTGCCTCCCCACTAAGCTGATGCTGACTTGGTAGCGCCCCTCAGTACACATTCCTGTGGCCCCATAGGAGTGCCCCTGGTAAGAGTGGCATTGCATTTGATGATCTGTTAGCATGAACACACATCCACGGTGTTTTTACCTCCCCGTCAGCCCAGCTGACCTTGAATCAAAGAACAAATTCTTAGAATAATGGGAATGGTGTTAAGTGGAAGATTCTTGAGGTGTTAATTGATCATGGAGGTGTTAATTTTTGCTTTTATCAGTGGGTGGTCTTACAAGATAATTAAATTCGAGGTGAAAATGACGCTTGACATAGATAAAATTCCAGGGGCATTTTGGTTTGGCCATTTTGATGCCATCTGGTGGAAGTAACTGTCTGGCTGTAGTAAGAGTCGCTAGCAAATCGAGCCTGTGGACTAGACCTTGGTGTTGCTGCTCCATGGCCCTGACCCCTCCCCTCTTCTCCGCTTTCTCCTCACTGCTCCATGGTGGAAGAGTGAGCCTCAGATGTCAGCCACGTCTACCCATGGCACCTACTCTTTGGGCTCTACTTGGCATGTTCTTTCTGCACATCATTCTCTTCCTATAGTAGAGTGCAAGTCCCTTGAGGACAGATTTATTTTTTGAAGGTGTGTTTATGTGTAGTTGAAATCACAAATGCCCCTTCTGCACAGACACTGTATAAAAATAATGTCTTTTCATTGTAGAGCACTTAGCACATTAAAATTTAAAGAAGAAAATGTTGCTGCAGACCCTATCGCCAGGGTAACCACTGCTGACATGGTGGATTTCCTTCTAAGCTCTATTTATGTACGACTTAATGACTATACTGTGGATATATGGTTTTGCTTTTTTACTTTGCTCTCCGAGGGCTTTCTTATTTGGAAGACTCATTTTTGTTCTTTAATTTTGGAAACATCTCAGCCACTATCTGCTGGATATTTCCTCTTCATCATTATCTCTACTTTCTCCTTCTGGAGACGCATACTTGCATACTTCACATGGTTTTTGGGAAATCCAATTAAAAGAAGTCTATTTTGGTTCAAAAAAGATACTGAGGCTGGAGCTGATATCGTGGGGTAGTCAGTAAAGCTGCTGCCTGCAATGCTGGCATCTCGTATGGGTGCGGGTTTGTGTCCCGGCTGCTCCACTTCTGATCCAGCTCCCTGCTAACGGCCTGGGAAAGCAGCAGGAGATGACCAAAGTATTTGCCAGGCCGCTGCACCTCACATGGGAGACTAGGATGAAGCTCCTGGATCCTGGCTTTAGCCTGATTCAGCCCTGGCCATTGTGGCCACCTAGGGAGTGAACCAGCAGGAGGAAGATCTCTCTCTCTCTCTGTCTTTCCCTCTCTCTATGATTCTGACCTTCCAATAAATAAATACAATTAAAGCCTATGCTCATGGAAAATATTTATTATAAATAAAACTGCATGTGGATTTAAAAATATTTTTGCACAAAATAAATGTCTTCTAATCCTGCTTTCTATGAACTTGTTGAAGTACCCTTGTACATGTGGTTTCTCAGGACATGTATTTCTTCTCAGTTCTCTACCTCTCTGTGCTGTGTTTGGAAAGATTTCCTGAAATCTATACTGCAGTTCACCACCTTGTTCTGTCTGATCTGTTATTTTGCCTATCTATTGCCTGTTTACATGGTAGACTTTGTTTCCAAGACATCCAATTGCTCTGTTTTCATGCTTCCCTACATTTCATTTGGTGAACAGCCCTTTTCACTTTATGCATGTAAATCCCTCCTTCTCTCTTGTCAAGGATTTTAAAAAAAATGATTACTGCAAAGCACTTCTCTGGTTTCTAGTGTCTTTGTTTCTTCACTTAGGAGTTCTTCCATCTGTAGACTCACTAACTGAGTGTCCTCGTGTGCGCTGTGATCCTTTGTGAACTTACTTTCCCATCAGTTGTATGGATTCTTGTGCCCTGTACATGTCCGTGTGTGTGTTTCTAAGGCAGTGCTCGGGTCACAGGCTCAGCTCGGGGCTCCCTCTCTGCTCCGTGCAGCTTGTGCTTATGTTGCGGGCGTGGGCTGCAGTTTCACGTTGGTGACCTGACTGGGATTCCTTGACACAGACGGGGCCTCTGGGGCAGGTATTCCAGCCCAGTTCCCAGCCAGCAGCGCAGTTCGGCTTCAGTTCTTCAGTCCACTGCCCCTGGGTGGAGGCTGGCGTCTTTGCTCCCATGGCTCATACCGGACCCGTCGCCCGCCGCGGATCCTGTGGCTTTCATTCCTACTTGGATTGTAGAGGCCCATCTTTGGATTCACGCCTTGTTAAGGAGTCTTTTATTTTTCATCCACGATTCTCTTTCCTCCTTTCCAAGCACTGCTATGAACGTTTTAAAGTAACTAAGGGTTTCTCTATGAAGTCTACCTCTTAGGAGCGGCAAAGGGAGGTTACCGAGTGTGTTCTCTCTGACTTCAATCCAGTTTTATTTCACAATCTGTGTCTGTATTCTTAAAACTTGATTATATATTCTTGGAATTTTTCCTTATCATTAAGTAACTTTTCAAACTTGACTTTAAGTGGCTGCAGGGTGTTCTGTTTGTACCACAGTGGCTTTAACTTTTCTTCCATTTGTCCCCCCTTAGCAAGTGCAGGTCTGTGGCCTTCCATGCGCCCAGCACTGCTCTCACCATTTGCGTCAGTTACTGGGTATATGTTTGTTGATAGAATGAATCGAGCCCTTGGTTCTGATGCCAGCTTGCGGCAGCTTCTGAGCGAACATATCACGGTTCGCTCCAGGGCTTTCCATGTGGTGTTTGTTCCCTAAATGCTGCCTGATTTCATAGGTGTGTGCCAAGTCTCCTCTTCTGTCTAGTGGGCAGATAATTACCAGCCATCCCCGAGGACTCACAGAAATTGGAGGGTTACATACAAAGGCCCCGTGGCGCCCTGCTGGGTAACAGTGCCTCAGTAGGAGGTGCAAGTTCGCGCCCTTTTGTAACCCAGCAGCGGAGATGGATGTGAGTGACGGGCCTTCCCATTCCGCACTGCGAGTGCGTGGAAAGGGCAGACACGCAGCTCGGAGTGTTGGTGCAGCCCACTCAGCTCCTGCTACGGAGGCATCAGGTAGTTCCTGGCGGAGTGGGGAAGCCTATTTTTAGCTTTCTTGATGAGGCCTGTCAGATACAGTCATCAACTCCTCCTCACATAAGTCATTGGAGAGCAACAGGCATCGTCCCAACAGCCATGACTAACTCTGCAGACGGGCCTCAGGAGCTGATGGTCATCGGCAGACCCTGGACGGCTACAGCAGGACCTGCATGGCGAGGATCTTCCTTCTGGTAGCCTCCTACAGAAAATACTACACTGGGAAGAGTTGGGAGAGGAGGAGGAGGAGAAGGTGGAGAGGGAGAGGGAGGGAGGTAGAGAGAGAGAGGGCGGGGGAGAGAGAGAGACACTAGAGACGAGGAATAGGAATTGAACCTTGGGTTTGCGATGCAGAGTTGGTGGCCGCGGATAGGTCATCACATCAACAGGAGCACGCAGCGTGATTATTTGTGTTTTGCTGGTCCTGCGTCCCCTATCCCCTTCTCTTTATTTTCCACTTTTGTATTTGTTGGCAACATTTTAGAGTAAGAAAGCATCCCATTAAAATAAATCCAAATTCCACGCTTGCCTGCACCAATCGGAAAGCCCCGCCTTCTCCCAGCCGTGGTGAAGGGAGAGGAAGGTCCTCCTGCTCCTGCACCACCCTTAGGCGGGCAGAGGTCTTCCTCTCTTCAGTTCCCAGCTGGCCCCTTCCCTCGTTTAGGTAATATCCTCAGCTCAGAAGGCCTTGGGGCTTGACACCCCTTGTGGAGGTGAAGGTCATGGCCGGTCTTTGTTGGGAGGGCGTTTCTTGGACATTCTCTGTCCCTTCCAGAGGCTGCTCCACGGTAAGGTAGCAAATCCATGGTGTACTTGCGGTCATCCTGCTGGGTTCACTGCTGCCATCATTAATATCCCATAACACTTTGTCCTGTTCAGCCCAGAAGCCTTACGTCCCTTTCAGCACACCACTCCCCAAAGTCTTTACAAACCTGCTTGAGTTGGAAGATCCCAGAAAACCTCAGACAAAGAGTCTGAGGACCTCGATCCCATTCCCAATGCCAGCGTGTCTTTGGCAAAGGCCTCTCACCTTTCTGAGCCTGCAGGCCTCTTGCAAAGTGCAGGTGTGGGATGATGCATTTCTAGGACCTCTTCCAACTCTGAAGATTTGGGTGTGCTCTCAAGCAAAGACTGGAAAGAAACATATCAGACTGGTGCATGCTTTCATCTTTTAAATAATGTCACCTTAAAATTAATCCTTAAAATTTTAACTGACATGAAAATTATTCATATTTATAGGATATCATGTAATGTTTCAATACATGTATACATTGTGTAGTGTCAGTCAGGCTAAACATGTCTATCTCCTCAAACATTCAACATTGCTTTATGTTGAAAACATGAAAAATCCTTTTTTTTTTTTTAAGAGAAACATACAGAATGTTGTCCGTATCTATCGTCACCCTGCCGTGCAATGGAATACCAGCATTTCGTACCCTGTCTAACTCTAACTTGGCATCTGTTAAATAGCCTTTCGCTGTTGCGGGGGAGGGGGGGCTCTCTTCTGCTGAAGGCCAATGGGATATTTCTAACATCATGTGCAAGCTACATGAAATTATCAACTTAAACATTAGCCTGCTATGGATTTACTGAATTTTGAGTCCTGGCAGGGTCAAACCAGATGATTGCACAGACCTTATGTGGCCCGCAGGCTGGATGTTCCACACCCCTACCTCCCCACTCCCCTCTCCTCTCCGCCACCGGTGGCTACCGTTCTACTCTTGGCTTCTGTGAGATCAGCTCATGGATGCCACCCGTGAGAGAGACCATGTGGTATTCTTCTTTCCGGGCTTGGCTTATTTCCCTTAACATCATGGCCTCCCTTATCCTCTATGTCATTGCAAGTGACATGATTTCATCTTTTTTTTTTTTTTTTTTTTTTTTGACAGGCAGAGTTAGATAGTGAGAGAGAGAGGCAGAGAGAAAGGTCTTCCTTCTGTTGGTTCACCCCCCAAAAGGCCGTCATGGCTGGCGCACTGCGCCGATCTGAAGCCAGGAGCCAGGTGCTTCCTCTTGGTCTCCCATGTGGGTGCAGGGCCCAAGCACTTGGGCCATCCTCCACTGCCTTCTCGGGCCACAGCAGAGAGCTGGACTAGAAGAGGAGCAACCGGGACAGAACCGGCACCCCAACTGGGATTAAAACCCGGAGTGCCAGCGCTGCAGGCGGAGGATTAGCCTAGTGAGCTGCGGCGCCAGCTGATAACCCAGGTTTAAATTCAGGTTCCACCACTTATCAGCTGGTTGACTGTGGGGAAGTTCCTAATGTCTCTGAGCCTCAATGTCTTCATAGCAATAATCGGATCTACTGCACAGAGCTGTGGGACTTGAGTGTGGTCAGGTCTGCGCTTGGTGTGTTGTGTTGTGGATGCTCATTGCAGGAATGCTATTTTTTTCTTTTACTATGTCTATGTTTTGTTGCTTTATTTTCTGCAGTGTACACATACTTTTTAATAATTAGAAAATACATGATTAAGGGTTGTGTGTATCCCCTTTGAGAAACTGGGACTGAATCCACAGAGCACGGAAGTGTAGGGTCCAATGGGACAAGGCTCTTACTTCTCAGCTGGGACAACCAGAAGCTTCCTTGGCCTTTTTAGAGCTTGTCCTGAAGTTGGTCCTGGCCAGCTGAAGATCAGACATGGTCAGCGGGAAGGGGTTGTGACCTGTGCACCAGGGGGGTTCCAGCAGCTGGGCTGTGTGTTTGTAAGGGGGCTTTACAATGGGCAGTGTGTATTAGGAAAAAGCAATGCAGGGGTTGAAAATATTTTTTTTTGCACCAAAACAAACTCATACTTTACATCCCATTTTTCCGTGAGCTTTTCGAAGTATCTTCATTTTATCTGTGCCACGCCATCATGACTCAGTGAGATCATGGGGAACCTGGCAGCCCTAGCGGGACTCATTTAAAGAATCCCTATTTTCAGATGAATAAAGGCTCAGAGTTGCAGGTGTGTCTTCAGAGCCCCACAGCGGGGACCTGGACCTTTCAGCTCTTATTCTTTAGATCTTTATTTATTTATTTTTAAAAAATTACTGCTTTAGGCTAACGACGGTGCATCCAGTCGGTTTAGGGAAGGGGCTTCGTTCCAATACAGACAGTAGGTTTTGATGTTTGGTTGTCTCAACTAAAATGACGAACATGTTGGGTGAGGCCTTGAAGTTGAAGACTGTTCTTTGCAGGGTGAGAGGGTGGGCCCCCACTGCACGCGGCACAGGGAGTTCCGTTCCCCAGCCCCTGTGTAATTCACAGATAAACGGCGTATTTAAGGTGTGCCTCACGATATTTGAATACACATACACGTTGTGAAGTCATTGCCACAGTTGAGCTAGTTGACGTGTTTCTTCCGCACGTGCTTACCTTTTTTTTTTTTTTTTGGTGGTGAAAATACTTCTCTGCTATCTTGGCAGATTTCAAGCCTATCACATGTTTTTGTTAACTGTAGTCACCACGTTGTACATGAGGTCTGCAGAGCCTGTCCGTCTGATCATTGGAAGTCTGTGCTCCTTGACCAGTGTGCCTCCGGGGGTTTACGGAGACTGTGTGTTAGCACGGGCAGGTGCCTCCGTGGGTTTACGGAGACTGTGTGTTAGCATGGGCAGGGGCCTTCGGGGGTTTATGAAGACTGTGTGTTAGCACGGGCAGGTGCCTCCGTGGGGGTTACGGAGACTGTGTGTTAGCACGGGCAGGGGCCTCCGTGGGTTTACGGAGACTGTGTGTTAGCATGGGCAGGGGCCTCCACGGGGTTACAAAGACTGTGTATTAGCATAGGCAGGGGCCTCCATGGGGGTTACAGAGACTGTGTGTTAGCACGGGCAGGGGCCTCCATGGGGGTTACAGAGACTGTGTGTTAGCATGGGCAGGTGCCTCCGTGGGGGTTACGGAGACTGTGTGTTAGCATGGGCAGGGGCCTCCGTGGGTTTACGGAGACTGTGTGTTAGCATGGGCAGGAGCCTCCAGGGGCTTATGAAGACTGTGTGTTAGCATGGGCAGGGGCCTCTGTGGCTTTCCAGCTAGGGAATGAGGACTGCAATGGTCATGAAGTGGGAACTGCGGGCAAAATCTGGCTTACAGATGCATTTTTGTTTCACCAGTACAATATAGTAAACTTCTTGAATTTTTTCTTTATTTTCTTTACTTAAAAGTGTGTGGGGGATATCTTCCATCAGCTGGTTCACCCTCCAAATACTCCACATGCCTTCAGCAGCTGGGGTTCCACCAGACTGAAGCTAGGAACTCAGTCTAGGGCTCCTGTGTGGGTGGCATGGACCCCAGTACCTGAACCTTCGTCCTCTGGCTCCCGTGGTTTGCATTATTGGGAAGCTGGAACCAGGAGTGGGACCAGGATTTGAACCCAGGCACCCGGCTATGGGATGCAGGTGTTCTGAGCAATGTTGCACCCCAAAGCCCATCCCAAATGCCATTGGCTGAGGCGTGCATTTTCAAGTTCACTTCAGCCGTTCTCACATCTAGCCAGGGTCACATATTTATGTTAACTACAAGAACTGTGTAAGCCTTGGAGACTAGGGTACTCAGCGGTAGCATTCTTACTTGTCCGTCTGCTTGTTTGTCTTGAATTGGCCAGAGAGTCAGCAGGTGCTAGATAATGATGTGGCTCTACAGCAATTGGAAGAAATATTTATAGAAATATATTTAAATTAGGGGAGACGATGGCTCTGTTTGAGCTTTTTCTGTTGTTAGGGGTGTTTCCAGCTGCAAATAACGATATTGGACCGTGAATGGCTTAAACCACTAAGACATCCAGTTCTTTGTTTAGTATGGAGACCCAGGTCGGATTTAATGAATTAATAACTTACTGACACAGGTCCTTTCCATCTTCTGCTTTGCTCCTGGTGTATCACAGTCACAGTGTGGCTGCCTCTGTCCCAGCCATCACACGCTCACATTCAAAGGAAAAGGGGAGGAAGAGAGGAAAGGGGAGGAAAAGTAAGCTTCCTGCTAGGGTCTCTGTCCTTTAATTAGAGTGGACCTCCCCTTGTATCTGAATGGCCTGACTTCCTCTTCTGTCTCAGGCATTGCTAGGGGACATAGACTGTCCAGGATTCTTCCCTGAGAATAAGTCAGTGGTGCCTGAGCGTAATTTGCCTCTGGTAGCAGGGTCACAGTAGCAACACCTGAGTGCTAGAACCACAGGTGTCTCCGCAATACCTGCACCACCATCTGTTCTGGAAGTCATATTTGAAGCCGAATGTTAGAAACTTGCCATGTGAGGTGAGGGAGGACCCTTAGGATTGTGCGGCATCTAAATGAATATGTTAAGCATCTCAGAAGGAAGTACTTTAGGGATGTTGTGCCTGGAGAAGGAGAACCTTGGAGAGGACAGGAGAAATGTGCTCGGATGCCCCATGGGCTGTTACAGGCGGCAGGCTTACTCTCAACCTCGATTCTTGTTCTGGAGAAAGAATGAAAGTGAAATTGTAAGGAGTAAGGTTTCGGCTTGATGGGAAGAATAGGCTTTGGCAATCAGGTCCCTAACACACTCAGAAGAGTGCGATGTTTCACAGCATGGGAGGTGTGCGTCAGGCTGTGACAGTCCATCAGGAAGAGAGTGGAGAATTGGGCTTGCATTGGCAAGATTGGTTTGGGTCACCTCCAGGGTTCTTTCAGACACTCTGTACCTTTCAAATCCTTGATATTTTTATTTTTAAATCCTCAACCTCTGGCGCTTTAGGCCCTTGGAACTGGCTGAAAACCAACATCCTCACTTTGTCCAAGTGTGTGAGTAATTCAGTATAAATTTGACTGACATGGGGGAAGAATTTATGATCCCTGCATCATCATCTCAAACCCCTAAAGGACTTACCATCATCCTGAAGGGTGGACAAGATTTGAAAAGCAGAAAACCTCTGGACATGTCAGCTCACACACACAGACACACACACGCAAATATAAACATAAGTAGGTCAGCTGGCGTCGTATTTACTAGTGGGAATGTTTTTGGCTAAGAAATACTTCTACAGAAGATGATGTTTAGAATCATTGCTGATGATCTCGGGACGTATTTGAAATTGCACGCAGTTAATCATCATTATTAACTATATTCACATTTTGCACATCTTACTGTAGTGATATGTTTATATTCTCAAGAGACAGAGAGTGGACCTCCCCTTGTATCTGAATGGCCTGACTTCCTCTTCTGTCTCAGGCATTGCTGGGGGACATGGACTGTCCAGGATTCTTCCCTGAGACTAAGTCAGTGGTGCCTGAGCGTAATTTGCCTCTGTTAGCAGGGCCACAGGAGCAACACCTGAGTGCTAGAACCACAGGTGTCTCCGCAATACCTGCACCACCATCTGCTCTGGAAGTCATATTTAAAGCCGGATGTTAGAAACTTGCCATGTGAGGCGAGGGAGGACCCTCCATCTGATTTTTTAGTTGCCACTTTTTTTTTTTGTACCTGTTGTATGCCCCAGCATTCTGAAGATTGGCAGAAACTGCTCTGGGTAGTATTCCATGGCTTATCCACTTCCCCATTCCCCCACTTCTCACATTCCTCCAAGGAAAAGCAAAACCGGAAATTGATTTCCAAATGCTTTATCTTTCCATCCAAATTTTGTAATGTTGATTCATTTTGAAATAGGTCATCATGTACAGAGTATTAAAAAAATGCAAATCTTGCAGTGCAGAATATTTGCTCAATTAATGCACTGAAGATTTTCAGACTCTTCCCCCTCATTGGAGGTGGCTGTTACCCACGCAAAAAGAAAATGTGTTCATTGGAATGGCAGTTTACTTCCACTGGTAGTTTTTGCTGAAGTTGGTACATTATATGAATCTTCTCTTTCAAATTTCAACCCGGGACTTGAAAGAGATTGGTTTTTTGTTGATTCTAACAGTGCCTGTCTTGTTAAAACAAAATAAACCCACTCTTTAATATAGGTCGTGACTTCTGAAAACTGTTGGTGCATCAGATCTTATACCAGATACCAGCTCCAGGGATTGAAGATAATTTGGGGTGATTTGGGGGAAGTCGTGGACCACTTTATAACCTAGTAAAGGCTGCGGACCCTTCCCAGATCTGCTAAGTGCGATTTGAAGGGTCACAGGTCCTCAGAAACCCAGTCAGCGACCTCCTCTGAGTCAGTTTCCGGTAGTCCACTGTTACCTCCGTGTTCCTTTTCTGTCATTCCACTTACTGTCAACCACAGTTTGAAACTATTCATTAGAAAATTACAGAAGCACAGAAATAAACAATCTGTAAGTTTTAAGTTGCATACCGTTTTGAGTAGTTTCATGAAATCCTGCCCCATCCTGCCCAGGGTGTGAATCATTCCTTTGTCCAGTGGGTCCAAGCTGTACCTGCTGCCTGTCTGTTAGTCACTTAATAGCTATCAGAGTTATCAGATTGACTGTCAATGTGTGAGAGAGAGACCACATTCACATAAATTTTAAAACTTTATTATACTGTGTTGTAATCTCTACTTTATCATTAGTTATTGTTGTTCGTCTCTTACTATGCCTAATTCATAAAATAAACTTTTCTTATAGGAGTGTTCTAGGGTTTGGGACTGTTTGTAATTTTAGGCATCCCCTGGGGGTCTTGGAAGGTATTCCCCGTGGATAAGGGGAGGCTGCTGTATCTACAGGCTTGTTAACATGTTCATTCTTCACATGTTTGTTGAGTGCATATCTTGGGACAAAATGCCCTACAGATACCTCTGTGATCAACTTTGATTTAATGTAACTGGAAATTACATTAAATTACATTAACTGGGAATCTAGTTGGGGAGACTTAGAATTAATGGCTGGCGTGATGCAGCCGGGTGGGTGGTTCTGGAAACCATGGGATGCAGGAGTCTGAAGGAGGGCGTATGGTCACAGTGGAGAACTGATCTAAGAGCCGGCCGCTGCCCAGTGTGCTGCTCCTACAGGCCACCACCTGCCATGTCCCAGGATGCATTGCAGAGTGCAGGAGGGTGGCCCACGCAGGACCAGGGCGAGTTCACCGTGCAAGCCCTCGCTCCTCTTTCTGGGCTCCCCGAGGCTGCCAGACTTGAGTGATGTTTGGATAACTCCTGAATGTTCCTCTCGATGATATTTCTTGCAATCAAAACACTGAGCTTTTTGCCAATATCTATTTTATTGTCACAAATGGCTGAATGTCCCCAGCTCTCTCGTCTCTTCACATTAGGGATACACAGCCAGGAAAAGTGAGTGGCATTTGAAATCCATATTGTCTTGCACGTCTGTAGTCCTGGGGCTGAAAAAACGTTTTCTCAGTGAATTGTTGGAGAGCCAAGATGTCCGTGGGGCCGGGGAAATGTAGCCTCGATTGACGTGGGTGAATCTATCCAGGACCACGTGGTGAGTGGTCCTGCAGCTTGCTTGTAGCTTGCAGCAGCTTGGCAGAGCTTGGTGTTAGATAATGGCCATGGCTCCCACTGACGGGATGTTGAAACTGGAAGTCCTTGAGTGAAGACCTGAGCTTCAGGGTCGGATTTGCACTTTAGTTATTCGCTGTTGCCTTGATTAGTTGGTGTTAGGGTTTTTATTCTTCTTATCTCCCCCCTCCTTTCTTTCCCCCTTCTCTTATTTTTTACTCTCTCTTCCCTCCCTTTCCTCTCCCTCTCCATTGTTCTCAGCTGTTTAACCGCATTAAAAGAAATACTTTCACCCCGGAAGATTTCAAACACAGGAAAATGTATGAGGCGCTCCCACATCTCCAGCTTCAGCCGTTATCAACATAGGGCCATTGCCGCCTCATCTGTAACTCCACACGCCCTCCACCCCTCACTGCGCTGGCCCATTTGATAGCAGATCCTAGCGGTCACTGTGCTACATCTATAAAGACGTCAGTGTGTATCTCAACAGGATAAGGATTTTTAAAAACTGAAAAAATTAGCTGCAGCTAATGTCAAAGTAATTGAATGTATGCGGAGGATCTGTGCGATTCAGGGAGTAGAAAGAAAGCCGGCGCCGCGGCTCACTAGGCTAATCCTCCGCCTCGCGGTGCTGGTACACCGGGTTCTAGTCCCGGTCGGGGCGCCGGATTCTGTCCCGGTTGCCCCTCTTCAGGCCAGCTGTCTGCTGTGGCCAGGGAGTGCAGTGGAGGATGGCCCAAGTGCTTGGGCCCTGCACCCCATGGGAGACCAGGAGGAAGCACCTGGCTACTGCCTTCGGATCAGCGCAGCGCGCCAGCCTTGGCGGCCATTGGAGGGTGAACCAATGGCAAAGGAAGACCTTTCTCTCTGTCTCTCTCTCTCACTGTCCACTCTGCCTGTCCAAAAAATAAATAAATAAAAGAAAGAAAATAAAGTTGGCCTCCAGTATCACCCTGCACAGATGTATACATACTCCTGGTATACAGTTGTGTGTCCCTTAACAATGGGGACGCATTCTGGGAAGTGTGCTTTGCAGCAGTTTTGTGGTTGGGTAGACGTGGTAGAGTGAGCTTGTGCACACTGGGAGACCTAATCTTCCACATGTGGTCTGTCATCGAAACATCGTTGAAATGTCACTGTACAGTGCATGACTGTACTTCCTTTTTGTCTTTTTTTTCCAATGCCTTCTATATGAACACACACACGAGTATGCTGATTATATAATTTGGTAGCTAGCTTGTAATTACCATTTTTCCTGAGGATTTCAAATTATGTATAAATATTTTTATCTGCTGCACTTTCCAGTCTATGGATACATCATGATTTACTTGCTGATAATTTAGATTTCTTCAAATATGGCATGAATAAAAATGATGTCTCAGAGTGGGCATTTGGTCTAGTGGTGAAGACGCCGGCTAGATAACTCTCATTTCGGGGCGGCTGTTGGGGTGCAGCAGGTGAAACTGGAATGCTGGTTGTGCTGGAGTGTGGGTCTTTATCCCAGCTGCTCCTCTTCTGATCCAGCTCCCTGCTAATGGCCTGGAAAAAGCAGCAGAAGATGGCCCAAGTGTTTGAGCCTCTGCACCCACGTGGGAGACCTGGATGAAGCTCCTGGCTTCTGCCAGGGTTGCAGCCATCTGGGGAAGTGAACCAGCAATGGGAAAATTACCCCCTGCCCCGTCTCTCTCTGCTAAATCTGACTTTGACAATAAATAAACCTCTTGCATTAAAAAAAAGAAAGAAACCCGCATCCCAAATTGGAATGCGTGAGTTCTGTTCCCAGCTCCAGCTCCTGACTCCAGCTTTCTACCAGTGTAGACCACTGGAGGTGGAAGTGATGGCTCAAGTACTTGGGTCCCTGTCACCAGTGTGGGAGATTTGGATAGCATGTCCAGCTGTTGTGGGCATTTGTGGACGGGAGCTCTGTCTCTCAATAAATAAATAGAGTTTTATTTAAAAAAAAAAACCTATTGAACATCTTTGTAATGGAATGCATACCCTGTAGATTTCTGGCTTTGAATGGACTCCTTTAACAGATTATTGGGTCACTGCATAAAAAAATGGGGGGGTACCTTGATACGCACTGTGAATTGGCTCCCAGAACAGTTGGACCCCTGGACACTTCCAAGAGCTGTGTCTTGCAGTGGATTTATGACCTTACACTGGCCAGCACTTGAAACAAAAATTTGCTAATTGGCCAGTTGAAATTGCTAACCTCTTTGTTTTAATTTGCATCTTTTATGACACCTGCTGTGGAATATATTTTAATTTAGCTGCCGCTTTGATATCCCTAGGTGCTGCATGTCTTTGTCTCTTTGATATTTCCCGTGGTGTCCACAGAAATCCCCAGAAAATGATAAAGCCAATATAAAGTACAAGAAAATAATTCGAATTCCTGAAAAAATAATAAATATTTTTGAAGCCTGGCAGGCAGTTCCGTGATTATTCGTTCTTAGCCACTGGGCCTTGTTCAGCCGTTTTCCCTCTATCAATGCTGTTTCAAGAACTGCTTTAGAATGTGCAATTTCCCAGCAGAGAGTCATTTCGTGGGACCCGACTACGCTGATTTTTCAGGAGGCGAACTGGAGAGGCACGTCCGCGTGGGCCTGAGCTGTCGAAGCTGGGCTCTGCGGGGACATGAAGCCATGCTCTGTTCTCTCCTCCGGGAGAGCACAGGTGCAGGGTGACTGTGACTGCCTGGCGATGGGAACGGGACATTGCATGGGCGGCAGGGAAGAGTGGCGAGGGGGCAGCGAACTGGGTTTTAAACAAGAGTAGGAGGCGTGTGGGGCCTGCAATGAACAGGTGCAGGGAACAATTCCTCAGACGTCACCACCCGTGCAGCAGCATCTGGGGCAGTCGGAACAGACATGGTCTCCATAAGATCCTGCGGCTGCTGTTGTGTCTGACGTGAGCGCTTCAGCGTCTGGCCTGGGAGGGTGGGGCCACGGGCTCCTGAAGGCCCTAGAGCCTCTGGCAGCTCACAGACCCAAAGCCTTTCAGCCTGGACGTCAGGACCAGGGGATCAGTGAGCTGCCCTGTGTCTCTTAGGCTTCTCAGGGAACCTTCCAAAACAGAGCACAGGAAGCCGGTCTCCTCTGCCACTTGCCCGCCGTGCCCTGGGTGGGGAGGCAGAGCGTGAAACATCTGGAAGCTCCCTTTCCTAAAACAGGAAAACAGGAACGTGCTTCCTTCTAAGCATCCTGATGCCTGGCCCTTTGGCCCTTCTCTTGGGAGTCAGTGTTCTAGCCGCTCTCCTCAAGCAAGGCCCTCTCCCGTGGAGAGAGACAGGTGCAGGAACTGAAGCCAGACTGCGCCTCCATCACCAGCTCCCTGTCTCCCTGCTCCCTGGCTGCCAGGCTGAGAGACCCCTATGCCAGGGTGGGGGATCCTCCATCCATGCTCTGGGGGTTGAGGTTTTCCCATTTCTCAGCCCCAGCTGAGAACCCAGCCTGCTCCTGTTTGGATGCTGACTTCCCACTCAGGCCACCAGGCTTCTGCATTGAAGAACAGAGTCCTTGTCTTGAATCTGTTCTCTAGGTCTTCCAGAGCTGTTGCTTCTTAAGCTGTTTTACTCCAACAGCTTTAAAGGGACATGGCAGACAGAATCCTGCTCCTCCCCGGCCCCGAAGATGTCCACGTCCTAATCCCTGAGACCTGTGACTACTTCCCTTGTATGGCAAAAGCAGTTTTTGCAAACGCAGTGAAGGATCGTGAAATGGGGGAGATCCCTGGGAATCATCCAGGTGGCTCAGTGTCACCTCCGGGGTCCTTATTTAAAGGGGGACAGTGCAGCGGGAGCCAGAGAAGGCGGTGTGATGACAGTAGCAGAGGCTGGGTGCTGCTCTTCGAAGGAGAGAATCGGGCACAGCCAGGGAGTGCAGGCGGCCCCTGGAGCCTGCAGAAGGGCCTGCACAGGGCAGGCAGCCCTGCCAGCTCCTTGATTAGTCTCGCATGACTGGGGACGTGCAGAGCTGGGAGAGAAGAGCCCTGTGTCACTTTTAGCCCCTAGATTTGGGGGTTAATTTGTTAGCACTGCAGTAGGAAGCTAGTTCAGAGGGTGAGTCTGATAAATGTAGGCTCTGGAGGCCAGTTTTAAAATAAAGCTTCTTTCTGGGTTTTATCTTAAACATTCACGCAGATTATGCCTCCCACCTCATCATGTAGCTACCTTGAAAGGGAGGCCAGAACGAAATAGAAATGACTTTTTGGAGAGCCGTGTGTATTTTTCCTTTCACCGAGATCATCAAGTGAAACCAGTGTCCTGGGATGTCCCTCCTGCATTTGTCCCTGCAGGTGTGTGCTGCTAAGCTGCCCAGGCCTCTGAGAACCCTGGGAGAATGCGTGCTTTGAACTCCAATGACCCAAAACCTGGCTCCATCTCTTTTGGGGATTCCTAGGCTGGTGGCCCCTTCTTCCATCCTCCAAGCCAGCAGGGCAGCATCTTCAGGGATCACATGGCCACTGTCTTCTGTGTCAGGTCTCCATCTTTGTGATAACATTCAGTCTCATCCCTTGCAACACAATACATAGCCAGGATAGCCTCCCCAGTTTCAAGACCCTGAATCTAATCACATCTGACAAGTCCCTCTTGCCATAAAGAGTAAACACTAATTCCAGGGCTCAGGACCTGCATCTCTGGGGGCCAGGGTAGCCAGCCCCAGGGGCCGTTCTGAGCAGCTGACCAAGGGGTGTGCTAAGACGTGTCCAGAAGTTTGTGCTAATAAAGTGCCACTAGTAGTCAGGCCAGGCCCACTGTGGACTTCTCTTTGCTCATTTGCAGGTGGGAAGGGTGGGCTTGGTGCTCTAGCAGTTGCCACATCTGACCTTGTTCGGGGAGTCCTTTGTGATGAGAACAGCAGGTAGTATCAGGAATTGAGTTAGGCAGGCTCTGAGCTGCAGTATCTCCCTTATCTAAAGGAATGTCCGCTTTCTCCACCTGAAGATCCTTAAAACAATGTCCTGTGTATCTGCCTGACTACATTTCTATAAAGTAACGTTCTGTCTTTCTGAAATAATCCATTTATTCCTCCTTGCTCCTGCTCTCCTTTCTGGGCCTCATCTTTTTCATCTGTAAAATGGGTTTCAGTTACGGCCACCCCTCGATAGCATCCTCAGTCTACGCCTGTAGCCCCCGCCTTGCTCCCTGGGTCCCCGGCCTGTCTTCCTTGCTGCCTGGTGGGTTTCTCCCTTGGCAGTGGCCCTGAATGCCTTGAACAGAACCTGCCCCCACCTGCCTCTTTTGGCTCAGCCTTATTCTGGCCTTCCTCACTCGCAGATATCCCAGTTGTGCAGGCCACCCAGGTGTGGAAGGGATGGGAGGGGCACCTGTGCGCTGTGCCTTTGTTGGGCTCCCCAGTGTGCAGGCAGGGATCCCGGGAGCACCATCCTTGTTGTGTAGAGGGAGCTGAGTCCTGGCGAGCCCACACTTGCCCTCACTCGTGGCCCCGGGGGAACGGAGCTGGGCCTTGAACTCAGTGTCGTGACTCCCACACCATGGTTTTCTCTGTCCCATCCACTCTGCGTTCAGTCTCGGGGCCATTTTCACCAGTTTCTGTTGAATTGCGGTAAAACCGACATAACTGAAGTTCACTGTATGTTGCTGAAGTTGACATCTTTTCATCCGATGGTTGTGCATGGCCCTTGCCTGTTTTCCAGCTAAACTCTCCGCTTTTTGTTTGTTGAACTCTGAGCAGAGCGTCAGGCCTCTGGCTATAATGTGAATGGAAAGCAGGCTATCTCAAAACTTCAAAAAATTTTTTTGAAAAATAAAGTTTTTCCTTTACACTATTTTAAGGTGAAAAATCCACTGGCAGCACATTCGCAGAGTTGCAGCCAGCACCTACATCTGATTCCAGAACCTTCTTCTCACCTCCGCAAACAAGCCTCTCTGTCCCCCACCCCTCCTGCCCCTGGAAGCCATCATTCTGCATGCTGTCTCTGGGCACCGACCTGACCTCTTCTGCATGGAGAGGAATCATAAACTATGTACCCTTTTGTGCTGCTCCTCTTTGGTTTTGCACAATGTTTCCAAGATTGTGTGGTCAGATGTGCCATTGTGTGGCTAGGCCACATTCCATTCCTCCCTTTACCCACTGATGGATGTTTGGGCTGTTCTACCTCTCGGCTGTTGTGAATGATCTTTCTGCTGGGTCTTAGTCCACCCGAACGAGGATGGACTGTAAGTGAGCCACTCCCCCGTTCCCCAGCCTCCCAATCCCGGAGACAGTCAGATGCAACTGACTGTCAAGTCAAGCAAGCAAGAACTCGGTTTATTGCGCGCATAGCAAAGCCTTTTAAAGCACAAGACCACAGGATTACTGGGGCAGGGCATAAGGACCAATCAATTACTTAAAAGGTCATTTTACAGGGTGACTTTTTACAGGACCAGCCATATGTCTGTACACTCATCATCAGTTGTCACCTCCCCTGATGCTGTGCAGCCAATCAGCTTTGGTGGTAAACGACTTTGGGTACTGCCCACCTTACTTCCTTTGGGTGCCATCTTTGAATTGCCACATGTGCCTAATTTCCCCACACTTTCTTTGAACACCTCTTCTCAGTTCTTTGGGGCATATACCTAGGAGTGGATTTGCTGGGTCAGGGAGTAAAGCTATACTTACAGTGGACCGGCTGTACCCACCCCTCCACAACACAGTGCTTTTATAAATATATCTCACCAGAAAGTAAGTATAGGGCCGGTGTTGTGGCACAGTTGCTTGTGATTCTGGCATCCCGTACTGGGGTGCTGGTTTGAGTCCCCATTGCTCTGCTCCCTGCAAGTGTGCCTGGGAAGGCAGGGGATGATGGCCCCAAGAACTGTGTCCCTGCCACCCATGTGGGAAACCAGGATGGAGTTCCTGGTTCCTGGATGTGGCTGGGCTGAGACCTGGCTGTTGTAGCCATTTGGAGGGTGAACCAGCAAATGCAAGATCTCTCTTTGTCTCTTGCTCTTTCTCTGTCGCTCTGCCTTTCAAATAAATGAGTAAATATTTAAAAAAAGAAAGTATATTTTAAAACGAAATGTTATATCACTGCTAAAGTTTCACATGCTGTAAATAGAAAGCAACAGTAAACTAACAAATGAGCAGACAGGATCATGCCAATTAAAAAAAAAACTTCGCAAGAAAAAATTAAAAAACGAGAAGCTTCACAGTACAAGATTAAAAAACAACTGGGTACTGTTTCCTGCCAAGGCTTACTTAGCACAGTACTGTCTGCTTACAAAGATTAGCAAGCAGGAGCAAGGTGTTGAAGACCCATTAGCACCGGAATGAAGCTTTCTCATCCACTCATTAGAAGGATTGACAGGGACTGCAGCTTTGCTCTGCGTGCCTTCATTTTCCCAGCCTCCACGTGAGACATGGAGCCATCTGTGGGGCCGCAGCGGGCCCTCTGCTCCTGTGCGTCCTCCCAGCCCAGTGCCTCATGACCGCTTCTCTCTGTCCCTGTCGCCTGGTCCTCACCGCCCCCCGCCCCCAGGCTCTCTCTCTGATCTTGACCTTCCCTGCTCATGTGCCCAAACACGGATCACGCCTCCAAAGGGAGCTCTGAGCATGTACTTCAGAACAGTCCTGGAAAAGTGGGATTTTAAGATAATTTGCATGCAAAATAACTGAAACCCTGCATTGTTTATTTCATAGTATGTGTTCCTGTGAACTATTTGGATACTCTATATATGCATGGATTTAATTTGTTTTGTCCCCAAATAAACTTATCTTTAAACATTTTTTTAAATTCTTTTTTTTTAAAGATTTATTTACTTGAAAGAGTTACACAGAGAGAGAAGGAGAGGTAGAGAGAGAGAAAGAGGGAAGGAGGGAGGGAGTGAATTCCATCTGCTGGTTCACTCCCCAGTTGGCTGCAATGGCTGGAGCTGTGCCAATCTGAAGCCAGGAGCCAGGAGCTTCTTCTGAGTCTCCCATGCAGGTGCAAGGGCCCAAGCACTTGGGCCATCTTCTACTGCTTTCCCAGGCCATAGCAGAGAGCTGGATTGGAAGTGGAGCAGCCGGACTCGAAACAGCTTCCATAGGGGATGCTGGCATTGCAGGTGGCAGCTTTACCCATTATGCCGCCACAGCACCAGCCCCCCCCCCCAAATTCTCTTTCATTGGAAAAGCAGACAGAGGCACCCCCATCCACTGGTTCACTCCCCAAATGCCCACAGTAGTCAGGGCTGGGCTAGACCAGGCTGAAGCTGGGAGCTAGGAGCTCATTCTGGGCCTCCCACATGGGTGACAGGGACCGAAGTACTTCAGCTATCACCCTGCACCTCCCAGGATGCCCACTGGCAGGAAACTGGAGGCCAGAGCCAGGGCTGGGACTCTACCCCAAGGACTCTGTAATCAGATGGAGGCGTCCCAGGTGGCATCACAGCCACTGTGCCAATGGCTGCCACCAACCTCATCTTCTAATTCCAGTTTTCACGAACATTTGGAATTAGTACTCTCCCTTCCTAAAGCTTTGTTGACACCTCCATTGCTGTCTATGCCTCAGCCAGGTACCCAGGAGTCAACTCAGGCCGTCCTCGGTTTTTTCAGTTCAGTCACTTCCTGCCTGCTGAGCTGTGGCACCATGGGAACGGGGTCACGAGGGCTTTCTTCCATGCGCCCCCCCCGGTTCGTTCTTTCTTTCTTTCTTTCTTTCTTTCTTTCTTTCTTTCTTTCTTTCTTTCTTTCTTTCTTTTTTTACAGGCAGAGTGGACAGTGAGAGAGAGAGAGACAGAGAGAAAGGTCTTCCTTTACCATTGGTTCACCCTCCAATAGCCGCTGTGGCTGGCGCGCTGCGGCCGGCACACCACTCTGATCTGAAGCCAGGAGCCAGGTGCTTCCTCCTGGTCTCCCATGCGGGCGCAGGGCCCAAGCACTTGGACCATCCTCCACTGCCTTCCTGGGCCACGGCCGAGAGCTGGCCTGGAAGAGGGGCAACTGGGACAGAATCTGGTGCCCCAACCGGGACTAGAACCCGGGGTGCTGGCGCCACAGGCAGAGGATTAGCCTAGTGAGCTGTGGTGCTGGCTGCACCCCCTGGTTCTGACTCTGTCACTCTCAGGGTCCTTGTGCTGATCCAGTGGGGCAGATGTACGGGAGCCTTGCACACACCCAGAGGGTGGACGTTGCCAGTCCTGCTTTGTTGTAAGTTGTCAAGGGCCCCTCGGTGCCTGTTGCATTTTTCAGGCTTGAAAGAATCCCTCTGCCCTGACTCCTGTGCACACACTGTCTGGTGCCGCGTGGCACAGACTGAAACCTCCCCAACCAGCCAGACTGTTCCTCTTCCCCATCCTTGCTGTAGTCATTTGCGTCTTCCCAGCTCTAGCTGTCTGGTGTGTGTGGTTTGGAAGAGCCAATCTGGACGCGTGTTTTCGTTGTAGGTCGGAGTGGGGAAAGCCACAGCCACACCACCTCTGCCAAACACATTTTCTTGCCTTATTTTTCTTCCTCTGTTAGTTACACCTTGGAATGTGCTTCTTCTAATAGGAAGTGACAGTTTAATTGTTTGGGTTTTATAATTTATGTTCTGCGGCACAGCTGACCACACGTAATAAGCACGTAGCCCAACACTTACGGCGGAATTCCTTGCTCTTTTCTCTCTGCAGCAGAAGATGTAGGTAGAGTCGTGAAGTGGCTGATCTCGTGGGCAGTGAGAGTGTTGAAAGTCACTGTAGGGCACCGAGGAGACAGAAGACTCGTCTGTGTGTGCAGGTGCAGCCTGAGCGGGGTGGGGGATTCTCCTGGCCTGAAAGCGAGACTGTCCCTCCCATTGTCTGGGGCCCCTCCCACCACTAAAAA
Organism: Oryctolagus cuniculus; assembly: GCF_964237555.1. Classification (NCBI taxonomy): domain Eukaryota; kingdom Metazoa; phylum Chordata; class Mammalia; order Lagomorpha; family Leporidae; genus Oryctolagus; species Oryctolagus cuniculus. The sequence continues at coordinate 26,216,954 of NC_091450.1, forward strand.
TGGGTTTTCTGCATGATTGTTCACCACCACCTCTCCTTCTTGTGTGTTCCTCTGGGCCTTTGAGCCATTTCAGGGGAAGAGCTTGTACCTTGGACATTTATAGCAAACATTACGCCCGTTAATGGCGTTAAGGCTGTATGATTGAACCTGACACTGGCAGAGTGCGTAGAAGGGATGTTTTCAGCTTGACCCATCACACAGATGTGGAAGATGAGGACCAGAGAGTCCGCCCACCTTCCTGGCCCATCAGACGTTGGTTGCTGGCACTGGTGAAGGGACCAGCAAGGGCGTCCGTTTTCTGTGTTGGGGAGGGGACAGACCTCGTCTCTCTGCAGACTTGTGGCTCACACAGCATTGCCTGAAGGTGAACTGTAAACTTTCGGCCACGTGAATCCTCCTACCCTCATTTCTGACCCTGGCCTTCCTGTCCTTGGCTCAGTTCTCTCCCTGCCTTCCCAGCTCGTTCTGGGCTTGCAGGCCCCAGAGAGGGCGCGGAGCGACTCTGACCTCCAGAGTTTGGGAGATGCTGCATATCCCAGAACCATCAGATCTTCACGATGACTGTTCAGGCCTGTGAGACAGCCCGGGGCTAAAATGATTGAGCCCAATTTTTCCAAATCTATTTGATCACAAAACCTGTATTTTGTTCCTGATATAATATGTTGTTATTGGCTTCATAAAATGCAGCAACAACCCTGCTCTCATTGCTTCCACATACCTGCTTCTTGGACATTTTCTTGCCCTTAACTGCCTTGCAGTTCCTGCCTTGCTTATACCCTTCGAAACTCGTCTCAGAAGTTGTGTCCTCCAGGAAGCCTTAGAGGCTCCCCCACTCTGTTCCTTTGCTGCTGTAGCTTCTGCATCCTGCTCGTCTGTTGATTTAGCTCAGCAGCTGCCTCTGCTGAGCATGGGAACTGTGTCTTACATTCGTTTAGTCAGTGTGCTAGATGATGAGCTGCCTGCACCCAGGCACTGGGCCCCTCAGAGAGCTTCCATTCAAGGGAATGGGAACGGACTAGAAGCTCATGATAAATATAAACGTGGAATGTTAGAGTGTGGCAAGTGCTAGGGCAGAAAGCGAACGACAGGAGACGGCCTTCGGGGTCCGGTTTCAGGAAAGCTGCATGAGACAGGAGGGGCTCACTTACACCGCAGAGGCCACAGCTCCCGTATCTCAGCAGCTCACAACAACGCAGGATCGTTTCTCATTCAGGAAGCTCGCCTACCTCCAGGTAGCTAGGAGTTCTGCCCCCAGCCCCGGGGGAGCCATGGGAAGCAGCGGTGAGCACACAGGAGCCCTCTCTGATGTGAACACACTGTGTGGGTACAGGGGAGGAGAGGGCACTTGCAAAATTTCCAGCCCTCTGGCATTTAGCACGGGCTTTGAAGTGGAGTAGGTGGCCATGCAGAGTGAGTATCCTGAGTTTCAGGACTTGGTGCGTTAGTGAGGCCTTTCCCTTCAGTTCCTAAGTGGCAGGAATAGGTGAGAAGAGATATTACCTACCCTACGCAAACAAGAGATTAAATATATATTTAAAGATTTATTTATTTGTTTAAAAGTCAGAGTTACACAAAGAAGGAGAGGCAGAGAGAGAGAGAGGGAGAGAGAGAGAGAGGGAGAGAGGGAGGGAGGGAGGGAGGGAGGTATTCCATTTGCTGGTTCACTCCCCAATTGGCTGCAACGGCCAGAGCTGCACCTATCCGAACCCAGGAGCCAGGAGCTTCTTCTGGGTCTCCCATGTGGGTGCAGGGGCCCAAGGACTTGGACCATCTTCCACTGCTTTCCCAGGCCATAGCAGAGAGCTGGATGGGAAGTGGAGCAGCCAGGTCCTGAACCGGTGCCCATATGGGATGCTGGCACCACAGGTTGTGGCTTAACCCACTAGGCCACAGGGCCAGCCCTGAGATATTTGATAGTAGAGTCTCTCAATGAAAGACTCAGAGTTGTTTTACCAAACTTATCTCTACATTATTTATTGTGGCCCGTCCTCTGAGTGCAGGAAACAAGACAAAAACATGTACCACCACGCTCACCATATACTTATAAAAAATTTATTAAAAGCGTATAAAAAAGGAAACTAGTGTTTACCCATGTGTCTGCTTGCTGGATTTGTCATCTGAGAGGATCACTGCTCAGGCTTTTTCTGCTGGACTCCAGGTGGGCAGGGGTTTGGGCTGTGCCTCCTTCACAGAGTGCTCCCAGCACTGCAGATGCTTCCGGCAAATTCTGGATGGCAGGTGCATCTGGGACTTGTGGATTGGTCGGCTGAGGGAGTGGAAAGCTAGGCATTATTTAAAAAAAAAGATTTATTTATTTATCTGAAATAGTTACAATGAGAGAGAGAGAGAGAGATGGAGAGAAAGAGAGAGACAGAGAGAGGTCTTCTCTCCACTGGTTCGCTCCCCAAGTGACTGCAGTGGCCAGGGCAGAGCCTAGCAGAAGCCAGAGCTTCATCTGGTCTCCCATGTGGGTGGCAGAACCCAAGCCCTTGGGTCATCGTCTGCTTTTTCCAAGCCATTAGCAAGGTGGCGGATCAGAACTAGGGCAGTTGAGACTTGAACTGGTGCCCATATGGGGAAGCTGGTGTCACAGGCAGCAGCTTTATCTGCTACATCACAACACCTGTCCTGTTATGCATCATTCTAAAAAAGACTTTAAGAGCAGTTTTAGTTTCAAATAGAAACTGAACAGAAGGTGCAGAGATCTCAGACCTCCTGCCCCCCCATTAACACTTTTCCCCACTGGGTGGGGGGTGTAGTTGTTTCAGTTGATGAACCTGTATTATTGGCTTATCATTGTCACCCAAAGGCCTTGATTTACATTATGGTCTACTTTCGGTGTTGCACATTCTGTGGGTTTGATCAAATATATAGTGATATGTATGCTCTGTTTTAGGATCGTGTCAAGTACTTTCATTGCCCTGAAAATCCTCTGTACTCTGCCTGTTCATCCATCCTGGACTCCCTATTCCTTGGCAGCCAGTGGTATTTTTACTGCCTCCATAGTTTTGCCTTTTCTAGAGTAACATATAGTTGAAACCATACAACATTTTCATATTGGCATCTTTCATGTAGTAATATGCATTAAAGTTTTCTCCTTGCCTTTTCATGACTTGATTGCTCATTTTTTTTTCTGCTAAATAATACTCCATTGTTTGGATGCACCATCTTTTTTTAAATTAGGATTAACTTATTTGAAAATCGGTGTTCCAGAGAGAGGGGGATCTATAGACACACACACAACACACACACATTGTATATACAGTGAGAGAGAGAGAGGAGACCCATCTTCCATCCTCTTGTTCACTCGCCAGATGGCCTCAAAGGCTAGGGTTGAGCAAGGTGGAAGGCAGGAGCCAGGAGCTTTTTCTGGGTCTCCCACATGTTTAGCAGGGGCCTAAGCAGTTGGGCCATCCTTCATTGGTTTTCCCAGGAAACTCCGTTAGCGGGGAGCTGGATTGAAAGTGGAGCAGCAGCTGGGACTTGAACCGGCACCCATATGGGATGCTGGTGTCACAGGCAGCAGCAGCTTGACCCGCTGCACCACATGCCAGCCCCTGCATGTACTGTCTTTTAAGGTTTGGCTGTGGGAGAGTTCAGACTTCAGCACCGTTGCCTGTTAAGAAGACGAAATGGATTTAGTTAGAGGAAGAGTGAGTTTATCTGGTAAAGGCAGTGGTGAACTGAGCACCAAACAGAGAATGGTGATGGAGCTAGAGAACAGTTAGCGCAGGTCTTAAGAGAGTAAACAGATCACAGGGAGTGATGCTAAGGGATATGTGGGATTTCAGTAGTGGAGCCAGGGAGAGACAGTGGCACACAGCATCCATGGGGTTGAGTGAATGAAAATTATGTCCACATCAAATGCTAGCCCTGGCAGAAATAAAAATTCCCCTTCACTCATCCAGCTGGGGAGAACAGCGTGAACAAAGACGCGTGGGTGGTCAAGTACACGGTGTGTACGGGAGCCATGTGAGACTGCTGTGGTCGGAGCATGGGGGTATTTGCATTTAACACTAACTCACTAACTTGGGGTGAATGGAAATGGTGCCAGCCACACTCTTGGGGTTGTCAGGTGTCTTGATCCTCTGGTAAGTGTCTCCATTTTTTTTTTGCTCAGTTCTGTGGTTGTCACGATCACCATCATTGCACTGGTTTCCTTGGTGGCCGTGGCCAGGGAGAGGGTATCTGAGATGGGCTAAGTCAGGCACACCGTGACCCCTCGAGGTCAGCATCCCCGTGGGCGTGGTGCGGAGTCAGCAGGAGGTTCTGATGATGCAGGGTTCAGCTAGTTTGAACGAACGTCTCACTTGCAGATGCCATGGTTGATGAGGAGGGTCAGAGGTCACACAGAGGCTGGGTTGTCTTGTTAACTTTGAGACTCTTGTGTTTTTACCAGGTTGATAATTCCACCTGCTGAGCCTTTGATGCCTTGAGCCAAGAGGCCACGGTGGAGTTTTTAAGTTAATGGATTTAAGTGTTCTTTCAGAAGCTGAAATTACTGGACAGACACAAGATAGAAGTAGCCTTATATTATGATGATAAAATGGGAGGAAAGTTACGGGCGTCCACCCTGGTATGTCTGTAGGGGTGCAGGAATGGAGGCTGGTGATGTTGGCTGTGCATTGATCTCTCAAAAGTATACTTTTTTTTCTGTAGTTCAAAGACATGCTAGGAAAATGATTTCAGAACTTTCGAATGGAGTCCCCGGGGAGCCCCGGGGTTGTGGGGGACTGTGTCTGTACTTTGGAAGATCATCTGATTTTCATGCCTCATTGTTTCCGCTCGCCTCTGGCTCCAGTGCCTTGGTGCACACTGTCACCTCTGTGTTGAATGCACATCCTCACCTAACAGGCAGAGACAGGAACGTTTCCATGCCCGTGAACCCCAGACACGTTCTCTGCTTACTGTTGAAAAGGAAAAGGGAGGGGGCCTTAGAAAATCGAGAGGCCGAGGGGGCAGGGCCAAGACAGCGCTCAGAGTTAAGAGAGCAGAAGCTACTGAGGGGTCCAGGGAGGACTTGGGGCCTGCTCCTCAAGACTGAAAAGCCTGTCGTCTTGCATGTCAGCTCTTTATCAAGGGCGGGCATTGAATAGGCTCACTGGGATGGCAGAGGACCGATGGGAACGGCAAAGAAAGCTAGCCCCAGACATTCCTGGTAGTGGTGGTTGCCAGGCAGCCAAAGAAATTAGCACAGGGGCCTGGCGCCGTGGCTCACTTGGTTAATCCTCTGCCTACAGCGCCGGCATCCCATATGGGCTCCGGGTTCTAGTCCCGGTTGCTCCTCTTTCAGGCCAGCTCTCTGCTGTGGCCCGGGAAGGCAGTGGAGGATGGCCCAAGCGCTTGGGCCCTGCACCCCATGGGAGACCAGGAGGAAGCAACTGGCTAATGGCTTCGGATCGGCATAGCTCCGGCTGTTGCAGCCATTTGGGGAGTGAACCAACGGAAGGAAGACCTTTCTCTCTCTCTCTCTCACTGTCTGTAACTCTACCTGTCAAATAAATAAATTAAAAAAAAAAAGAGATTAGCAAGGTCCATTTCATCCTAGTTCTGGCCCAGGGTTAACTGTCCTCTCCTCTGGGAAGCTTGCTTTGATTTCTCCAGGATGGAGTTCAGTCAACACCAAACGCCCCACAGACACGTGGTGTCTACCTTGTGTCAGGAATGTTCAAGGCGCCAGACAGAGAAACGAACAAGATGGACGAGGTCCTGCTCCAGGGAGTTTGCCTTCCAGCAGAGACTAGAGATAATAATAAGGGTGAATAGCCTTAAACACTCATTTGATGAAGTAATAAGTGCTAGGGAAGGAATTCAACAAGGCAAAGCAAAGTGAAGAGAATGATGGCGATAAGCGAGGGTGGAGCATTCTGGTTAGGTCGGCCGGCAAAGGTCTTGCCGGGAAGCGAGCCATGTGTAGGATGGACAGTGGGTGATAGCAAGCACCTTGATCCTGGAGTAAGCCGAGGGGTGGGCCTGGCATGAACAGTGAGTAGACTCGGGAGCTAGTGCAGAGCAGTCAGATGGAAAGTGGGAGGAGACGGGGCCTGAGAGGGGGCAGCAGGCAGCAGTTCCCACAGGACGTGTGGGCCGTAGCAGAGGTTCGGAGGTGGATGCTGCATGGAGAGTAGAAGGGATGGGAGAGGGAGGGGCCAGAGGGAGGCTGGCTGGGGCTGTTCCAGTCATCCGGGAGGTGACAGACCCCATCATCACTTGCTCTGGGAGGTAGTGGTGGGGGTAATGAGAATGGGATGTGGGCATGCTTGGGCTGCAGGCTGTTCTGTGCTCACTGACTGGCTAGGAGAAGCGAAATGAGAGAAAATGAATGACTTCCAGAGTTTTGAGGTGACTCCCAGAGCTAACGTCCCATTGCCCTGTCCCCCCAGCGTTGACAGCCGCCGTTCTTCTCTGCCTCTGTGAGTTTGCCTTTTTAGATATTTCGTGCACATGGATAGAATCGTGTTCGCTGTCCTCAGGACCAGCAGAATGCCTTTCAGGTTCATCCGTGTCATTACAGATAACAGGACTTACTTCTTCTTAATGGCTGCGTAATATTTTATTGTATGGATATGTGACATCTTCTTTCCTTTTCTAGATTTTTATTTATTTTGAGAGAGAGGGTGAGAGAGACAGAGTGAGTGAGTGAGCTCCCATCTGCTGGGTCACTCCATTGAAGGAAGAGACAGAATGGAGAAAATATATACCGGATAAAGGGCTAATATCTCATATATATATATATATATATAAATATGAAATTCCCTCAGGAATGAAAAAGCACATAGCACAATTAAATATATATATTATATGAAATATATAATATATATTATATGAAATTCCCTCAGGAATGAAAAAGCACATAGCACAATTAAATATATATATTATATGAAATATATAATATGTATTATATGAAATTCCCTCAGGGATGAAAAAACTCATAACACAAATATATATATTATATGAAATATATAATATATATATTAAATGAAATTCCCTCAGGAATGAAAAAGCACATAACACAATTAAAAATGGGAAAAGGGATTGAATAGACAATCCTCCAAAGAAGACATACACATTGCCAACAGATATTGAGAAGGTTTTTGCCACCACCAGTCATCCGGGAACTGCAAAGCAAAGTCCCAGTGAGTGATTATGAAATCACCTCACACCTGTCGGGGTGGCTGTTATGAAAAAGCTGAAAGGTAACGAGTGTTGGCAGGGATATGGAGAAATTGGAACACTTGCATCCTGCTGGTGGGGATGTAAAATGTTGCAGCTGCCGTGGAAAACGGTTCGGAGATTCCTCAAGGAATTAAAAATAGAATTACCATGGGGTTCAACCACCCTACTCCCGCATACATGTCCAGAAGAATTGCAGTCGGGCTCTCCAAGAGATACCTGCATCCCATGTTCATTGCAGCTTTATTCTCAGCAGCCAAGGCACAGTCAATCCTATCAACACTTAATGCTCTCTTTCAGAATACCTTCCCCACCACCCAGTTAGTCTAACACAAACCCCAGGGATTGGATCATCTTATGATGGATTTTCAGTAAATATCTTAGAAGATAAGGATTCTATGTATTGAATACAACCGGAATTTTATCGTCACACTTAAATAATGAATACTTCCTTAATGCCATCCACTGTCCTTCAACAGCTCAAGGTTTTTAAACATAAATCTGTACTTGGGCTTCGTTCCAAGGAATACTGATTTAGATAGGCTATTGATAGTTTTTCCTCATATACCATAGGAAAACTAGCGAGTTTTTAAGCTTTTTGGAGGGAAACCTATCCCTGTACCTCTAAAATGATCTTGTTCACCGTCGGTGTGTCTTGACTTGGCACACACCTTCTCCAGTCACAGAGGCCAATGCTGCGTGGTTCTGCTCACATGAGAGATCTAGAAACATCCAACGTATTGAAGCAGAGCACTGGTAGGGTCTTGCACACTTTCTCCTGGGCTTGCCGTGAAGGAGCGGATGGGGTGCTGGTCTTTACCGCTCTTGCAGGGCCAGTCGGTGCCCGGAGTGGACTCCAGGGACCTGCTAACCAACCAAGAAATCTGAAGGAATAACAGCTTTCTAGGCACCTTCATCGGCTCCACACAATCTACAATACAATTAAGACCGACAGACATAATTGGATAAACAGAAAATAGAATTAAGGTAATCTATCCTAAGTGTACCAAATTCCTATAATGAGTTGCTTTCAGCAGTTGTGGAAACATATAATTACCAAACAAATTACATGTTATTTTTATCGAAGAAGCTAATTAAGTGTTCTGTGTAAATTATTATGTGGTGGCACAAGGATCCGAGTTGTATTAAGTACCTAGTGAGGAGGGGGACAAGACCCGAGGATTTTCCATGGAGAGACAGTGGAGAGAGATGGCGGCAGGAGGACCTGGTGCTGAGGCCCGGAGCTGGGCAGAGCTCAGTGGGGTGGACGGGGGTTTGGGTTTCTGTGGTTGATTTCGCCCGAGCCTGGGTGGTTGCACTATGTTGGGCCTCTGACCTGTAGAGAATCCTGGGTCCTTTTCATTTATTTAATTTGTTACACTGGCTCCCCTTTCTAAACTTCCAGCTGACTTTGAACCTGGTACTGTCTTCTTTGCAGCCCTTATTTAATGTTCTCACTTGGTTCTCGTTCCTTTGCAACCCAGTAAACTTTCCTACATCTCCTTGTGGGTTTTGCAGTTTGCATCCTGGGATGTGAGGAGCCAGGGGTTTTGGGGAGAATGTGTCTTTCCCTCCTGTAACCCAGAACAGGTAGCCTGGAAGAATTGTACTGCGAAGCTTTGAGTTGGAACCAGGCTGAAAAAAAATCCCTCTTTGTTGTTTGGCATTCTAGGAGAGCCAGACCTCTCTTCAATGGGGAGGGGAGGAGGCAGTAGAGTTGCTGTATTTCCGCGGGGTGCTCTGCCCTGGAGTCATAAGACCAGATTTATTGCCCCTGCCCTGCCGGTGGTGTGAGCTGCGTGACCTTCGGCAAGGTGTTGCTTCCCTCTGAGCCCTGGCATCTCATCTGTAACACGTGGAAAGGAGCCCTTGGCCTGGTTACCTTTTAGAGGAGCTCTGAGAAGGATGCACCATAAAGTAAACGAGCGTTATCGACAGTCTTCATTTTTAGTATCAAAGGTCCGGCATTAAAGGGCGGCACCTGCACAGAGCCAGGCAGGGCGGGTGATGTAGCTGCAACTGCAGGACTTGGTCTCTTCCGTCTTCCAGCTTGGATCTTCTCCGTATAGGCTTCATTTTCAGGGGGTGCTCCCACCCCCCACTCATAGTGGGGAGACGGGCAGCAGAAGGTGGCACCTTCACTCCACCGGGTTCAGTGAATCAAGGGAGACAGAAAGCAGAACCTTCCTGGTCGCTCCATCTACAGTCTCAGGGCTGACTCTGATTGGTCTCTTCTGGATCATGTGCCTGTAACCGAGCCAATCACAGTGGCTGGGGGATGGAATGCTCTGATAGGCCAGGCTGGTCACATGCCTATCTTTAGAGCTGGAGGTGCTGGGATTGCCCCCACTTAGCCACAGAGAATAAGAGATGGGGGTAGCTGGTTCCCCACAAAGGGCCGGGAGAAGCTGTGTTCCAGACAGGAGAACAAAAAGTCTCACTGTCCCATGGGCTACCTGTAATATAAATTATAATTAAAATGCTCACCAGTTGCAATTCAAATTATAATTAAATTATAATTTAAAAGTTCACCAGGTTGGCAACCAGGGAGGATCTGGGCTCTGGCCCTGACCCTGCCGCTGACTCTCTCTCTGAGCCTGAGATAGCCCCTCCCTGTGCTGGAACCCCCATTTCCAAATCTGTGGAACAGATGTGAGCCTGAGTCATTGCGAAGTTCCTCACCTTTCTTCCACCAGGGACTCAGTTATCTTCTTGTATCCCCGTGGTGTATTATGTGTTTTGTCAGCAAAACAAAGTACCCTACTTAAGTAATAAGCCATTTTATTTCAGAAAAGTGAATTCACAACTTTTAATTGGCATTTAGAAATGTCAGAACTACAGCACACAGTTGGCGTGACTACACCGTGTTATGTATTTACTACGTCTTCAGTGTTGGGACAGACTGACAGAGGTCGGAGTTCGAGCCTTCTGGACCTAATGAAACAGTCAGTGTACCCAAGGGTGCCTGCTTACTGGGATCCCTGGGTCCCCGATGGTCACCTGCAGATATGGGGACACTTGAAAAAATTTGTGGGAAGTAGAATTAGAAGGCAAGTGTATTTTGCACCAAAATCTTGAAGTCCATGCATAGTTTTTAGAAAATAAATACACATTTTTTCGTGAACTTTTTAAAGAACCCTCCTATGTTTGGTTTACTAATGTTGGGGCCTTAGAAATATCAGGACAATTCACAGAAAAATCTGGGTCTGGAATTTCTGGTGAAAAATTCAAAGATCTTGAAATATAAGGCCCAGATTCCCTCCTGATCACATCTGATTGCAGCAGAAAATACAGTGTCTCCTTTAGCTGAGACCAACCACCCTGAACTTGTCCCATCCCCACCACTCCCTGCTGCCCACACCTGCACAGCTTGGCTCATTCGTTCCAGCAGCCTGGGCAATACAGCAATGCCGGATACAGACTAAACCAGTGTTTTCTAAACTCTCCTGATTAAAACAAAACAAAACAGGGGCTGGTGCTGTGGCACAGTGGGTTAAGCTGCTGTCCGCAGTGCTGGCATCCCACATGGGCACTGGTTCTGGTCCTGGCTGCTTCACTTCCGATCCAGCTCCCTGCTGATGTGCCTGGGAAAGCAGCAGAGGATGGCCTGAATACTTATGCCCATTGCACCCACGTGGGAGCCCTGGATGAAGCTTCTGTCTCCTGGCTTTAGCTTGGCCCAACTATGGCTGTGGTGGCTGTTTGGGGAGAGAACCAACGGATGGAGGACCTCTCTCTGACTTTCAAATAAGTAAATATTTTTTTCAAAATAATATGATTTTCAGTTAAAACAAAGTAAAACAATAAAACCTGGGAACTTGTTAAGACCTAGAGCTTCTGGGGTAGCCCCTTACCCCTATTTGGATTCCATAGGTTTGTACATCGGGCATCTTGTTTCAGTGGCAAATCCTGTGCCTTACCCCAGACAAGCACTGGAATCTACATTTTAACAAAGTAGCAAATTGGCTTTTAATTTGACCCTATTTGTGTTTTCATTTTAGTAAGGTTGCTTGTCTGCCCCTCTTGCCGGAAGCCTTTTCAGAAGAGCTGGTTTCTCTTCTCCACACCTGAGGGTGTGGTAGAGACCCGTCCTCCCCTGGGGGGATGCCTGCCCTGTCCCTGCCATCCGGAGATGGGAGGTGGGAGAGGGTCTGTGCACAGCCTGGCAGACTTGACCCCCGAAAGCTTCCACACCTGGGTCCTGGGTGGCCTCAGCGGGTCCCCGGCCTCCAGGTCTGTCTCCTGCTCTAGACTGGGGCTTGGCCTCCCGCCGTGCTGTCTCTGGCAGGTGCTCTAAGCCATTCACGCCTCACTGGACTTAGGCAATTGGGCCAAGTCTGTTCTGTCCTTTTTTGGTTTTCTTTATAAAATTTTTTTATTAATGTAAGCAGAAAAGATTTCGTGTGTTTTATAGGTACAGTTCTAAGATAACCATATTTACTTCCGTTGCCCTCTCCCTCCCTCAATCCCCTTCCTTCCCTCCTTCTTTCCTTTTTAAAAAATTTTTTTGCAAAAACAAAATTTCGACTTCGTAATCACTGATTTAATGCACCTCGAGCCATAATATTCAACAAGTTGCAAATGTTGTTTCCCCAGGGGAAGCTTGTGTGTGACAAATTCTGAAATCCAGGTACTGCCTGGTCTTGGCTGATGATGTCTTCTCTTGGCATTCATTAATTCATTCATTCATTCATGATTCAGTAGACCATCCTTAAGCAGGTCCTGTGTTCCCCGCGTGCTGAGAATGATGGCGTGGCAATAACCTTGATAGTAGTCGTGAAACTGTATTATGTGCCAGGATCTTACTGCATCTCATTTAGCCCTCATAATACGTCAGGGATGTTGTTGCTGTTCTCATCCCCATTATTTGAGTAGTGGGAAAACTGGAGCCGAGTACTCCGTCTGACAGCTGGCCTGGGCGTGGGCCTGACTTCCAAGTCCACGCTGTTGACCATGCCACACCAATGCGAGTTACACTTCATGGAAGGAACCCATGTGTGTGAAATAGCATCTCCAGAGCCTTTCATTCCTGCTCCTGCCTTGGTGGTGACACACAGAGGTGTGGGAGTGCACTGCTGGGGCTGGGCCATGGTCACCTGGCCAGGGATGGACAGAGCCCAGATTTGGACCCTGGCTTCGTCTTCTAAATCCTGGGCTCTTCTCACGGCCATTGTCTCAAGGAGGGCAGAAGTTACGTTCAGGATCTGGGGGCTGTGAAAAGTGCGGAGCGGCTCTAGTCAGTGGGCTTCAGGGTCTGAAGATGAAACAATAGCTCTTGGTTACCTCACCTGATACTCTTCATCAACTCAGCTCCTACCGTGTGCTGGGTGTGTCATTCTCTGATTTAGTGCTCTTCCCAATGCTGTGATTGTCTCTATTTTACAGAGGGGATAGCTAAGGGACCCATCGTGTCTCACACAGAATGAGGGCCCAGTGAGTTCCTTAAAAAAAAATTACTCAAAAGCCTCTCCCCGTCTCCCTCTCCCCCTTCCCCTCTCCCCCTCCCTCTCCCCCTCCCTTCCCCCTCTCCTCTCCCCCTCCCTCTCCCCCTCCCTCTCCCCCCTTCCTCTTCCTCTCTCCCTCTTCCTCTCTCCCTCTTCCCCTCTCCCTCTCCCCCTCTCTCCCTCTCCCCCTCCCTTTCCCCCTCTCCTCTCCCCCTCTCCCACTCTCCCCCTCTCCCACTCCCCCTGTCCCTCTCCCCCTCTCCCTCTCTCCCCCTCTCCCCCTCTCCCTCTCCCCTTGTCCCTCTCCCCCTCTTCCCCTCTCCCTCTCTCCCCCTCTCCCTCTCCCCCTCCCCCGTCCTTCTCCCCCTCTTCCCCTCTCCCTCTCTCCCCCTCTCCCTCTCCCCCTCCCCGTGTTCCTCTCCCCCTCTCCCCCTCTCCCTCTCCCCCGTCCTTCTCCCCCCTCCCTCTCCCCCTCCCCATTTTCCCTCCCCCTCTCCCCCTCTCCCCCTCCCCCTCTCCCCCTCTACCTCTCCTTCTCCCTCTCTCGCTCTCCCTCTCCCCCTCTCCGCCTCTCCCTCTTTCCCTCTCCCCCTCTCCCCCTCTCCGCCTCGCACACACGCACACACCAAAGGAGAGATTGATTGATTGATTGATTGATTGCTGGGACGCTCCCCAGACACTTGCAGCAGCCAGGGCTCTGCCTTCCCAGGCGCGTTAGCAGGATGCTGAATAGGCAGTGAAGCAGCTGGGACTTGAGCGGCTGGCGCTCATACGGAACACAGTTATTGCAAGTATGGCTTAGCTCACCGCAGCACAGCGCGGTCCCTCTCAGTGAATTTTCGTTGCAAAGTGGCGTTTGAGTTGTACCGGGAAGCCTCGGCGGGGCCTGGGGTGAGAAGGCGGATGGTAGCCACCTGGACAGCTCAGGTGTGAGAGTGTGACTCTGCAGTCAGATGGGGTTTTAATCCAGACCCATCGTCTAAGCAGTCACTGCATGTTCTCTGAGCCTCATTTTCCTCCCTCTAAAATGGGGATGACAGCACCCACTTGTGAGGCTTGACCAGCCCTGCGAGTGTGCTCCCGGTGCTTACCTGTTTGCTTCCGATCCTCACCTCTGTAAATTAGGGGCTGAGCACTGTGACAGCCTGTGGGACTTTCTCTGGCTGTGGAAGCAGGGGTGGTGCTGGAAGCGGCCACTGATAGGGCTTTGTGGATAAGCACTCTGGTCCCCTGCTTGTGGGCAGGAGAACTGGGATGTGGGTCATTTATCCTGGACCCCAGATGTCTCCAGTGATGGGAAGATTCAGTTACCATGGTGTAGCTTGTGTAACGGACCCCAGAAGCTCTGGTGACGTGAAGGTTCGGTTTCTCACCGTGGTGTAGCTTGCATAACGATGCACTTTTGTTAGCTTCACTTCCCATCTCATATCTCTTTCTCCTTACTGGTGCTTCCCAGGATCATGTCTCACACAAACTACTGGGAACGGAAATCCTTTGCCTCAGGTCTCAGACCATAGTAATGGTCAGAAGAACTACTGTGTGTAGAGTGCTTAGCACAGTCACCTGGCGCCAAGTAACTGCCGGTAAGTGGTGGCTGCTTCTAGCATCGTCACCGTCACTGTCAAGGCGCAGGCGCACTGAACTCATTCTTCGATTTGAAGTTCATCCAAAATTATGAAGAAAAAGGAGAAGGGAAAGTCATCCAGAATGTGTGAAGCAAAGTTTTCAGTGATGTCTTTTTAAAAAACGGAGACTTTTTAAAATTACTTATCAGTATTTCTTAACCTGCAGTCCTTGTCCAACGCCATGCATATCAGGTCTGCAGTGGGGTATGATCCGTTAAGTGTCTCTTGCATCCTACATTGGTATTTCTGAGTTACCCGTTTTTGTTTTCTCCGGGGGGACTGGTTTTACTATAACTTATTTACAAATGAATATCAGCCCTGAAGTTCCTGTTGCTATCTGAGCTTGGGTTCCTAGTTGTGTGTTAGAGAGAGAGACGCACTCTGGGATTTCAGTTGTTCCAGCCTTCGGCAGTTGAAGAGATGGGATGACAGTGTATGTGCTGTGGGTTGTTATGCGCCATTGTTCACAGCATTGGTTTTCCAAAGTACAAGGTGATGAGTCTGCTGGGAGGGCGTCTTCAGAACCAGTGGGGGTGAGTGGTGGAGTGGGAGCAGAAGGGGGTGAGTGAGGACAGTAGAGTGGTGAAGGGATACACCCTCTGTCCTCTTCCTGTTTCTGTCTTTGACTTACGTGTCCTGTGTGTGCTTATCTGGACCTGGGGTCTGAAGGAGGGGATACAGAAACACAGGTGAGGCTGCCTTGAGTGTCAAGGACGAGGCGGATGTTACGCAGTCAGATTTGTGTTAGATTGGCCAGGCCTCGGTCCCCTGTCTTTCCAGCCAACACCAATACAGGTGTGGCCGTGAAGACGTTTGTGGATGCGGTTAAAGTTTAGAGCAGTCGACTTCCTAGGGAATCTGGGTGGGCCTCATTCCGTCCCTCGAAGGCCTTCGGAGCGGAGCTGAGGCCTCCTGGAAGAGGAGGCAGTTCCACTGCAGGATAAAAGCCTCCGGTCATGGCTGCAACTTCTAGTGTGACCTGGGATTTCAGCCTGGCCTGGCCATTTCCCACCATTATGTAAGCCAGTATCCTGCAGTGAATCTCTTAATATATAGATCTTACTGGTTGGCTTGTCTAATGAATCCCAGCTCATACAGAATGGGCTGTTCATGTAACATACCTGAAAATGTGGAGGTGGCTTTGACATTGTAGTGGGCAGAGGCCGGAAGAACCTGGAGACATGTAGAACACGCCTAGATGGATTCTTTCTTTCTTTCTTTCTTTCTTTCTTTCTTTCTTTCTTTCTTTCTTTCTTTCTTTCTTTCTTTCTTTCTTTCTTTCTTCCTTCCTTCCTTCCTTCCTTCCTTCCTTCCTTCCTTCCTTCCTTCCTTTCTTTCTTTCTTTTTTAAGATTGGTTATTTATTTGAAAGTTTTACAGAGAGGCAGAGGCAGAGTGAGAGAGAGAGAGAGAGAGTGATATCTTCCATTCACTCCCTAAATGGCTGCAATGGCTGGAGCTGGGTCAATCCGAGGCCAGGAACCAGGAGCTTTCTCCAGGTCTCCCACGTGAGTGCAGGGGCCCAAGAACTTGGGCCATCTTCTGCTTTCCCAGGCCATAGCAGAGAGCTGGATCAGAAGTGGAGCAGCCAGGACTCAAACTGGTGCCATATGGGATGCCAGCAGTGCCGGTGGCGGCTTTACCTGCTATGCCACAGCACCAGCCCCACTAGCTTTCTTTAAATAGATTGTTAGTAGAAGGATAAATGCTGATAATCCAGTTATGGAGGATTCAGAAAGAACTGAGGCACATGGTAGAGAAAACATCATTTTGGAGAATACATAAATGATCATGAACAGACCGCTGGTGGCAAAATGTGTCAGATGTGCTGAGTGAGGGCTGCCTGGGATGGAAGTGTGGGGTGTGGACTGGAAGGGGGAGGAGAGGGGAGGCTGTTGTCTGTGGCAGGAAGTTTAGCTGAGTTGTGCGATGCATTGCTGGGGAAAGCTGAGTTTTTAAGTGCTGAACTGGGATATTTAACTGAGGAAATTTCCAGGCCAAGTGTTGATGGTGCAACCTGGTTTCTTTTTGCTGCTTTTAGTAAAATGTGGGAGGAGAGAGAGAGAGCTTGAGGGAAGAACGGTTAAGTAAAAAGGAATCAGATTTGATGACTTGGGAAATTCTCCGCCTATCCAGATTGCAAAAGATACTAAAATTGGGAGACCCACTGTCAAGAAAGCGTGTCAGGAGAGGATATGACTGGACAGTCGTTTGCTGGTTCTTTGCAAGGTTTCGATGGTTGCGGTTTTTAGTTACACGGGGTGCTTTGAACTGATAAGCTGTGTTTGAACCTTGGATTGTTCCCCACCCCAGCCCCAGCCCCAACACCACCCCCACCCCCAGACATTTATGCTGACGCCAAGAATAGAAGTAGCAAATATCTGTGGAGGATCTTCTTGTGAATGGAGTACTTCCCCATGACACACACAGAAGACCCAGAAGTTTATTTATTTATTTTTTTAATATTTATTTATTTATTTGCAAGCAGAGTTACAGAGAGGCAGAAGCAGAGAGAGAGAGAGAGAGAGAGAGAGAGAAAGAAAGAGAAAGAGGGGTCTTCCACCTGCTGGTTCACTCCCTAAACGGCCACAATGGCCAGAGCTGTGCCCATCCAAAGCCAGGAAGCCAGGAGCTCCTTCTGGGTCTCCCAGGTGGGTGCAGGGGCACAAGGATTTGGGCCATCTTCTACTGCTTTCCCAGCCCATAGCAGAGAGCTAGATCAGAAGTGGAACAGCCAGGACTAGAACTGGCACCCATATGGGGTGTTGGCACCTACAGGTGGTGGCTTTACCTGCTATGCCCCAGTGCTGGCCCCAGGACTGGAGACTTTTGAGGTGATGAGATTGGGTGAAGGTTTTGAATTTTGAGCTGATGCCAAGATGGGTTGAGCCTTTTGGCCCTGGGGTGCCTATGGGACTGATGTGAAACTTTGCAAGCCAGGAGGGTGAACTGTGGTCAGCAGAATAAAAGCTTCCCAAAGCCGTGCACCTTCTGAAGCCTGAAGCCTTGCGTTTTATGGCAGAAGGGATTTTGAAGCCGCGATTAGTGAGGCCTCTTCCAGTCTTGAGATGGGACGCTTCTCTGGGTGGACCCGAAAGTAATTGCCTGCTGATAAAAGAGAAGCGGCAGTGTCACAGAGAAGGAGGTGTGGTGACAGACACGGAGTTCAGAGCCCGGTGGCTCCCAGCCAAGGAACCTGGGCAGCTCCTAGGAGCTGGAACGTTCAGGGCATGGGTTTGCCCCGTGGTGCTCAGAAGGGAGCTCACGGAAGCCCTGCTAAGGCCAGGCAGACTTCTTGCCTCCAGAATGCAGAGATACTGCATTTACATCATTTTAAGCCACTATGTTTGTGATACTTTGTTACTGCAGCAGTAGGAAACCAATACACCCCGTTCAGCATCAGGCCTTACAGCAGTGTCTTGGGGTACAGATAGTGTCACCCCCTTTTGCTGTTGTGCACACTGAGGCGTTGAAAGCTGAGTGAGCTCCCCTGCAGCAAGAGAAGTGTTTGGCGGTGGGGTTGGGTTGAGCCCCACGTCTAATGGGTTCCGGCATCTGTGGGTAGATGCCAAGAGAAGTGAGAAGAAGAGAGAGAGGCTTATGCATGATAGGCGGTGACCCAGCGGGAAGTGCTGCGGCCGATGTTTGAGCGTACTGGAGTCCGAGGCCCTGGTATGAATCTGGCTGGCCACTTTGGCAGCGTGACCCTGGGCAGGTTGCTTCACTCCTTGGCACTCTGAATTTCTTCACCTCTGTGTGAGGATCAGAGTGGCATCTTATAGGGATACAGAGCTTCAGCAGAGGCTAATGTGGGTAAAGTTCTTAGTGTGGTACCTGGCACTCAGTAAGTGCTTCCAGGTAAAACAAGGATGATCCAATCAGCAGTAACAGCCACCACACACTACGACTGATAACAAGCTGCCTTCCTTTCATGTAACTGCAGGGGGAAAGTGTGGGGCCCGCGGTGGGTACACGCACGTCGCTCGCAGAGAGAGCAGAAGGTCCAAGCTCCTGCTCGTGGCCTGTGTGCCGCATGATACACTCTTCCCTGCCTCTCCAGTGGCCCCCACCCCCTTCCAGCTCCCCGTTTCTCTCTTCAGAAGCCGCTTCTCCCAGGATATTTTCTGACCTTCGTGGCTGGGCTGAATGTCCTTCCCCTGTGGGCTTCTCATGCGAAGTACTTTCCTACTCCATTGTTGCCACTGCGCTTGATGCGTCACCAGGGAGCCTGGAAACTCTCTGAGCATAAGGGGGGGGGGGGCGAGCGTTTAGCCTAGCAGTTACAGTGCCTGTGTCCTCCGTTGGAGTTTCTGAGTTCGAGGCCTGACTCTGGCTTCTGATTCCAGCTTGCTACTAGTGCAGACCCCCAGGGGCAGTGGTGGTTTAAGGAGCTGAGTTCCTGCCGCCCTTGTGGGAGACCCGGGTTGCGTTCTGATTCTCAGCTTTGGCTTCGCCCAGCCCTGGCCATGCAGGCACTGGGGGAGTGAACCAGAGGATGAGACTTTCGTCAGTCTTTGTCTATCTCTCTGCCTCTCCGATTGTTTTTTTTTTTTAAACATTGGAGTGGATGATGATACGAACTAGTCGTAGGCCTGAGCCATGTCAGGGAGGAATCCTTTGGCGTCCAACTCTGCTGCATTTCCCCTGAGTTGGCCTGCTTCCCTCTTTTGCCTGAAAACACCCCCAGAGAGTGGCGTGGGTGAGGGCCCTTCAGGGATGTGGCTGGCTGCAGCCCGCTTTCCGTGATGTTCCCAGGCCTCATTAAAACCTGTTCTTGCCCCCAGCATGCAAGCCGGTCAATGGGTGTGTCCAGGAGCCTTGCTCCACGCCTTCTGCACCAGCGCCTGCCCTTTCTTTCCAGAGTCCCAGCTTGTGGGATTTCGGAGACGTGCCTTGACCGCTTTTTCTCCGTGCCTTTCTAACCAGGGTCCCTGCTGCGCAAGTGCGGTAGCTGAAGCTCAGTTTCATTTGCCTCCCAGCCCTCGAGGGCACTGGTTTTTATAGAGCTGCCTCCTTCCCCCTCTCTCCCCAGTCTCCACACTTCTCAGGAATATCCAGGGGGAGGGAAGAGGCTCCCTGGTAGCTGTGCCTGTGCTAATGGCGTCTATATTAGCATAATCCGTTTGACTCCCCCAGCTGTTTGCTTTCCCAGGGAGCTGCCTGAGCCACACGGCTCCCAAATGTGCTTAATGAAGACGTGGTGGTGGGTGGCTGGTGAAGAGAAGTCGGAAGAGACAGGACAAAGGAGAGAGTCCCTTTGGTTATATCCCCGTTACTCAACAGTGTGGAATCGGATCCTCAGCAGTCCATCATGCGATGTTTGCATGCTGGGAGGGGAGTTAAATATAGAATTCCTTCTTTTGGCATTTCAGAAGGTTTATATAATGCCCTGTTCTTTTTGACAGTGGAGAGAGAGTGGATAGAAGATTGGTCTGTGTCCATTCAAAGCGATGTCTCCTCAGCAGCCCGACCCATCTGCCTACTCAGGGGATGCTCTGTGAATCATGTTTGCGGAGGACACAGGTGCCTTTTTGGGCCTCAGGGTCTGCTTAGCTCAAAAGTTCCATTAATTCTATGATTGTACAAGTAGCCTTCTCAAGAGTGGGCGCTGAAAATAGATCAGGCACATGGCATGCGCTGACTTTGCCTGGGTTACGGATCTGATTTCCCCTTCACCTCTCCTCTGAACCTGGCTGGGAATGCAGCTGGTGTTGCCCTTTGAACCCTGCCCTGGGGTCCCAGGAGGCAGCGCTCAAACCCTGCCTCCTTGATTCCCCCACTTTGTGACCATGAATGAGTCTCCGGGCTGTTCTGAATCACATTTTTTATCTTTAGCATATCCCCAGCCCTGTGCCTCCTCTACATTTCCTGTGTTTAAAAAATACTTAGCATTACTTTTTATTTGCTTGAAAGGAGGAGTAAGAGAGGAGAGAGGAGGGAGAAGAGAAAGGAGAGAGGAGGGAGGGAGGGAGGGATGGAGGGAGCAAGGGGGGAGCAAGGGAGAGAGGGAGAGGGAGAGGAAGAGGGAGAGAGAGAGAGATAGAGATTTTGTTCATTCTCCACGTGACTGCAACAGCTGAGGCTGGGCCAGGCTGCAGTCAGGAGACAGGAACTCCATCAGGTGTCTCAGGCATCATGGACTCGGGTACCTGAGCCATCGCCTGCAGCCTCCAGGCCATCAGCAAGATGCTGGATGGGAAGCAGAGGCGGTGGGGGATTGGATCCCAGGCAATCTGCTACGTGGATTGGGGCATCCCAGGTGGGGGTTTAACCCACGGAGCCACTGTGTGCACCCAAAGCTTGCCCCGCTTGGTAGGTGACTCCGGTTCCCAGGGAGCTGTTCAAGTTATAAACCTTGGTGCAACCTTTGATTTCTTTGCTTTCTTAACCTGCTGTATCCAAACCACCAGCAAGTGCTGTTCGCTCTCCCTTTGAACATACCCATAAAGCATTTCTCTGCCTTCAGTGCGACTCCTGGGAAAGCCACAGCTGAGGAGAGCAGAGCCTTCTAGACTAGTCTCTGCTTCCAGTGCCTGACCTGGCTCCTGCAGTGATTAACAGCAGCAGCCCACCCATAAATCTAATCAAGCTAATCCTCACTAAAATCTGCCTACAGCTTTCCATTTTACCTGGGAATACAATGACCTCCTTGCCATGGCCTAGCTGACCTGCCACAGTTTTCTGCTCATATCGCAGGCCAACTCTTGCTTTCTTTTCCTTTGGCCCTTTCTTTGTCTTCCTGGAATAGCCCCCACCCCAGGGCCTTTGCACCTCCCGTTCCTGCTCCGTGGAATTGTCTCCCCCGATCTGTCTACGGCTGGTGTCTCCTCCTTATTCAAGCTTCATATCAAACATGGCTGCTTGTGTGGTAGGCTGTCCCTGATCACCAAATTCAAGTGGCCTCTGCCTCAGCCACTAGGACATTATTCTGCTTCCTTTTCTTCCACAGAAGAGCTCTTTCTAAAATTGGCTTTGCTTATGTTTTGTCTGATCTGTCCTGTTGGAGTGTATGCCCCTTGAGAGCAGGAAACTGCTGGTGACGCCTGTGACCTAGGCTGACAGGCATGCACACAGTAGGTGCTTAGTAAATACCTTTCTTTCTTTTTAAAAAAAATATTTATTTTATTCATTTGAAAGAAAGAGATACAGAAAGAGGTAGAGTCAGAGAGAGCGAGAGAGGGAGGGAGGGAGGGAGGTCTTCCATCTGCTAGTTCACTCCCCAAAGGGCCGCAATGGCCAGAGCTGAGGTGATCTGAAGCCGGGAGCCAGGAGCTTCCTCCAGGTCTCCCACGTGGGTGCAGGGGTCCAAGGACTTGGGCCATCTTCCACTGCTTTCCCAGGCCACAGCAGAGAGCTGGACCGGAAGCAGAGATGCCGGGACTCGAATTGGCGCCCACGTGGGATGCCTGCGTTTCAGGCCGCAGCCCCAACCCGCTGTGCCACAGTGCCGGCCCCTAGTAAATACTTTTCAAATGAGTGAATAAGGAGTGCCCATGGGGAGGAAATAAGAGTATGCATACACACCTGCCACAGTCTGCATATACGTTCAGACTGCCATGGTAAGGCGTGCCGAGGGCCCGGCGCTGCGGTGGTGTGTAAGTCTCTGCCTGCAGTGACGGCATCCTATTTGGGCACTGGTTTGAGTCCCGGCCGCTTGACTTCTGATCCAGCTCCTTGCTAATGGCCTAGGAAAGCAGCTGAGGACGGCCCAGGTATGTATTTGTGCCCTTGCAGCCACATGGGAGACCTGGAAGAGGCTCCTGGCTCCTGGCTTCAGCCTGGCCCTGCTCAGGCCACTGCAGCCATTTGGGGAGTGAACCAGCAGATGAAAGATCTTTCCCTTTGTCTCTCCTTTCTCTGTAGCTCTGCATTTCAAATAAATCAATACATCTTAAAAGAAAAAAAAGTGCTGGGCTCAGGATTTTCTTTAGCTCCTTAGCAGGCATCAGGTCTCCCAGATCCTGTTATACACCCAACAAACTTTTGCTGCCTCTGGTGGAATAAAAGCCTCCAACTTCTCAGCTACCTCGTGGGCCTCTGCATCTGTTCCGCATCTGTTTCCTCGCAGACTCGCTTGGCACATGTTGCTTTTTAGAGACATTTAGCATGGGAAGATATTTATAAAGGAGGGATTCTCGTCTATTTCTGCCCAGTCATCTGTCAGGGAGAAGAGGAGCAGTGAGCAGGCACTGGTGATTCATTCTGGTGTCTGGACAGAGCTGCCCATCTCCATGCCGGGAGGGTGGGGTGACAGAGCCGAGCGTTCTGCACTCCCGGGCTGGTGTTGGTGAATGAAGCCTCTACGATGACAGCCCAGATTCGGGCCATTTCTTTATGGTTGGTGCTTTTCAGAGAGGTTCTCATTGAAGCCACTTCTTTCAGAATGTTCCCAAGAGTGGAACTGTGAAACTAGGGGGACATCGTCCATAAACCTGTTCTCATTTCTGAAGGCAGTGGCAAGTTCGAGGGGCCCCAAGGCCTTGCTGATTCACTTAGAAACTCCTGAATCTCACTGATGGTTACACCCAGAGTTCCAGTTCATTATATTAATTGGCCGAGAGAAAGGGTGAGTAGGGCAGAGCTTGTCAAAGGCCCCAATGTGGAGCCTCCAGTTGTGCTCATCCCCCTGGGTCATGGGCTGAGCCGCTTTCCTGTAACACCGTCTGGACAACAAATGTGGGTTGGTACCAGGACAGCTCACCCGAGACTGGGTGCTCAGAGTCCTCCCTGGCTCTACGGTTGTCTGCCTGCGCGACTGGCCTCAGTGTCCAGAGGGGTCGCTGACACTGTGTGATTCACGGACTCCACCCTGCATTAGTGTTACACTCTGGAGTGACTCATGGCCCCGGGCAAACAAAACCACTCCCCTCCAGGCATGGTATTCCAAGGGCTTGGTCAAGCTCAGGGCACTTCTGGATCCTTTACTGTATAGGAGCAGAGCCTAATCCTCCTGGTTTGTGTGACTGTCCCAGATAGCCGTGGGTCTAGCCCTTTCCTTGAGTTCTAACACCTGCAGTGAGCTGTCGATTCCACACGTAATACAGGTGGCCTACACATCTGCGGGTTCTATAGCCACGGATTTACCCAACTGTGCATAGAAAATACTCAGAGAAAAATTGCATCTGTACTTAGCACATATGTTTTTTTCTCATCATTGTTCCCTGAACAATGTGACAGCTATTCACATAGAGTTTCCACTGCTTTAGTCATTATAAATAACCTAGATATGATGTTAGTTAGTGGAAAGATGTGCATAGGTGATGTAGCATCTTATACAAAGGATGTGGGCCTGTCTAGCTTTTGGTATTGGCAGGGAGACCTGCACTCATGCCCTGTGGATACCCGGGGCCAAGTGTATTGATTGTGAGCTATGAACCTGATTCAGTGCTAGATGCCAGAAACACAGTGGTAAAACACATAGTTTATGCTGGTCCAAAGGCCTTGGACACAGACAGGTAAAAGGGCGATTGTACTTAGAATTATGCCATTATGTTGCTAGAGATGACATGAAGGGTCCTTAGTGTAGTGGGGTGCCCATCCCAGTGCTGTTGGTGGGGAAGGTTTCCCAGAGGTGGTGATGACTCAGTTGGAACCAGAAAGCCGATTAGAAGTTGGCCAGCCCAGGTGGTGAACAAAGGGTGGGGAGCAGTGCTTTGGTGGAGGAAAGTCACACACCAAGGTACAGGGGTAAGAAAGCCCATGAAACAACAAGACAACCCAGTGAAGAAATGGGCCAAGGACATAAACAGGCATTTCTCAAAAGAGAAAATCCAAGTGGCCAACAGACACATGAAAACATGCTTGGGATCACTAGCCGTCAGGGAAATGCAAATCAAAACCACAATGAGGTTTCACCTCACCCCAGTTAGAATGGCTTTCATACAGAAATCAACAAACAACAAATGTTGGCAAGGATGTGGGGAAAAAGGTACCTTAATCCACTGTTGGTAGAAATGCAAACTGGTAAAGCCAGTATGGGAGACAGTGTGGAGATACCTCAGAAATCTGAATATAGACCTACCATGTGACCCAGGCATCCCACTCCTGGGAATTTACCCAAGGGAAATGAAATCAGCAAATGAAAGAGTTATCTGCACCTCCATGTTTATTACAGCTCAATTCACAATAGCTAAGACATGGAATCAACCTAAATGCCCATCAACCAAAGACTGGATAAAGAAATTATGGGATATGTACACTATGGGATACTACACAGTAATTAAAAAAATGAAATTCTGTCATTTGCAACAAAATGGATGAATGTGGAAAACATCATACTTAGTGAAATACGCCAGTCCCAAAAGGACAAATACCATATGTTCTCCCTGATCTGTGGTAACTAATAGAGAACCTAAAAGGCAATCTGTAGAAGTGAAATTGACAATTTGAGAAGCAATGACTTGAATAGCCCTTGTCTTTACCGTCAAAGACATTTTTTTTTCTCTTGTTGATACTATTTGTTGAACTCTTGACTTAACATAGAGTTAATCATATGTGTATAAAGTCAATTGAAAATAATTCTCAGTGAAAAATAAGAGTGGGAATAAGAGAGGGAGGAGGAAGTTGTTAACTGTAAAGCTGTATAGTTCTGCATACATTAAGCTGGGTGGTAAAAATGCCATCTTAAGTGTTAAAGTAACCATATTAAATGTTAAAATGATCATATAGATAGGATTAAATGTTTAAGGGATAATATAGATAAGATCAAATGTCTGGTAGTAATAATAATAGGTAGAATTAAAAAGGAGAGAATGTTCTAACATGGGAAGCAGTCCACACAGCAGACTCATAGAATGACAATCACTTTAAATAGCACTCTGACCTCAGAATCAGCCCTTAAGCTTCCTGGTCTGGCTGAAAAGCCCATGAGAGCATTTCAGGTATGAAAAGCCAAGACCCTGTGACAAAAAATGTTCTACATGAAGATCTCTGTGAGAGAGACCCCAGTGGAAAGAAGGGGCCATCAAAGAAGGAGGTACCTTTCTCTGAAGGGAGAAAAGAACTTCTGCTTTGTTTACAGCCTTGTCTAAATACTGACAGAGACTGTGGATTCAAAAGGCTTCCATAGCTTGGGAAGCTCATGACAAGAGCCTCGGGTGATTACTGACATTATACGTAAGAGTGTCAATTGTTAAATTAACAAAAGGAGTACCCGTACACTTACTTCCCAGGCAGGACCTCTGTCTTCAATGAGATGTATTATTAGAATTAACTATAAAACTTGTTCTCAAACAGTTTCTGTGTGTGTGTGTGTGTGTGTGTGCAAGCGCAAATTGTTGAAATCTTTACTTAGTACAGAGTTGGTCTTCTGTGTATAAAGTTAATTGAAAATTAATCTTAATGGAGAATGGGACTGGGAATAGGAGAGAGAGGAGGAGGAGGTGGGGTGGGAGTGAGGGTGTTAAGGCGGGTATGGTAGGAAGAATCACTATATTCCTAAAGTTGCACTTATGAAATTTGTACTCCTTAAATAAAAGGCTTTTTTTGGGAAAATATTAAAAATGAAAGTTCATGACTAACGTTAGGAGCTCCATATTTTCTTGGATTCTATAGCTCATCAGTGATTCATGTTAAGCATACGCTAAGTAAAAACCCACTGACTCCCCCATAGCGCATCAAAGCAGTTGGATTTTGGAATTCAGAAAATGGTACCTGTTGCGGTTAGGAAGATTTTTCAGATAAAAGGAGGAAGATAATGAAGGGCGTTGAGTTGCACCTGAGAGCGTGAGCATCAGCTTTCAGTGACGTGGGCATCTTCAGCCCATCACAGAATGGTCCCCTGTTTGTGGCAGTGTCTGGACTGCAGAGTGCAGCTCAGAGCTGGCCACTGCCTCTGAGCTGTTCTGTTGGTGTTGTAGGCAAAACGGCATGGGTTGCAAAAGCAGAAGTGCTTTTTTTCCCCACTTCAAATAAAAAGATTTATTGATTTATTCGAAAGGAAGAATGACAGAGAGGGAGAGGCAGAATGAGAAAGAGATCTTCCATCTGCTGGTTTGCCCCCTCAAATGGCTGCAATGCCCAGGGCTGGGCCAGGCTGAAGCCAGTAGCCTGTGGCTGCACCTAGGTCTCCCACATACCTGGGCCATCTGCTGCTGCTTTCCTAGGCACATTCGCAGGGGGCTGGATCGGAAAGGGGAGCACCTGGGACTTTGATACGGGATGCCGGTGTGCTAGGCTGCAGTTTAACGCACTGTGCCACAACGCCAGCCCCACAAGGATTCCTGAGACACTGGGAGCATGTGGGCAGGTGTGCACGGACATTTTCAGAACCATATTTTTTTTAAAAAAGGATTTATTTATTTATTTGAAAGTCAGAGTTACACAGAGAGGAGAGGGAGAGAGAGAGAGAGAGAGAGAGAGAGAGGTCTTCCATCCAGTGGGTCATTCCCCAATTGGCCGCAACGGCTGGAGCTGCACTGATCTGAAGCCAGGAGCCAGAAGCTTCTTCCAGGTTTCCCACAGGGTGCAGGGGCCCAAGCATCTGAGCCATCTTCTACTGCTTTCCCAGGCCATGGCAGAGAGCTGGATCCGAAGTGGAGCAGCTGGGATTTGAACCGGTGCCCTTATGGGATGCCAGCACTGCAGGCAATGGCTTTACCTGCTAGGCCACAGCTCTGGCCCCAGAGCTGTATTTTGCAGACAAAATAAAGTATTTTTGCTGAATCAGATGGATCCTTTGTGGTCCTTTGAGAGAATTCAAGGTACACCATAAATAAATATGAAAAGAATTCAAGAAACAGTAAGGGAAAAATGTTGGCGAGTTTTTATTTTTAAGGGTTCTTATCTTAATACACAAAGATTACTTAAAAACTAAGAAAAGGATAAAGTCCCTCAAAGAAAAATAGACAAGGACAACTAATAAGGGCTTGGAGAATAAAAACACAGCAGTTAGCAAATGCCCAAGGAAATATTAAACCCTGCTTCTGGTACCAAATACTTGAAACAAGATGACGAGATCCATCAGCCAACAAAGATGTTGTTAAGGAGGCCCTGCATTATTTTTGTAATTAAGCAAAGCAAGATGACAGGATAATAAGCCACACAGAGAGTGCAGTGGGTGGGGGGGTTTCCTGTGATGCCTCCCCACTTGATTTGAGCATGACTGTGTGTGAGTTGGAGAGAGCGTGGCTGTGTTCTCGGGTGAGCCGAGTCCGGGAAACACTGGCCCTGGCGCATTTTCCCGCCCCGGCTTCCTCCCCTGGCTCATAGTCCCTGCAGGATGCCCGAGTTTTCAAGGAAGTGGGTTGGTTAGTCTCTCCTCTCTCTCTCGCCCGTTCTCTCTCTCTCTCCCGTTCTCTCTCTCTTTCTCCCGTTCTCTTTTCCTTTCCTTTTCTCCTTCCTCTCCCTTTCCCTTTTGCTTCCCTCTTAGCCACCAGCCTCCGGTAAAACCATGGCTCAGCTAAGCAGCTGGGGACAGAGAGACTCGGGGCGGCCTGCTGCCTTCGGCTGTGCGTGGTGCGGGGATTATGTCTTAACGCCCTCGCTTTGCTTTCGGCTTTCCCACTGGCTGGAGGAGTCTCTCTGCTGCTCCCTGTCATGTCTTGGATTTGTGTAATTGCAGGAGGCTTCCTGGGCAATGCATGGAGGATTTCCTTATTTCTTAGGAGCCCTGGGCTCGGGTGGAGGTGTGCACTGCTCAGTGGTGTGTGGACTCGACTTTGCCTGCTGCTCTGTTCAGCACCACCTGGGACTTTTAGGTAAAGCTGAGTCCTTCTGGTTTTCCTCACTCCTTTGGCAATGAATATGGGAGACTTAAAGAAACTCCTTTGCTGGGGCCGTGCCTCCAGGGTCAAAGACTTTCAATTTCCAGTGGGACACAGAGGCCTTAAGCGACCAAGGCCTGACTCCATAATCTCAGGCCATTCTGGGACTTGATTCTCTCCCTGTGCTACTGATGGCTTTGTTGGAGACATGGGTTTAGATCCTTCCTGTGTCATCCCTTAGAATGAAATCCAGTCTCCTTGCTATGTCACAGGAGGCCTTGCCTGGTCTGGCTGTTCCCGGCTTTCTCTCCTGCCTTCTCATCTTTGTGTCCAACCCCAGGACCTTTGTACTCACTGTTTGCTGTGCCTGCAGTACTCGTTCCACTACCCCGAATAGGCATGACTCCTCATCCTTCAAGGCATGGCTTTGGTATCATTTCCTTAGGCCCCCCTGGCCATCCTGTTAGCCTCCTTCCCAGGAGCCCTGACTTCCTTAGCTGTGCTGCAGCCTTTATCTACTCGTTTATGTAGTTCTGTCCTCTGTGAAAAGGGTGCCCCTTGCAGGTGGGGTCATGCGCCACCTTGTTCCCCACTGTCTAGTTCAGCAGCTGACATGTGGGCAACTTCAAACTGTCATGAATGAATGAATGAATGAATGAGTAGCTCTCTAGAAGAACCATTGCAACAGCTTCTTTTTTGGCCATCTCCCAGGTGAGTCCCAGCTGGAACATACGGAAAAATCTCTTGCATCCCATAATTTCCAGTCTCTCCTTTGTCTGTATCTGAGCCATGGAAAACTCACAAGCAGTGCTGTTCTCAGGGGGGCAGATAGCCTCTGCTTGGCCGAGATGAACAAAGCAGTATTGAGGCAAAGTTGCCTGTTATGTAGGTTTCCTTTCCTGTTTATTGTTGGGAGGATGAGATTTTGAAGGCAAGCAAAATTGCTGCCTGCAATTATTGAGTTACTGCTGCCTTCGGAGCAGGCACTTTGCACACACTGTCCTGCTCCTCATTGTGTCTCTACATGATAGATTTTATTATCTCCCTGTTAACAGGTAAGCATATGAAGGCTCCCAAGGTTAATTCGCACCCTGGGCCACCTGGCTCCTGGACTCCTGCTCTTTATTTCATTCTACAACATGGCCTGGTTTTTGGAACACACACATAGGAGCACAGGGCTCTTCTCAGATAATGATGATGTGATGAGCTGGCAAGACCTTGCTGTTCTAAAAGCCCAAGCTGCTAGGTTGGGATGTGAGGGTGAGAGGCAGGCCATTCTACCTCCTGTATCCCTGGAGACTTCTTCCAGGTGTCTTTGGGCTGGGAAGGAGATCCACCCATGGGACCCATGACAGGATGGTGATGTTAGATCCTAAGGAGCCGTGCACTGTGCTGAGTGGCTGGTGCATATCCCCTCATGTAATTCTCACAGCAGCTCTATTGGTACTCTTATTCTGAGCACCGTTCTACAAATGGGGGAAACTGAGGTACCAGGAAAGAAATTGAGGAAGAGCGGTAGAGGCTGGCTGCAAGCCCAGGTAGTCCGTGCTCAGAACTTGAGGGCCTGAGCCCCCCGAAGCCCCTCACCAACCAAATAGAGCCTCACCAGGGCCTCGTTGCTCCAGGTGTGATCCCCAGGCCTAACCTGGCAGTGTGTGAGAAATGCAGACTTACAGCGTCTCTTCCTCTCAACCAAGCCTCCAGCTGAGTCTGGTGCACATCCACGTTTCACAAACGCCGCCCCAGAAATTCTGCAAATATGGGACAAATGGGACTTTGTCGAAGTGAAAAGCTGGAGATTTACGGCCTGCAGGTTCTTGGAAACCACCTATGAGTCCAGAATCTTGCAAATTATGGCATCAACAAGCGCTTGCGTCCTTCGCTCGTGGGAATGCACGATGACATATTAATTTAGTGCCTTCCACAGAAACGAAAGCAAGTTGAGCTTGCAAAGTTGACCCAGGGCTTTAAACAAGGCTGCTTTGGTGGTGTTGCAGCTAAGTAAACAGGACGCTCCTGTTGCAGGAGTTCTGGCAAACAGCAGGTGTGTGTCTGGCAAGCCGCCACTGCTGTAGGTCCGTCCGTAACTTCCAAATCTCCAAATGTAGGAGGACAAAGGCGACTTTGATCCAAGGGAGAACGACCCTATTTCCTTGTGCCTCAGGGAAAGATTCTGATTTCTCTTTTTTGACGTGAGGCATCGGCGTTGCCAGCTATCTACTCGTTATAGTCACCATCATTGGACATTCTCATTCTTCATCTTGTTAGGTCGTCTCTTAGACACCCGAGCCCTTGAAAAGAAGAGTGTGTGTGTGTGTGTGTGTGCACGCGTGCGTGAGTGCGTGTGCAACCTTTGCATCCTATAAGCGTCTGGAGGGCGCTGAGGTGTCCACGTGGGCCTCACCAGTGATGTATGGGGTCATTTTCGAGTCAAAAGGATGAGTGGTTGTGAAGCAGATGATTGATGCTGTGTGTCTCCGAGTCGCCCCCCCCCCCCCCCCCCCGCCTTTTTGGAAGGAGTCTGCTGACTCTGCATCCGGTTCTCTAAGGTTGACTGTCCAGCAGGGGGCCCAAGAAGGCCAGCACCATTTTCACATTCCTCTGCTGCTGCTCCCTTTCATCTTGCCAAGTTCCGTGTAGCAGATTGTTCAGCTCATTCCTTTTTTTTTTTTTTTTTAAATTTTAATGCTCCCCATTTTTTTTTTAGGGACCAAAAAGAGCCTTTTAGGAACTTGGCACCAGGGACTAACTAATCACTGTGGAAACTTTTTGGGAGGAATCTGACAGCAGCATGTCTCTAATGACCTTCAAGGAGATCACATGCTCAGTCAATTACAGGACTTGGGAAAAATAGCTTGTTCTGAATAGCCTAACCTGGAGCAAGGTGCCTCACTTAGCTCCGGCCCCCGTCCCTCCCCCGCTCAGCAGCTTCCTCGCCCAGAGCCTCCCGAAAGAGATTTCACTGGGATTAAAACTCCTCCAGCTCTAACAAACTGCAAAGGGGACAGCCGATGCTAAAAAAAGGGGCTCTGGTGCACGGCGCCAGGTTTCTTCCGCAGTTTTTGGCTCTGGCTACGGGAGGTGCATAATGCTGCCTGACTCGGGGCCAGATATTTGGAGGGCATTTTGCTGCTCAAGTTCTTGAGTGTGGGTGCAGTTGGAAAAATAACAGATGAGGATGTTTCGAAAAGTTCGTGGAAAACAGAATTAAAAGAGAAGTTTATTTTGGTGCTGAGGCTTTTTTTTTGTTGTTGCTTGAGATGCATGCTTGGGTTTTTCATAATACACGTTCTCCTTGAACTTTTCAAAGACCCTCCCATATTTGTCAAGGCACCAGCAGTTCTATAGTTGGAATGCCTGGTAAGAAAGGCCACTGAATCAGCTCCGTGCTGCCGGTGAGTGACGTGCACCGGACACGTGGTTCTTTGTGCCTTTGTGCGGAGGGTGTTCAGGAACCTGGAAGTAGATGTCTGCATTATTTTAGTGAAACTGTGCCTTCCCTCTTGTTTGCAGGGCTATTTGAAATTTGACGTAGATTCTGACTTTTTTTTTGTTTTTCTCTGAAGGTGTTTCTGTGCTGTGAAATTTTTCACATTGAGTGACGTTAGCCGAGGCCAGGGCTGTCTGAAAGCATCGCGGTTTCAGCCCTGGCTCGCCGTCCTTTTCCAGGGAGAACAGCTCTGTCTTCGCGATCGCCTGCGTGCTTGGTGATGACTCATAGTTTAGAGAAGCCCCCGCACTCCTGTGCAGTGAAAGAAGCCGCATAATGACTGCCGCCTGGGCAGAATGGCCTGGGAACTCCAGATGTGCGGCTCTACCTGGCCGGCAGCTCTGCTGGTATCGGAAGCCTCTTGCGCTGCTGATAGGGAAATGAGTGATGCGCTTGTGCCCTTGTGCCCCTGAGCTTTCCTGCGGCCTCTTGGTCTTCCGGTCACAGGGACTCAGCAAGAGCGTGTGGGCCCCAGGCTCCACTGGACGCTGTTGCTATGGCTGCAGAGGGCAAGGCCACCCCTTGGACGATCTGAATTGTTGATCTGGAAAGCCCCATCCTCTTCCATTTCACGGCTTCTAGGTCTGAGGTCCTCTGAGAGCTGTGCTCCTCTAAAGGGGTATCCCCCGGGTCCCCGGGCAGCGGTTCAGCTTAGCGGTTAAGATGCCTGCATCCCGTATCAGAGTGCGTGGATTCAACAGTTAAAATGCCTGTATCGGCTGGTGCTGCAGCTCACTAGGCTAATCCTCTGCCTGCGGCGTCGGCACACCAGGTTCTAGTCCCTGTTGGGGCGCCGGATTCTGTCCCGGTTGCTCCTCTTCCAGTCCAGCTCTCTGCTGTGGCCAGGGAGTGCAGTGGAGGATGGCCCAAGTGCTTGGGCCCTGCACCCCATGGGAGACTAGGAAGAGGCACCTGGCTCCTGGCTTCGGATCGGCGCAACGTGCCAGGCCGTAGCGGCCATTTGGGGGGTGAACCAACGGAAGGAAGACCTTTCTCTCTGTCTCTCTCTGTGTAACTCTGCCTGTCAAAATAAATAAATAAATAAATAAATAAATAAAATGCCTGCATCCCATATCAGAGTGCATGGATTCAGTGCCTGGCTCTGCTCATAACTACAGCTTCCTGCTATTGTACCCTCTGGGAGGCATCATGCAGTGGCTCTCAAGTGGGTGGGTCCCTGTCGCTGATGTGAGTGACCTGGGTTAGGTTCCACTCTGGGCATTTGGGGAGTACATTGATGGACCTCTGTCTGTATCTGTCTGTCACTCTGCCTCTCAAATACATAAAAATAAAAAATGCGTTTCCAAAGTGGATGACTTTTCCCAGCATTTTCCTGAGGCACAAGCCATTACCCAGGGCCCAGTGGTTAGGTGACTCTTGGGTCTTGGGGGTGGTTTGATCCTGACAGTAGCTCAGTTTCGCTGTCTAAGGTGGACAGCACTAAGGATGGGAGGGTAGATGTGTGTGGGAGATGGTGTACTAGGGATGTCAATCACTGTGGCTGTGCCACTCCCAGCCCCTGTTCCTAAGGCTCCACCCCTCCTTTCTGTGCACAGCTGCCCTGACCAGGAGTGTCAGACTGATTGGGACACATCGAATCTCTAGACTTTCTGTGATCTACAGCTTGTGTAGCTGGGCTTGACAAGATGAGCTTGCATATGGGGTTTGGAAGCTGGATATTGGAAATTGGAGAGGATTTTCCAGTTAGCTTTGCTGGCACAGACACTGAGAGGATGCTGGCAGTCAGTTAGGATGGTCAGGAGAGGGAGCAGAAATGGAGATGAGTGGGCAATGCAAGAGAGAATATGGAGGCAGCCTGCATGTATCCTTCCAGTAGACCAGTAGACAGTTTTTTTTTTTTTCTGGAGCTCAATGGAGGGGTCTCTTTTTGGCAACCCAACATACCTGCACAGGAGGAGGGGGAAAAAGGGGAGGGAGACGAAAGAAGAGAGGAGAGGAGAGGAGAGGAGAGGAGAGGAGAGGAGAAGAGACGGGAGGAGAGGGGAGGGGAGAGAGAGAGAGATATTTTGTACATCCTAGAGATCTGTTTTTGGGTGTGTTTTAACATGGAGCCTTTTGCTGGTCAGCTCACCCCTCCCCCCCATACCTTCTTTCATTTACTAAGAAATCAAGATAGTTTATTTAGTAGAGAGGTAAAATTCTAAGACACATGCAGAAAACGGGTCTCTTGAATTAGGGAGCTGAGGAAGAGGGCTGCTGGCTACATGAGTCAGTGGAGCTCAGGAGGAGGACTGAGAATGATCAAGAGAAGGTGGGAACCTCAGGTTAGGTGGGGTCACTGCCTACACTTGGGCAGAGAATTCTGTGCCTGTGGCGTCACCCTGTGCGTCGGAGGATGCATAGTGGCATCCCTGCCCTATAGCCCACAGGATACCCCTGCAGTGCCCAGTTGTGACACTCAAAAAGTCTTTCCAGGCACTGCCAAATGTTCCCTGGGGGTTGAAATCTACCCCCACTGAGAACCGCTGAGTTGGAGCCTCTGTCACCCACCCCAACCCCAGTGGAAAGCCAGCTTCCTTCCCTCCATGAGCAGTGTTTTTTTTGTTGTTGTTGTTGTTGTTTTGTTTTGTTTTTGTTTATTTTTTTGGTTCTATTGTGTGTGACGTGCTCTGGGAGCGAGACGTGACTTAGCACAGTTCCTGCCCTCATGAAACAGCTCATTCCTGGAGAACATTAAGCGTGAGAACAGCTTATCTAATAATGATGGAAAACAGTTTTCTCTTGGCTTTGAACATGGGCAAGGCTATCTACCTGTGCTCATTGGATAGGGTGCATTCTAAGTCAAGTGGACGAGGCTAATGGTACATGCCGAACAAGCCCCTACCGCTGGCAGGTGAGGTTTGTTTCTGCCCCACTGGTGGTGTTCCTGGTTGCTGGAACCCTGCCCTCTGCTGTCTTGTGGCTCTTCCAGTCCCCAAGATCTCGCACTTCTGTCTCCAGTGAGCAGGAGAAAGAATAAGGAGAAGGCATGCCCTTTTCTTAAGAGCCTGGTCCTGGAAGTTTCCTTGTTTATGCTCATCTTGTGTTAGTGAAAATCAGGCTCCTGATGGTTTCCAGTCAAGTAGAATAAATCAATGCTGAGTTGCTCCTCTGGGTTCAAACTCTGTGACAGTCTGTGGTCATGAAAATACGCCCACAGGAGCCTGTTCATGTGGAGTGTTTGTCCAGCAATGGGGAGAGTTTTGCAGGGAGTTCTCTGTGCACAGCTCGAGGTGCAGCTGGGAAGAGAACACAGGTCTCTGCGCCCTGAAGTCTCCAGGCCTAGCCCTCTGCTTGCTCCTGGTTTTACTTCTCTGCTCTGCTGGATTGGAAGGCAGAGATTGTGGCTAGCTTATTTCTGTATGCCAAGTGCCTGGCAACGTATCCGGCATGTAAAGTATGTGTAGAGGGGATGAATGGACAGACATGCCGCCATCTTCAGAAGCCTACACCCAGGAGCGTGTCACTTGTTCACCGGAAACTGACAGCTTGGCATCTCTAGACTTAACCCTAACCCTAACCCTAACCCTAACCCAACCCTAACCCTAACCCTAAGCCTAACCCAACCCTAACCCTAACCCTAAACCCTAAACCCTAACCCTAACCCTAACCCAACCCTAACCCCTAACCCCTAACCCCTAAACCCAACCCTAACCCTAACCCTAACCCTAACCCAAACCTAACCCTAACCCTAACCCTACCCTAACCCTAACCCTAACCCTAACCCTAACCCTAACCCTAACCCTATGGAACTCCTGCTGTACCCTGATATTGCAGGGCTCAGAGCAGGGCAGACTCCCACCCTGCGTTAGGGGTTCTCTTAGTCAGCCAGGGACGTAAGTGACAGACACCCGACTTGGAGATCCTCGAGCGTGATTTGACCAGGTCACTCACCTGTTCAGTGCCAGCAGGGCTGAGGACAGGTGCTTGGTGACGTCATCGGCAGCTTCATTCTTGCCCTCATGGCTCTGCTTCCCTCGGTCTCAGACTTTGGCAGAATCTCAAGTGATGGCAGGCGACAGCCTTCAGCTCGGCCACCTCAGGGAAGAGGGCTTCAGAGGATGTCCCAGGGTTGAGTGCCATTGACCGGGACCCAGGGTCATGTGCCCACCTTTGCACCAGTCATCATGGGCTGCCCTCGTTGAGCAGACCGGGTCACACGTGCACCACTAAAACAAGGGATGCCCACAGCAGGAGAGGTGTGGAGGCATGGGAGTGTTCTTACCAAGACAGGGAGAGGGATGCTGGATGAGCAGAGACCCTGCGTCCATCATGTTTGCCGTCTCCTTGTGTAGTGGACCTCTGTGTTTCTGCACTTGACACACATTACTGTTCTTTGGGTAATTAATCTCTGCTCAGCCCCCTCCCCACCTGTGGCCCCCGAGCTCCTTGCAGAGATTTTTGCCAGTTTGGCGGCAAAGCAGATGGTTCAGGTCTGGGTCATTGGGGGTCATTGCTTTCTCAGTCTCAGTGAACGGTCATCCAACCCAGGAAAAGGGAAATGAAACAGGACTTTAGCTCAAACTTGAGTGAAAGAGATTATGCTTTCCACAGTTAACTTTTTATTATAAAAATAAGCAACTTCTAAAAAACTAGAGGTAACAGAACAGTGGTCAACAGAGGAAGCCGTCATGGGCCAACGACTCCGCGTCAGCCTTTATCAGTGGTGGGCAGTCCCGTGTCATTATGGCACCACCCACAGAAGATTATTCTGGAGTGAATTCCAGCATGGTATCATTTCATCTCTGTACGTTTGAGTGTGTGTCTCTGGAGATAAGCGCCCTTGGGGAAAAGGACTTGGTATTTCCTTTTAATGAGATCTGAAGAGACGGAAGGGAGAGTTGCTGCCGCCATCTTGCTTCTACGTGGAGCCAGCAACTGGGGCAAATTGGGAGGCTGCAGAACCTCAGGTAGGCAAATCGGGAGCTCCAACGTCAGCCATGCATGAAGTTAGCATTTCCACTTTCTCTGCAGGTTAGGTGAACCAAAATACTCTCCTAACTGTGCAACCAAAATACCCCCTAACTGTGCAACCAAAATACCCCCCAACTGTGCAACCAAAATACCCCCCAACTGTGCTGTTACTGCTCTGTCCCTGTCCCCTTGCCCCACTCTGGGGGTCATCTGGGGCTTGGTGGGGGGGGGCACAGATCCCAACAGTGCTGCATCTGACCTTAAGCACAAGTGTCTCTGCCCCAGGGCTGTCTCTGGTGGTGGGACTGTGCTTGGCTGTTACATATGGCAGACCAGAAGTGGCAGGAAAGAAGGGGGCCCCAGAGCCACCCTCACACATAAGGGACAGAAGTCACCATGGAAACGTCCCAGCTGTCTTGGGGCTCAGTGAGGCAACATGGAGGTGTGTCCTAACACTGTCAGCAGAGAGCCCCTGGTGGGATCAAGCCCCCGCTGTCCCCAGTGTAACCTTTCCATTCATATGCACCTGCTGGCCTTCTTCCCTTCCCTGCCTCTCTCATCCCCTTACTGTGCTTCCTGTGGTCACTCCTAACTAACCAGGCATCTCTCATTTTTTCCTTCAGGGTCTGCTCTAGGGGAAAACCCAACCTCACACACCCCTCTTTCTGCTTTAGCCTACTCCATGGTTCTTTTTCTGCTCATTCTCTAAATAGAGTCCTTAGTAATGTTCCACAGTCACCACCCCTGATTCTTGGGGGGTTATGAAAATATGGATACCTCTGGGGAACTGTGTGCCTACCCCCAAACACCCCCAACATTCACACGAAGTATTTCCAGCCTGTGGGTCCAGGTACAGAAGCCGGTTAGGACTCAGGGACACCCAGTTTACAGGAGTTGCACCGACAGGATAAGAAGATCCAGGTGCTGCTGCCTTGGGTACAGCGACCAGGCTGTGGTCAGTAGAATGGGGTCCCAGCAGCCCGGCCTGATGGTTCAGGTCGTGATGTATGGGGGAGCACCTGCAAGGTTGCTGTCTTCCTGCTTGAGATCCATCTCTGGTATCAAAGACAAGGAGGGGGGTAGGGGCGAGGCGAGCATTTGTCTGTGTGGGGCCACTTTTTGAGCGTCTCCTCTTAATCTCCACGAATGAAAACATGCAGACGCTAAGGTGGTGGTGAAGCAGTTGGTTACATAAGAGCCCAGGACACGTTTCACCCGTCTGGGGACCAGTTACCCAGCATTTTGAACCCATGAGGAAATGACAAAGTCAGCTGCGAAAGTTAGACCATCCAAGGCAGCCATCATCACAACCATGTTCTGTGCTCAGGGAGGACCCTCTGCGACTCCCACGAAGGCTCGGTGACTCTTCATTCGCACACGGTTTCAACAGGACACTGGAAATCCCGACTTTGAAGAGAGGAGGGAGCACACACAGCAGGGGTTGCAAACTTGAATGAATGAAATGAACCAGGCAAGAATTGTAATGAGTGCAAGAGGCCAGCCAGCTGATCTGTGCTGTGCGAGAGTGTAGATGTAGTGCTCAGTTCTTTCGATTTTCCAGGACAAAAAAAGCCTGGACATTGGGATTCTGGATGAAATAACTTTGCTTTAATTAAAAAAAATTATTTAAATGAACAATGACCAAAAGCAGTGCATAGGTCTGGTATGTTGGGGGCCTGATTCTATCAGGTCCTGTCTGCCTAGGTACAGGCACTCTTTCTCTGGTTTGCCATTTTAATTTGTGGTTCCTTCGAGATTAGATCACTGGATGGCTGAGCACAGGGTCTGGGTTTTGTTTGTCTTCCGGGAAATATTTGTCACGGAAATCAATGGGTGCATAACTATTTGCAGAAGTCGCTCTTTGGTGGAGTGGGTAGTGTTCTTAGCTCCCCAAACAAGCCAGCCGTGCACATTCTGGGATCAATGGCACTGGGGCCTGAGGGTTTCTGGGGACACAGAGCATGCCTCTTCCTCCTCCCTCCCCTGTGTTCACACAGTCGGCTTGCAAAGTTATGACTCCTCTGCGGGTAGCTGGTCCACAGCCTCCGCTCTCTGCTTCGCCTGATTCGGGGCCTTCCACCCAGCCTGCAGCCTCGGAGAATGGAGTTCTCCTGGCTTTGCACGCACGCCCCTGCGTGGGCAGAGAGAAAGGAACCACTCCAGCTCTCCCCTGAGTGTGCAAACAGTTCCTCCCGAGGGGGGTTGAGTTCTGCTCTGTGCTTTCAGGAAAGGTTGAACCAGTCCTCCTCCTTTCTAAGGTTCTCTTTGGGATTCTACTCAAGATTGTGAGATGGCTTTTAAAACATTTTTTCAAAATGATGTTCATTGTATTTATTTCTATCTTTGATCTCAAGAGCTTTATGTGCCCATTATTTTGGAGATACGGGATCAAATTTTTAATAATCCTGTCACACATATTAAAAATAATGGCATTCCCCTTCTCGTGTACATGTGTGTGTGTGTGTGTGTGTGTGTGTGTGTTTAACATTTATTTTGAAACTCAGAGGGAGAGGGAGGGAGGCAGGGAAGGAGATAGATAGAGATAGAGATAGAGAGAAATATCTTCCATCCACTGGTTCATTCCCCAGGTGGCTGCAATGGCAGGGCTGGGCCAGGCCACAGCCAGGAGCTTCCTCTGGGTCTCCCATGTGGGTGCCAGGGGCCCAGACTCTTGGGCCGTCTTCCACCAGATACCAGCTCTCTGATGAGTGGCCACTCGGGCACTTGGGCATCTCGCCTCTTCTGGCTCTCCCAGCTTCGACAGGCGGCTTCCAAGGCCACTGTGCTCATCCACACTGAGCCACAGAAAGGGAGGACACGGGAGGGTCCTTTTGGAGTAGGATGTGTGGTCAGTTACCTGGCACTGCTGCAGTTTCTGCTTGTCCTGTGCCTTCAGCCCATCCGTAAAGCCTGTGGCTTTTGTCTTCGGAGTAGCCCTTGATGCCTGCTCTTCTCTGCTGCTGCCCTGTCCAGTGCTGGCCGCCGCCCTCACTCCCCAGATCACGCCAGTAGCGTCCTCACTGGTATCCCTCCCCCACTTTGCCCCTGCCACCTTTTCTCCATATTCTATTTAAAAGGTATTATTTAAACATAAACCTCCTCATGATATTCCCCAGGTAAATGCTATTTAATAGTTTCCACTTGAATTTTTAATGAAATCCAATCTGCTTTATGTTGGAGGCCCCGTGTGATCCAGCCCTGGTCTCTGCTCTGTTCTCATCGAATCCCACTTTCCTGTGGCTCGCTAGAGCCGTTCGGGAGGTCCCTCTGCAGCCTCTCTCACCGGCCCAGCTCTTTCCCACCTTGGAGCCTCAGCAGGGGCGGCTGTCCTGGCCCAGAACATTCTTCCTACCCCTTGCTTGATAAGTTCTCTTTCATCTTGTGAGTTCCGCATACCTGCCTGGGGTAAACTCACTAGCTTATGCTGTGTTGCCTTCTGATAGATTTAAGATTTTATTTGCTAATATTTTATGGAGCATTTTTACACCCCTGTTTATGAGGCACATTGGTGTCTTGCTTGGTTTTGGAATCAGGGTGAGACACGCTTCATTATATGAGCTGGGAAGTTTTCTCCTTTCTTTAGTTTCTGAAATAATTCGGGTGAGATTTTTTTTCCCTCCTCCTTTTTTTTTTTTTTTCATGAGGAAATGCGTTTAATTGCTATCCAGTTTTTTTTTTTTGTTTTGTTTTTTTTTTTTTTTTATCTTTTATTTAATGAATATAAATTTCCAAAGTACGACTCATAGGTTACAATGGCTTCCCCCCCCCATACCGTCCCTCCCACCAACAACCCTCCCCTTTCCCACTCCCTCTCCCCTTCCATTCACATCAAGATTCATTTTCGATTATCTTAATATACAGAAGATCAGCTTAGTATACCTTAAGTAAGTATTTCAACAGTTTGCTCTCCCTCCTCCTTAAATGTTTGATAAAAATTTTCCAAAGAAGACATTGCAGCCTAAAGTTTTCTTTAGGAAATGTTTGTAATTATGAGCTCAGTTTCTTTCATTCAGGAAACGTTTACAACTAGAGCTGCCGAGGTTTTTGTGGTTTCTTTTAGGAGAGCTTTTCAAGGAACTTGTCCACTTCATCAAAGTTGTCAAATTTATAGGCATAGAGAGTTTTTTTTTTTGACAGTCAGAGTGGACAGTGAGAGAGACAGAGAGAAAGGTCTTCCTTTGCCGCTGGTTCACCCCACAATGGCCACTGCGGCCAGCACACCGCGCTGAGCCAATCCAAAGCCAGGAGCCAGGTGCTTCTCCTGGTCTCCCGTGCGGGTGCAGGGCCCAAGCACCTGGGCCATCCTCCACTGCTCTCCCGGGCCACAGCAGAGAGCTGGACTGCAAGAGGGGCAACCGGGACAGAATCCGGCGCCCCGACCGGGACTAGAACCTGGGGTGCCGGCGCCGCAAGGCAGAGGATTAGCCTATTGAGCCACAGCACCGGCCTCATAAAGGGGTTTTTAATACTCCTCTGCTGTCCTTTTAGTATCTGAAAAGTCTATAGTGATGTCCTCTACTTTATTTCTTATATAGTCTTCCCTCTTTTTTTTTTTTTTTCCTAGATTGGTCTGTCTAGAATAATCAGCTTTACTGATTTTTTCTCAAAGAACCAATGTTCTGTTTCATTGGTTTTCTCTATTACTTTCTGGTCAACCTGAATGTCTCCCGAGAATGACATTTTCTGTTCTTTCTACTTGAAGTGGTTTCTCCTTTCTCTCGCCCACTGTCATTAATTATTGTCCATCGCAGCCCCATACAATCATTTTTAATTTTCTCATTATTGGTTTGCTATGTACACGTTTTTAAAAAAGATTCACTTATTTATTTGGAAGGAAGAGTATGTGTGTGTTTGTGTAAGAAAGATAGATCTTGGCCAGCGCCGCGGCTCACTAGGCTAATCCTCCGCCTTGTGGCGCCAGCACACTGGGTTCTAGTCCCGGTCGGGGCGCCAGATTCTGTCCCGGTTGCCCCTCTTCCAGGCCAGCTCTCTGCTGTGGCCAGGGAGTGCAGTGGAGGATGGCCCAGGTCTTTGGGCTCTGCACCTGCATGGGAGACCAGGGGAAGCACCTGGCTCCTGGCTTTGGATCAGCGTGATGTGCTGGTCGCAGCGCGCCAGCCGCGGCTGCCATTAGAGGGTAAACCAACGGCAAAAGGAAGACCTTTCTCTCTGCCTCTCTCTCTCACTGTCCACTCTGCCTGTCAAAGAAAAAAAAAAGAAAGAAAGAAAAAGAAAAGAAAAGAAAAGAAAGATAGATCTTCCCTTTATTGGATCACTCCTCCAGGTCTGGTCCAAGCTGACGCCAGGACACAGAACTCCATCCAGGTCTTCCATAGGGGTTGAAAGGGCCCAGGTAGCTGGGCCGTCTTCTGCTGTGTTTCCAGGTACACCAGTGGATGCATGATTGTAAGCAGAGCAGCTGGAACTTGAACTGGCTCTCAGGATGGGATACTGGCATTGCCGGTGGCAGCTTCCCCCACTGCCCTGCATTGTCAGCCCCTGTTACGTATGCTTTTGTTGTTGTGTCATTTGTAGATAGTGGAGAATGGTAGTGAGTGTGCCCAGCTAGCTAATGGACTTGATGGGCTTCCAGGAAGGACACATACAGAAATTTCCAAATATGTTGGAGGAGCAGTTTCCATAGCAGTTAAGAAAGTTAGTTCTTACGTTGGCCAGTGTGAGCTTGAATCCTAACTCTCCCCAGTAGGTGTCAGTCAACTGCATTTGGCCTCAGTTTTTGCATCTGTGAAATGGGGAGATGATGCTACTTCCCTCAAGAGTTGTGGGGGATAAGCTGAGTTAATGTACATGAAGTGCTTGGCACAGAGCCTGGGGCGCAATGAGAGCTGCACACGCAAGTTGCTGTTTTTAGCTCTTTGAAAAGAATCCTGCAGAGGAATATGCTGGGGGTGGGATTTTCTGAAACCTGGTTTATGTCCTGGTTGCCCATGATTTTGCCCTAAGTGACGTGGGATCCCTGAATTATTGTTTCTAAGAACTTGAGACTGACTGCAGCCACCTCAGCACCCAGACCATGCCGCTGTGAACGGCTCGGGGGTCTCACTGAGTCCTGTGGCAGCCGTGCTGCAGGGTGCTGATGCCAAGAATGTTCTCTCTCTCTCTCTCTCTCTCTCTCTTTCTCTCTCTTAAAGATTTATTTATTTTAAAGGCAGAGTTACACACAGAGAGAAGGAGAGGCAGAGAGAGAGAGAGAGGTCTTCCATCTGCATCACTCCCTAGTTGTCTGCAACAGCTGGAGCTGCGCTGATTTGAAGCCAGGAGCCAGGAGCTTTTTCTGGGTCTCCCATGTGGGTGCAGAGGCCCAAGGACTTGCTTCTACTGCGTTCCCAGGCCATAGCAGAGAGCTGGATCAGAAGTGGAGCAGCCAGGACTTGAACTGGTGCCCATATGGGATGTGGGCACTGCAGGTGGCAGCTTTACCCGCTGTGCCACAGCGCCGGCCCCCACCATGTTCTCTCTCAAGTGAATTTTGATCCCTTCTGAGTTGATGGCTGTACAGCGTGGCAGCTAGGAGTGCTGGCTTTGGGATCCAGAGACCTGAGGTTTGAGCTCTGGCTCTGCCACTTGCCAGCTGTGATGCCGTAGAGGTAGCTACTTAACCTCTCTGAGCACCAGTTTTCTTTAAAATAATGTGATCCAAAGAGTACCTAATTCTTGGGTTCTTGATAGGGTTAATGAGTCATGCATTGGAGCATTCTCTCAAACCCTGTTACCCCCAGAACGTCCGCTGTCCCCACAAAGGGCAGACGTCACCAAGTAGGCACCTGGCGTGTTTTGCTCACCCCACCCCCTCCATCAGTGTGCTCAGACAGGAGGCACTCAACATCTTTGAGAAATGGGTTCTTCTTCTCTGTTGTACCCACCACTATCACTCAGTCCTGAAACTTGGCA
Organism: Oryctolagus cuniculus; assembly: GCF_964237555.1. Classification (NCBI taxonomy): domain Eukaryota; kingdom Metazoa; phylum Chordata; class Mammalia; order Lagomorpha; family Leporidae; genus Oryctolagus; species Oryctolagus cuniculus. Next base: position 26,260,214 of record NC_091450.1, read on the forward strand.
GGAGAATGACAGCCTCCGTGGTCTGACCCAGTGGGTATTCCAGTGGCACCTGGCTTGCCTCAGATGAGCTGCTCAAGACTTCTGGCATCCCTAGCAGCCACCTGGGACCTTCAGGGATCTTGCAAAAGTTCAGCAGAATAGCAGTTCCCCTTCCCAAGAGTGTGTCTGCCTTCCCTCTACCCTGGTTTGCAAATCCCAGACAAGGCACTGTGCTGTTTGCTAACCTGGCCTGGCAGGAGCAGGGAGGTTTATTCAGAGGCTACAGGACCCAGTCATACAAAGTAAAAACAGACCCAGCAGGATCGTGTAAGTACTCCCCATGCGGTGCCTGCGGTGAATTTAAAGTTGGCTCGTGGCAGTTTCCATACTGGAGCCGGAGGAAGGAGGCTGCAGGCTCTCGGGCCCCTGTGAGCTGCTGCTCCTGTCTGTGGCCTGCGGACTGCTTTGGTGGAAGCAGACCCACCTTCGTGTGCTGACTTCCCCCGCGATCCAGAGATGAAGCAGGGCACAGACACAGGCACAGACTGGTGCTGGGATGTCCCGCTGGTGCTTTCAAATGCAGAAAGAGCATCCCTGTGTATGGGTAGGATTGAAGTACACACACTTGCCTGAACTTGCTCTCAGTGGAGCAGCCTGGTCACCACCTCTGTCCACCACTCGTGCCCCCGGCTCTCCTGCTCCGTGGTGTTGTTCAGGATAGGATGTTTGGGACTCACATTCAGCTGACTGGAGTTTAAATATCTACATGTCCATCGGTGAACATGCTGTCTGCCATTTAGTCCAATCCAATTCCCTTGTCGTGTTTGCTTTATCTGAAAATGGACATGACGTTATCTTCCTTGGAGGTTTTCTTTTTTTTTAATTTTTTAATTTTTAACTGATTTGAGAGGGAGAGCGTGTGAGCATGTGCTTCCATTTGCCAGCTCACTCTGCAAATGTTTCAGTGTCTGCAGCAGCCTGGGCTGGGCTAGGCTGAGACGGGAAGCTGGGATCACCCACATAGGTGGCATTGAACCTGTGCATTAATAGGGATCTGAAATCAGGAACCAGAGGTGGGAATCTAACCTCGGCACTCAGTGTGGGATGTGGGTGCCTCAGCCACTCAGCCAAACGCCTGTCCTCGGTGGGGTTCTCCTGAAGCTGAAGTCCTGCACCTGCTAGCCTCTCAGGACACAGGCTGGTGCTCCCACCTCCCTCCACGCCCCCTGCCCGTAATCCGTATTCCACTCTGCCCCCTGTGGCGTTGCTGTTCACAAGAGAATTTTGAGTTCCTGCCTCATTCTCTTTTTTCCTTCAGAAGTGAGTCTCTCTCTTCTTGACATTTAGTGCGGCGCCATTTTACTTTGTTTAAAAGCCCCTTTCCTCCTGCGTATGATTTTCTGTTTGTGAAGCCATCATGGTCTGAGCACCTTCCAGGTGTCAGGGGCTCAGGGACAAGCTGGTTACACTCCCTCCCCCCACCAGGAACTTAGAATGAGACAGAGAAGGATGCAGTCGACAGTCCCACGTGTGATGCTGTGGTCAGCGTGACTGTGCTGACCTCGTGGGATTTGGCAGCTTTTTCTCATTTTTAAACAACAACAACAACAAAAATGAAGAAGAATAAAAAGAAAAAAAATACTCCCCACCTAAAATCTTACTTCACTAATTTCCCTCCTTAAAATATTCATCATCTTGGCCGGTGCCGCAGCTCACTAGGCTAATCCTCCGCCTGTGGCGCCGGCACCCTGGGTTCTAGTCCCAGTTGGGGCGCCAGATTCTGTCCCGGTTGCTCCTCTTCCAGTCCAGCTCTCTGCTGTGGCCCGGGAAGGCAGTGGAGGATGGCCCAAGTGCTTGGGCCCTGCACCCACATGGGAGACCAGGAGACACCCGGCTCCTAGCTTCAGATCGGGGCAGCACGCTGGCCATAGCAGCCATTGGGGGGTGAACCAACGGAAGGAAGATCTTTCTCTCTCTCTCTCACTGTGTAACTCTGCCTGTCAAAAAATATTCATCATCTTGGATATTTCAGGTGAGGATGCTTGCATATCTTATGTTACCCATGTTTCCCAGAGTGCTTGGGTGAACAAATCTCTTCCCACACAGAATTCTATACACAACAGGTGGCAATATAGAGACACAGCATAGCAGGCTACACTGAATGTATATACACAAACATGCATCTATATACACACATTGGAAATATGTATGTTTCTCTGCTACTCATATAGGCACATATGTATCAATGTTACTTTATTGACTTAGGATGCCATAAGGAATTCCTTTGTCATCGCAATTAGTTTGGTCTATAATGGCAGTTATCATGCCAGCATTGTGTGAATTGCTTTCTATGCATTTAATTCCTCCCCCTGTTGTGGTGGGATATTTTTTATTTGATTTTCTTGTGTTTGTATATATTTTTAGCATTTACTTGAGAGGCAGAGGTGGAACAGACAGACACATGCATGTGCACACACACACACACACACACACAGGACGACAAGAGATGTTGGGGGCATGGACCCCGTTATATTACCCATCACCTGCTGCCTCCCAGGCTGTACAATAGCAGGAAACTGGAGTCAGGAGCTAGAATGAGGAGTCACACCAGGCACTCTGATATGGGATGTGAATGCCTGAACTGCTGTCTTACATGCTAGGTTAAATGCCCTTGCTTGCTGATATATTTTTAATGCCTCTGTTAATGCTGGGTCAGCTGATCTAGTTGCCCAGGTGGCCTGGGGCAGTGCCTCACAGCCCAAAGCTCTCAGCCCTGAAGTGACCATCAGATTCCTCCCTGCCCCTCCTTCTTATCTGAAGAAAAGAAACAACGGCAACGTTAACCTGGGAGGTTGGGGCAGCTCCACAGAAGAGCAGGCTTTTCCTCTCCGTGGACTGGCTTTGGTTTTAATGTCGTGGTCAGTGTTGCTGGGGGAGGATCCGTAGGCCACTGGCCAGGGAGTCAGAGCCTCGCTATGCCTGCTGCATTCCCTCTCGGGCTTCCGACGCTCAGCACAGTTCAGGACGACAGCCGCAGACTCGGCACTGGACCTCAGCAGCCCTCTTTAGGTCCTGGCTGAGAAAACTCAAGATTTTTGACAACTCATTAAAAATTTATCTCAGGCTTTTTTAAAAATGAATTTATGCTTTCTCTGGGCTCTAAGAATGCTTAGTGCTTACCTCTGTCATCCTGTTGATCATATGGTGCTGTGATTGTCATTATATTTTATTTTGGAGAATTCCTATCTATCTTCCTTAGGGACTCTGAGCTCATGGGGGCGGAGGGAGTGTGAGCTTTCCGCCTGGCATCCACGGTGCTGCTTGCACACAGTGGAGTCTGAAATGATCTGATGGAAGCTGAGAGATTGTTTTATAGATTTTTTAAGGCTGTTTTTTTAAAAACTTATTTTTAGGGATACCTTGTACTTTTCCTCTAGAGAATCAAGACTTGGTATAGAAACTTGGCATTGTCATGTGAGCAACTGGAAGAATGCAGTAATTGGGAGAAAAATAACATATTCAGGGAAAACCATTCCTTCCTACAATGAGCTAAAATCATGCTCAGGCAAACACCGCCCATGAAAGAATGCCTTGTAATTGAATCAACAGGAAAGCGAGTGGCAGAGGGGAATTAATGTGACGTACATGTTGATTACTTAATTGCTTCTTTAAATCATTTATTCCAGTGGTATTTATTGAACTGCTTTGCTAGGCTTGGGATATAAATTAAGAAAGACTTTGTTCTCATCCCCATACAACACCCACATCTGTAATCATCCACTTAAATATTTATTGAGCGTCTACTTACACTTCTGTTGGAGGCCAGGGCTGGGGGGTGTGGAGGGGGTACATCAGTAAGCAAAGTAGATGGAAAAGTCGGCTCTCATTAACACTGGGAGCAGAGAATGGTGAGGACTTGAGCGATAGGTATGCCAGTCTCCCGGCAAAAGGGCAAGTCACACACAAATGCAGCAACAGAGACACAAGCAGACCTCAGGGTGTTGCTTCTCTTCTTCACTCTGCTCCTTCTCTTCCATTCTCCTCCTTCCCCATCTCCCAACCTCCTCCTTTCCCGGATGAAGGAAGAGAGCTTCCTTAGCAGCCATAGCAAAGAAGTATGATGCTCAGTGAGATGTGGTTGGGAGCCTAGGGCTCAAGTCATACCTGAATCCCTCCCTAACCAAGGTGGTGTCCACGCACAGCAGCTGGGCAGAGAGAACGTCTGGACTCACGCTTCCTACCTAGGCTTGTATTTTGATGGAATTCAGTGAAACCTTGTTTTTTCTAGTATATTTCTTCCATAAGTGTCTTTTTTGCTTTGCATCCCTGTTCATTCATAAATTGATCACCTATTTTTTTAAATATGTATTTATTTATTTGAAAGTCAGAGTTACACAGAGAGAGGCAGAGAGAGAGAGAGAGATCTTCCATCCACTGGTTCACTCCCCAATTGTCTGCAACTGCTGGAGCTGCGCTGATCTGAATCCAGGAGCCAGGAGCTTCTTCTGGGTCTCCCATGTGGGCACAGGGGCCCAAAGACTTGCGCTATCTTCTACTGCTTTCCTAGGCCATAGCAGAGAGCTGGATTGGAAGTGGAGCAGCATGTCTCGAACCAGCGCCAATATGGGATGCTGGCACTTCAGGCCAGGGCGTTAACCCACTGTGCCACTGTGCCAGCCCCGATCACCTATTTCATACAGCAGAAGGTGCCATCATGAAGGATTTGCAGGAGTGCAAGACAGACATTGTCTCAGGCCTTGTCAAAACTTACAGCTGCCTGGGAGGCAAATACCAAATTCATTGATTGTAATTGTCATAACTTTAATTTATTTGATGAGCAGAGGGAGGAAGAGACAATGAAAGAGAGAGGGAGAGAGCGAGTGAGCAAAAGCACTCCCACTGCTGGTCCACTCCTCAGATGCCTGTACGGGCCGGGCTGGGTTGGGTTGAAGCCAGGAGCAGGGAACTGAATTCGAGTCTCCCAGTGGGGTGGCAGGAACCCTGTTCCTGAACCATCACTGCTGCTATCAGGGTCTACACTGGTAGGAAGCTGGAATTGGGAGCAGAGCTGGGATTTAAAGTTAGGCATTTCAGCATGGCTGTGGGTGTCTCAAGCACGGAGCACCTGCGCCAACTGACATAACTTTAATGAGTAGGAAGTACAGGCTGCTGTGAGAGAGGACCTCAGGGTGGAGGAGTTGTGGTCCAGCAAGGCGTCTCTAAGAAGATGTTGTTTGAGCTGCATCTGACGAGTGATGAGGAGTTAGGTCGGTGAAGTTGCAGGCCAGAGAAGGTAGTGGCAGGGGAGCAGGACATTACCACCTGCTGTGGTTGGAAGGACAACGGCCCCTTTAGCAACTAAAAGAAGGCCCAAAATGATTGCATCCAACAGAGCCAGGAGTGGGAGGAGGGATTGGAATGGTGCTGGTGTTAGGTCATGCAGGGCTAAGAAGGCAACTTTGGGAAGATCAGTGGAGGGCTTTATCTATGTCAGAGACAGCCATGATCAGGGTTTCGTTTTTTCGAAGATCTCCAAGTGCTCTGACTGCTGAGTGGGGCATGAATGAGAGGGCAGCAGCAGAAGCAGGAAGAAAGGGTAGGAGGTTGTTGAACTGGTGCAGGTGCGAGAGTCGAGCCAGAGGAGAAAGCAAGCAGCAGAAGGGATATGAATGGTATAAAGGTGTGGAGACAGGGTGTGGGGCCTGGGGCAGAGCCAGGAGGCAAAATCCACTCTGAACTCGCCTGTCTGGAGGTGCTAGTGCCGTGCCCTGAACAGGGTGGTTTGAGGAGGGGCAGGTGATGAGTATTTTTTGTTTGTTTTTCCTTGAATGTGTTGAACTGGAGGAGCTTGCAGGTCATCCTGGTGGGCATCCGTCTAGAGCTAGGGGGCAGGTAAGCATTTGGGAAGACTTTAGCCTTGGAGATGGATAGGATCACCCAGGGAGGGAGAGAAGCGTGGGAGGAGGCTGGGGGCTGACCTTCGGACTGGCTTCATTTACCATTTCATGCTGGGTCCTCTCAGGTCACTGTTTTAGAACGAGCCCCTCTCTGAGAAGTAAAGGAACAAACAAAAGAGGGAGCGCATTTCATAGTTTCTTCAGTATGCTTTGTGTTAAGAGATCTATGGTTTATGTTTTCCTTTGGTCCCCAAGAAAAGCAACTGTAATATTTGCTTCTGCCCAGTACAGTTTTTGCAGCCCCTTCACAAATATTGCCATTTTTGGCTGTGCAGTTTCCCTGGGCTCTGTATTTTGAGGAGGGTCTTGATGAACTGGGCTTGTTCTAAGGAAGAGGAGATTAGGCTGCCGGAAATGATTCCCTGAGAACACCAATGTGAGATGAACGCTTGTGTTTCTGAGAGCAGGGACACACATGGACAGGACAGGGCTCATTACGGTGCTGCGTACAGTTACTTTAAAGGCTTCCTGTTGGAGCAGATAGGTTACTCTAGACTCTCAAGTAAGAAGTAGAGCCTCTAGGGAATAGAATCTGCCTCCAAGTAGAATAGGAGAGCACAACACATTGGCTGAGCTTGGAGTTTTCTGCCACTGGGGGTCATCCAGGACATAAACATGTGTAGGGGGCTCCAGCAGGGTATCTAAGACAGTGTGTTTCTCAATTGCTGTGAATGTCTAAGGACTTCTGTGAATATTAACATCGATAGGAAGGCATTCATTTAGCTGCCTACACCAGTGTCTCCTTCTAGCCCCAACACACTGAATTAGCATGGCCGTAGAACTTCAAGAGACAGAAGTAGTTTGGAGGTTAGTTAGTATCCTTGACTGTTAGAATTATATGCGGTCGTGATTCTCTTGTATCTATTCTGGTCTCCTCTGTGATGGCTGACATGATTGATCACTGCCCTTCAGAGACTCACGTGTTTTCTTCTCTGTACAGTGTCTGCAAACTGCTCTCTGAATTTTGGGAGGAGAACCCTCCCCCATCCCAAGTGTGCTGTTTCTCTCAACAGTGGTTATTTGGAGACAGTGATACATTGTTGTATTTGGTTTGGGCTTGAGCTTTGTCATGATTAGAAGTATGTCTTTGGAGGAATCTACATTCTAATCTTCAGTTTCTTCATGCTTTAAAAGTAAAAGCCGGTCTTCCAATAGTGCTTACTCTTCATTGTTGGGAGTGGTTCTTCATGATACAGCATTGAAGAAATTGCTCCATGGTATCTTCCCAACTAGTATGTGAGCTACTGCTTTTTTTTTTTTTTGACAGGCAGAGTGGACAGTGAGAGAGAGAGAGAGAAAAAGAGAAAGGTCTTCCTTTTGCCGTTGGTTCACCCTCCAATGGCCGCCGCAGCCGGCGCACTGTGACCGGTGCACTGCGCTGATCTGAAGGCAGGAGCTAGGTACTTCTCCTGGTCTCCCATGGGGTGCAGGGCCCAAGCACTTGGGCCATCCTCCACTGCACTCCCTGGCCACAGCAGAGAGCTGGCCTGGAAGAGGGGCAACCGGGACAGAATCCGGAGCCCCGACCGGGACTAGAACCCTGTGTGCTGGCGCCACAAGGCGGAGGATTAGCCTGTTGAGCCACGGCACTGGCCAAGCTACAGCTTTTTTTTTTAAGGATTTATTTATTTATTTGAAAGAGAGAGAGGTCTCCTATCTGCTCCCCAAATGGCTGCAATGGCCAGGGCTAGGCCAGGCTGAACCCAGGAGATGTATCCAGGTCTTCTGTGTGGGTGGCAGGGGCCCAAGGACTTGGGCCATCTTTGGCTGCTTTTTCAGGCACATGAGCAGGGAGCTGGATTGGAAGTGGAGCGGTCAGGACTTGAACTGGTGCCCATGTGGGATGCCGGTGTTGCAGGTGGAAGCTTAACCTGCTGTACCACAGCAGTGGCCCCTGTGAGCTTCTTTTCAAAAAAACTTTTATTTATTTTTGTTTTATTTGAAAAACAGAGAATCACAGAAAAAAATCTTCCATCTGTTGATTTGCAAATGCCTATAACGTCTGGGTCTGGACCAGCTGAAACCAGGAGACCAGAACTCAATCTAGGAGTTCTAAGTGGGTGGCAGCGACTCAGGTTGAACCATTACCTTCTGCCTCCCAGGGTGTGCATCAGCAGGAAGCTGGAGTCAGAAGCCTAGCTGAGACTCAAACCAGGTACTTCAGTATGGGATTTGTGTGTCCTTAGTGGCATTTGAACTGCTGTGCCAAACGCCACCCCTGTGTGAGTTTCTTGGTATGGAGGATCATTCTTCCTTTTATTCCTGGTGCCTGGCATAGAGCATGGCACAGGTAGGCAATAAATGCAGATTGAGCAATGCAGCCACGGGAGCATCCAGCCCTTGTCAGTGCGTGGGGTGAGTATCTCAGAGGAAGAGCCTGGCATAGAAGGAGTGATCGCGGACGATGGGGGAGAAATGCATAACTGTAGTCTTTGGTTCTGGAGAGACCTGAGTTTGAATCTCAGCGCTGCCACTTACTAAATCTGTGACTTCAGATATGTTTCACAACCTCTGAGTCTTTGTATTGTTATTGAAAAGGTTGGTGATATCACCAGCATCAAGGAGTTCTTAGATAATTATGTGCAAATACTCCACCGAAGGCTAGAAGCATGCCTGTTGCTCCATAAATGTGAGCCGTTATTGTCATCATCTTTGAGCTGTAACACCATGTTGTCAGTTTGCCTGTCACCTTTTGCTGCATGAAAAAATGGCTTAATAGCTTAGAAATTGGTGTTGGACTAAACTTTGAATAGATTCCCCCAAACCTGCCAAAATACTCCTCCCACCCCAAATTATTACACTAAAGATTCCCTCCTAGAGTGGTGCCATCTCTCAGAGAATTTGGAAGTCCTATAAGGGACGGAAGATGGATGCCTGGCTAGATACACACACACACACACACACACACACACACACACACACAAGATAGATGGATCAATACTGCATTTTTTCTTCATCACTGTCTGATTTCTTTTAGCCTGAGAGGCATGATGATTTCCAAGGCAGGGCCAGGCCCTGGAAGCCCTGAGTTTTCCTTGCTGTGAGGTCAGACTCTTGTCCTTAGGTTTGTAATTGATTTCTCAGATAACAGATTGGAGGTGTGGGGCAGCAACATCACAGGCAAAGTGACCTCTGGGATTCTGGCCCAAAGCGGGGAGCAATCTTTCTTGGAACCCCAATATCTGCTGTTACTCAGAAAGCTTCCTAGTAGTTTGAGCCAGCTCAGTTCATTAGAAAATTGTCTTTCACAGCTCTTGGAGTTTTTAATCCTTGGAGATATGTGCAGCTCTGAGTTCCCAACCTTGTATGTTCCTCGTATTCTAGCTTTTAGTCTCTCCTCCCCAACGTGTTCTAACTGGATCCTCTAAGAAGCAGTTACTGAGATGGAATTAGGTAGGTATGAGTTTTTTTTCAGGATTTATTTATTTATTTGAAAATTAAGGTGGAGAGAGGGAGAGGGAGGACAGGAGTGTGCTCCCATGGTCCTATCCTGGTTTACTCTTCAAGTGTCCCCAGTGACCGGAGCTGCAGCTGGGAGCCAGGTGCTGGGAACTCAGTCCAGGTCTTTCACGTGAGTGGCAGGGACTGAACTACTTGAGTCATCACCTGCTGCCTCCTAGGGTCTGCATTGGCAGGAAGCAGGGATCAAGAATCAGAGCCAGGGGGCTGGTGCTGTCTCAAAGTGGGTAAAGCCGCCACCTGCAGTGCCAGCATCCCATATGGGCACCAATTCGAGTCTCAGCTGCTCCACTTCCCATCCAGCTCTCTGCTTTGGCCTGGGAAAGCAGTGGAAGATGGCCCAAGTGCTTGGGCTTCTGTTCCCACATGGGATACCCAGAGGAGGCTCCTGGCTCCTGGCTTCGGGTTGGCTCAACTCTGGCCGTTGTGGCCAGCTGGGGAGTGAACCAGCAGATGGAAGACCTCTCTTTCTCTCTCTCTCTCTGCTTCTCTTTCTTTCTGTTTAACTCTGACTTTCAAATAAATAAAATAAATCTTAAAAAAAATAAAAAGAATCAGAGCCAGGAATTGAACCCAGGCACTCTGATGTGGGAGGCGGGTGTCTTAACTGCTAGATGAAGTGCCTGCCCTATTTCCCTTTCTGAGTGTTTCTCTGAGCGCTGAATCTGGAGACAGAGCCTGAATTCTGAGCTCTGGTGATTTGCATTTAATTACTGAGATATTTTTTTCTTTTAAAATTGTAATGCTGCTTACAGCATTAAAAGAAGTTCCCACTGGAATGAAAACAGCGAGCTTTAGAGTATCTTTTATACGGAACATGTGGAGTCATCTCAGAATAGGTAGTTGATTTTCATAATGCTTTTGCAATTACCAATAATGACGTCCTTTGTGAGTCTTTAAGGTCAAGGATGAAAATCCTTGGTCAGATGCACAGGGTATGGGGGATTTTAGAAACATCTTTGAGGCAAACTCCTCTAGATGAGGGAGTTTAAGAAAAAAAAAAAAGCGCAGGAGGTCTGGATGCAGGTTAGGGCTCTACCCACACTTATCAGGCATCACCGACCCACTGCTGCCTACCTCTGGCTTGGTAGATTCTGGAATCTGTCACCAGCTGCAGTCCCTCTCCACCCTCTGAATTCCGGGAGGTTTCTGAGACCCGGGGAGGGAGAGCCCCTCTGCTGGGACTGGAGTCTGCATTTGGCTGGAGGCTCTGTGTGTCTCCTGGTGCTCCATCAGTGAAGCCCAGGGAGGATGCCTTCCTCCGGATGCCAGGCTGCTCCTGTGCAATGAGGATTTCACAGAAGCCCCAGCCCTCCTCCTCCGCCCAGTTTCCAGCTTCTCACAGCTCTGAATTATTTGTTTAATGTATTCTTTAAATCACTTGCATTTGCTCTAAAAAGCAACTTGGCTTCAGAGCCAGAAATAGAAATCCAGTATCACTTTCACAAATAGAAAGTTAAGCGCAAACACAAATACGTAACAATGAAGACCAAGCTGGGAGATTTGTTTCCAACAGAAGACGAAAGGCCGCCCCAGGCTCTGCGCCCGAGGCCTGATCTCTCCATTAAAAAGAGAGATTACTGAGTGTTGCAGGGAGTAAGAGTTGAAACGAACTTGAAAGGAGCAGCCTTCTCATCCTGTGACTTGATGTTATTTAATTCTGATATCCTTGTATCACCGCAGCATCATCAGGCTAAAACATGGGGCACTAGCGCACACCTCGGGCAGGGCACTGGCCCTTTTCCTTGTGTTGCTTGGTTCTATAGATCGGTTCTCTGTATCCTGGGTGGGCTCAGAGACCCTGGCTGCAGAGTGACATGGAAGGCTGGTTAGTTTCACCGAGTGAGTGGTGGCTGAGGTGTGGTGCTGACCAGCAGGGAATACAGAGGAGAGGTGTCTGGGTGGGTGGGAGGACAGGGAAATAAGGCCATGAGGGAGAGAGGACTTGGGGCTGGAGCAGCGCGGGTGCAGCCTGAGCTTGCCCTGGTGTGCTGGACTCGGCTCCGTGGGAGATGTTTGGAAAGGAGGCTCGGGCTGGAGGTCTCTGGTTCTGAGCTCCTTTGTGTACCCCCTGCCCCCACCCTGCCAGCCCTGGCTGCCGACCTTTGCTGCTCTGAGAGTGTTCTGCAGATCCGCAGCATCAGGGGCACCAGGGAGTCTGTGAGAAATGCCCAGGGTGAGAGGCTCTCACCCAAGATCTCCTGGATTATAATCTGTATCAAACATTCTGCGTAGATGATTTCATACACATTAAATGTGATTGATATTGCACGCTCACGTTCACGCCAGCATTATTCACAATAGCCGAGAGGTGGAAGCAACCCCAGTCTCCCTCAGCATGTGAATGGGTAAACAGAACGTGGTGTATGCAAACAGCGGAATATTACTGAACCTTGAAAAAGCAAAGAAGTTCCGTCACATGCTACAGCACGATAAACCTTGAGGGCACGACGCTAGATGAAATAAAGCAGTCCCAGAAAGACAAACACTGTGATTTCACTTACAGGAGGTACGTAAAACTGTCAATTCAGAGAAGCCGAGAGTGAAATCATGGTAGCTTGAGGCTGGGAAAGGAGACAAGGAGAGTTTAGTAGACTGAGTTTCAGCTTGCAAAATGAGAAAGTTCTGCAGTGCATTGCACACCAGTGTGAACACACTTCAAGGACGTTTTCCTCACCCCTGCCAAGGTCTCTCAAACCTGTCACGTGTGGCTTCCACTCCCAGTCTGCTTTTTGATCAAAAGACTCATCTTTTCTGCACATTTCACGTAAATTCAGTCATATGGTATGTAGTTTCTCGAACCTGGCTTCTTTCACTTCGCGTGGTGTACTCCAATGCTTCCTACTTTGTGTTGCTAAGTATTCCATTATAGAGATATGCAATGTTTTATTTATTCACTCAGCCAATGGGCATCTATCACATGGACTCTTTTCCTGTTCTCAATGATAATCCAGTGAACAGCCATGTGCAGACATCTATTTTAATTCCTCTTGGTTACATACCTAGGGGTGGGATTGCTGGGTCCTGGAGTAAGTTAATATTTGGGTTTGTAAGAAACTGCAGAACTGCTGTACCATTTCCCATTCCTATCAGTGATATGCGAAGGTTTCAGTTGCTTTATATCCTCGCCAGCACTTGGTATGGTATTATTTGTATTTTTTATTGTAGTCATTCCTTGAGTACTAAGTGGTATCTCCTTGTGGTTTTTATGTCTAATGACTGATCACTTCTCAGCCGTTTGTGTGTCACCTTTGCCGCAGTAACTGTGAAGTTTTTACTTACCTTTTAATTGAGTTGTTTTTCCTTCTTGCTGAGCTATAAAAAGTCTTTATGTAAGTCCTCCATTACGTGTGTGATTTGCAGGCATTTCCTCCTGGTCTCTGACTTGTCTTTTCGTTTTCTTAATGAAGTCTTTGGAGTACAGAAGCTTCTAATTTTAATAAACACTAATTCACTCACTTTTCCCTTTATGGCTCATGAAAGAATAATGACTGGTGTCATGTCTAACAATTCTTTGCCTGACCCAACCCAAGGTCTTGATGATTTTCTCCATTTTCTCCTGGAATATTTATAGTTTTAGCTCTTCTATTAAGTCTATGATCTACTCTGAATTGGCTTTTATGTGAGGTTTGAGATAAGGATTTTAGGTAACCTTTTCGCATATGGACATCAAGTTTTCCCAGCATCACTTGGTTGAAAAGACTGTCTTTTCCCTATTGCACTGTCTTTCTTTTCTGAAAATGAGTGGATATAATGTAAGGGTTTATTTCCAAACCTTTCATTATGTCCCATTGATCAGAAGTTCATCTCTAGCTTACTATCATGTTCTCTTGACCACTGTAGCTTTCTAACAAGCTTGAAACTAAGTAGTGTAAGTCCTCCAACATTTTTCTATTTCAAAATCATGCAGGCTGTGTCTCATACTTTTTGAATTTCCTTATAAATTTTAAAACCAACTTGCAAATTTTTACCAAAAGAAATCTGCTGAGATTTGGTGAAGATTACATTGGATCCATTAGGGAGAAATCTCCTCTTACTAATAGAAAGTTTTCTAATCCATGAATGTGAGATGTCATTAACAGAGAATCATTTAGATTCTCTGTTAACATTGTTGTGCAGTTTTCATGGTACATATATTGTGCTTCCTTTGTTAAATTAATTCCTAAGTATTTTATTCTTCTCGATATTAATATGAATGAACTTGTCTTCTAAGCTTTGTTTCTGATATAAAGAAACGTAATTGATGTTGTGTGTGGATCAAGTATTCTACAACGTTGCTAATTAAATTCATGATTAGTTCTCTGAGTATTTTGTGGATCCCCTAGGTTTTGTACATATAGGATCATGTCTCGTTGAGATGGCTTCAGTTAATTCATATGTTTATTTTAATCAAATTGTACTGGCTGGAACCTCTAGTCCAATGTTGAATAGAAATTCAAGAGTGAACTACCTGGACTGACTCTTGATCTTGAAGGAGAGAATATTCAGTTTTTTTTTTTTTATCATTAAGTGTGATATTAGTTGAGGTCTTTTGTTTGTAGAATTCCTTTATAAGGTTGAAGATGTTTCCTTCTCTTTCTAGTTTGTTGAGGTGGCTGGGTTTTACTAAGTGGTTTTTCTGAGACTATGAAGATGATCATGAGACTTGTTCTTTATTAATAAGTATGTAACATTAATTGATTTTCAGATCTTTAACTGACCTTGCATTCTTGGTCATGGTGTGTGACCCCTTTTAGTGTATTGGTGAATTCAGTTTGCTAAGATTTTATTAAGGCTTTTTAAAGGAGGATGTTAGGCTATAGTTGTCTTTTCTTGCTTTTACAACTTTGGCATAAGGCTAACACAGACCTCATGGAATGAGTTGGGAAGGTTTCCTCTATTTTCTGGGAGGTTGATATTTTTAAATCTTTAAATAATTGATAGAATCTATCAGTGAAGCTGTCTAGACTTAGTCTTGTCTGGGAAAATTCTTAGCTACCAATCCCATTTCTTGTTATACATTTATTTAGACTTTCTATGACTTTTTGAGCCCACTTTAATAATTTGTATCTTTCTAGCAATATGTCCATTTCATCTGGGTTGGATTTTTTTGTTATCATACTATAGTTCATTCTATCCTATTACCATAAAGAGGGTGATTATGAATGTGTGGGTTATAGTTCTTTTGATGTCTGTGGGGTTGGTAGTGATGTCCTCTTTTTATTGCTTTTAGTAATTTGAGTGTTTTTTTTTTTTGGCCTAGCTAGGAATGCATGAATTTTGGTAGATATTTTAAAAGAAATAATTTTAAGTTCATTTAATTTTTATTTCATTACTGTTTTCTATTTTTTTATTGATTTCCTGTCTACTCATTATCCCTTTCCTCATGCTTTCTTTGGGTCTAACATTCTCTTCCTGTTCTAGTCACTTAAGACAGAAGCTTAGCATGTCGTCCAGTGCCTTAAAAACCGGCAGCTGTGCTGCTGCGGCTGGAGAGCTGTCGCGTGATGTGGGGCGTGGTTTGTGAAAGCGGCACTCCCAGCGACTGGTGTGCGAGGAGGGCCAGCGTCTCTGCGAGCCTGAGGTTGTGCTTCTGTGGAATAAGCCAAGTACTTGGGGACCAGCCAGGCGTCTAGCAAAGGGTACTTATGCACCTTGCGCCCCAGCCCTCTGTTACAGAGAAAGGCGCTGCAGAGCGCTCTCCAGGGTCCTGGAGGAGAGTGCGCTCTGCCTCTCACCCGCACTTGCTCCAGCGCTTCCTATTTTCATTTGCTGGCTTCTCCTGAGTTTCATTTCATCTGATTTTTTAAAATAGCAACTGGAGACTCTGCCCCTGAAGGGTTTGGGGATGGATGTAGTAAAATAGAGTCAAGTAGACAGAGAGTTGGGCAGAATGTGTCACCATTGAGTGTTTAGTACCTCATGTGGTGCCTGGCAGTTCCTAAATACTAGATAACTATGCAGCATGTATATAAATATAGTATAGTTTTCTTTTATTTCTGTGTTTGAGAGGTACAGACCCGTACACACGCATACTCGCAACATGTAGGGGGCAGGCAAGTGCTGGCTCTCACCTACTGGTTCACTTACCAAATCCCTGCAACCACTGGTGCTCTCCAGTGAAATACAGGCTCTGGGGAGTCAGTCTTGAGCCATCTCTGCTGCCCCCCACCCAGGGTCCACGTTAGCAGGAAGATAGACTCAGGAGTATGTAGGGTGTGGGCATCTTAACCAGTATCCCAAGTACTCATTTAAGTGTTCACTCCAGTGACCACTTGGATTAGTCCTATAATCACCCCCATTTTGTAGATAAGAAAACTGAGGCAAGGAGAGACAGGGAGAGATTGTGTGACTTAATGAGAACCATACAGACCATATGTATTGGAGCATAGAAAAGAGTCCCAGTAAATATTATTTGCTAAAGAATGGATGGATGGAAGAAGGGATACATGAAGCTGTTCCTTTGTTCTGTGTTGTAAGCCAGGCTTCCACGGAGTGTTGACTCCTCTCTTCTTGTCGGGTGGATGGGACCTGCCTGGACTCTAGTGCTGCTGGCAACAGGGTGGGTAGGGGCGAGGGTTGGGGTGGACTAGGTGTGCAAATGCCCGCTTCACACCACAAAGCCAAGTAGATGGGAGCCCGAAATAGTCTGTCCCTTGATTAGCCCCCTCTCCAGGGAGGAGGAGTTCTTTTGAAATTAGACACACAAATCGTTGAGTGCTGCGGAAGCCCTGGGGAACTGCATGTTCTCCAGTGTCAAGAGCCAGAGCCATCCTTGGGGAATAGGCATGAGCCACGCCAGGTCTGGGGGAGGTGAGGATTTTTCTGTTGTGCCATCCTTGTCTCAGTCTCTACTGCAGAAATGAGGACACATCCAGGGCCAGTCCCTTCCCCCCTCCTGATTCCTGCATCTCTGCCTGCCCTGGACCATCCGTCTGGGAAGGAAAGTGGTCCTGTGGCATTGCCACCGTCTCTGCTTGGAGAGACTTGGCGTGACACTGGAGAGACACTGTCGGCAGCATTTTCATGCTGAAGCGTAGGGAACCTGCTTCAGGGTTTGCAAGGTGAGTTTCTGCGCTGGGGCACCTCTGGCAGAGGTTATGAACCTGGCACGTGTGAGCCACCCTCCGTCTCATTCATAAGTGTGTCTGTGTGTACATTCTCAAGGGAGAAGGGCCTAGGGGTTTGATGAACGTCGCAGTGAAGTCTGGGACATTTCTAAAAGGACGCAGACCAATGATGGTGATATTGGTAATAGCAAAAGTAAGTAAGCTTTATTGAAGGCTTAGAGGCTTAGAAAATGTCAGGTGTCCATTCTCTACCTGCAGATTCAGCCAACTGTGGATTGAAAATACTTGAAAAAAAATTTGCATCTGTTACTGCCCACGTAGAGCCATTTTTCTTGTTCTTCTCCAGAAAATACAGTACAACAACAACGGACACGGGTGATCTAGAGACGATTTAAAGTGTGCTTAGGTTATATACAGATACCAGGGGAATCCATGGATCGTGGGATCTGCAGATGTCCTAGGACCAGTCCTGCCCAGATAACCATGGAGTGACTGTATTACACAGCTCATTGTATTTAATCTTTGTGTCAGTCGCTTTAAGCTGATTTATGCTGCAGTAATAAACAACTCCACACTCAACACTTGGACATGGCCTTCTGCTGACTTCTCTTCTGCAGCCCCAGCAGGCTTCTTCTCTCCCTCCCCCCCGCCCCCCCCCCCCAGAGCAGCCCAAACCTCCCTAGAGCTCCATCAGCCGCTGACAGTGCTCAAGAGAAAAACCGCTTCCTTACCAGAATTTCTTGGTTTTTATAATCCCCAGCCCTGGCGACTCATTCTGCAGTGTCCAGCTAAGCATTTATTTGGCAGGAGTCCTGCCCACTAAGAGCTTACCATTCCTGCCATGGCGGCAGCGGGGGAGGGTGTGCTGTGTATTTTTAGAGCTCAGGAGCCTTGCAGTGCCGCCTGCTCTTCCCCGAGGTCCGTGGATTAACCCAGGAGTAGCATATGCCCACGCTTTGCTTGCCTGGTCCTGGTACATGAGCCTCTGTGCTGTGGAGAAAACAGATTGTCCTAGGTAGAGCTGTAGCCAGATTTTTTTTTTCCTCTCTGCTTCCTTTTTTTTTTTCCCCTGAGCTGCTCCTCCCCTTTGTACCATGTGGATTCTCCTGGGAACCCATGGTGGTTTTGCAGCCGCTTCTGAACCAGTGATGATGGCGAGATTTGCTCACTTGCAGTTAAGTGTGGCCAGACAGCCGCTGGTTCTTTTCACAAACATCTTATGTGTTTGCAGTCTTGTATTTCCTCTTGGGCAGGCAGAGTGAGAGGAGCAAAAGGATTCAGAAGGCTCAAGTTGTGGCTTCCTGTGCATCATGGCTCTTCCAGACTCGTTATCCACAAGTATCAGCTGCTCCCATGGCCCAGAAACGGAGGCCAGTGTCACTCACTGGGGGGCACCCTGGCTTCCGTTTCCTTGTTGTCAGAAGCTCCAGGACTACATTTTGTTTCGTGGATGCTGTGACAATCCCTGGGCAGGAAAGCTGGGGATTTCCTGAAAAAGTATGTAAAATATCCAGAAACACTAACTCATGCGAGATCCGTCTCAGCCAATATTTCCTGAGCGCCTACTGTGTACAAGGCGTAGGATTTTGCTGCAGGGAGAGGCTGGGGTGCTTAACAAGACTGCTGGGGAGCCGACAGTGCACCCCCCAGTGTAACCCAAGTGTTACAGAATGGGACAGAAGAGAGATTTTTGTGGTTCACTCGTTCATTGTTTCATTCATTCATTGCTTCATTCTAGTGCTGCAGTTCAAAACATAAACTTTGGAACCAAATTGCCAGAGCTTTAATTCTTGCCCAAGTCCTTGGACAAGTGTGGGTCACTTCCTGGCTGTGTAACTGGACAGATGACAGCAACTCTCCCTGTTCAGCTTCTTTCGTCCCAAATTGGGCATGACAGGAGTACCTAGCTCCTGGGGTTGGTTCATGGATCACACAAGTTCTTGCATGTGAGGCCCTCTGCACAGGTCCTGGTGCGCAGGAAACATTGTCAAAGTGCTGGTGGCTCCAGCTACTACCACGATCCTTCCTTGCACAGATGTTTCTTGAACATCTACTACATTTTGAGGGATGGACCCAGGTCTTGGTTGCAGAAGATTGAGCCAAATCCTTTCTTATGAAGCTTATGTTTCGAAGCACAGGAGCAGAAGACTGATACTTGCCAGATGGAGATTCCAGCTTGGAAGGAAGGTCAGACCCTGGACAGGTCAGACAAGGGAGATAGAGAAGGGACAGAAAGCTGCCGCAGGGGTAGTGGCTCTGGCTGAGATGGTTGAGTTGCACAAGGCAGGGATTTTGGCAGATTCACATCGCCACCTCTGCCTTCTGTAACCAGGGATTCTCAGTGAGGTCAGAGCTTGAGTCTTGTGGCTAGTCTTCACGACCTTGGCATTGGGCTCTGGGAAACCTCGTACCCCAGTGATGGATTCCAGGTGAGGACGAAGAGATTGAGATGAGCAGGCGTCTGCTCTGCACAAAGCACAGTGCTGAGCCCCAGGCTGTTTTTTTTTTTTTTTTTTGAAGACTTATTTATTTGAAAGGCAGAGTTTATACAGAGAGAGGAGACACAGAGAGATCATCCATCCACTGATCCACTCTCCAGATGGCCATAATGGCCGGAACTGGGCCAGTGCAGAGCCAGGAGCCAGGAGCTTCTTCCAGGTCTCCCACGTGGGTGCAGAGGTCCAAGGACTTGGGCCATCTTCTGCTGCTTTCCCAGGGGCATTATCAGGGAGCTGGATCGGAAGTGGAGTAGCTGGGACTGGAACCGGCACCCATATGGATGCTGGCGCTGCAGGCAGCCACTTTTCCCACTCTGCCACAGCACTGGGCCCAAGCTCCAGGCTTAAAGAGCATCTGGAACAAAGGGCAGGGATCCATGCCTGTTTTGCACTCCAGTGGCTTCTACATTTGGTCCTCAGTAGGTGCTCACTAGATGATAAGAGGCCGTCACCAAGCGTTGCCCACGTGTAGAAGTCCTGCCAGGTTCCAGGCACTTGAGGGGTGCTCACTTACTTCATTTTTACAACCACAGTTCTGCTTTTGTCCCTGTTGAGCACGTGAGGAAGCTGAGTCCAGGGCTGAGCTGGAGCATGGCTAAGGGCTCTTCCTAGGAAGAGTCAGAGGTCTGCGGGAGGAGATAGCTTTAGAAGCCTATGTTAGGAGGCCAATAGGAGGAAGGAGAGAGAGGAGCGACAAAGGGCACGGCACAGAGAAGCAGCTCAGTGGCAGAGTTTTCTGAGTGTGCAGTGCAGGGGGTGGGGGGAGCCTGTGGGGCCTCCCAGACCGTCCCCAGCCCTTTTGGTTTTGCTTTGACTACCTGGGGAGCCATGTGGGTCACTTCTGGAAGGGGAGCAGCTTTCTGCAAAGGTCACCATTGAGACCCGGTGATGGAGAGATTAGCGCCTCATTCTTTGCTGTCTCCCAATGTTCACTGCCCTCTGCCAGGAGCCAGGCCCCAGGCAGGTCTCCTCCCCTGCATAAGCACTTTGGGGGCTGGGTCTTGCACACCTATTGGAGATTTGCACACCCAGAACCAACTCCATCCCTTTTTGCTTCATATTTCCTCTAATTCCTGCAAAATGCCAAATAGTAGGAGTCTCTTCTTGGCTGAAGTTGTTGTTTTTTTGGGTTTGAGACTTGAAGGTCTCCTTTGAAAACATGTTCTTTTCTTTTTTTCCAAAGAGCAACTTGTTCCTCCCAAGCTAGCAGAGCCCTCTTTTCCCCCACTCTTAGAGGAAGCTTATTTAATCATGCTGTGATCAAGTCAACCCAGGGTGCCCATGTTGGCCTTTAATTTTTCAAAAGAGAATGGCAGGAAAAGGAAATGGGCTAGTTTTGAAGTCCTTTCTGTTGTATTATTAAAGGAGGCCCGTGTGGGAGAGTGTCTGGCGCTGGTTCCTCATCTCGGTCCTCTGACGTCATCCCACCTTGACCTCTTTGGGGATTATTGGTTCTTGGCTGGTGCCTTGGCTGTGTAACAGACGGCCTCAAACCCGGTGGCCAGCCACCATTTATCATCTCATAGATGTTGTGGGTCAGATCCTCTGCTCAGGGCCTCATAGCTCACGTGCAAGGTGATGGCTCGAGCTATGGTCTCATCTGAGGCTCTGTGTCCTCTTCTATGCTCACGTGGCTATGGGAAGAAATCAGCTCCTTGCAGCGTCTTTCCTTCTTGAAAAGCAGTGATGGAGAGAGAAGGGGGGGGGGTGTCTCTGCTGCTTCCAGTTCCTGTGTGCAGGGAAAGACTAAACCTTTTATCACAGGGCTCACCTGATGAGGCCAGGCCCACTCGGATACCTTCATTTTTAATTAATTCAGAGTCAGTTGACTGGGGACCTTAAATACATCTGCAAAATCCCCTCCCTCCTACTTCACTGTGCTTGTGCTCTGCTGTAGCGTAGCCAACAGGGGTGATCCTCCTGTGCACACAAGGTCCACTCAGGCCCAGGGAGAGAAGGTCATTCAAGAGTGTGGGTCATGGGCAGTCAACTCAGAATTCTCCCAGTCACATAGCTGCTAAACCAAATCAGAGAGGGAGAGTCCATCCTGCTCTCCCTGACCTTTGAGCTGAGATTGTAGCTCTGGGAACACCATTTTCCAAAGCCCTCTCATAATTCTACCATTAAGAGCACGTGGTATGTAACTGTACAGATTTTGGAAGTCTTTTTTTTTTTTTTTGACAGGCAGAGTGGACAGTGAGAGACAGAGAGAAAGGTCTTTGCCGTTGGTTCACCCTCCAATGGCCGCCGTGGCCGGCGCACTGCACTGATCCGAAGGCAGGAGCCAGGTCCTTCTCCTGGTCTCCCATGGGGTGCAGGGCCCAAGCACTTGGGCCATCCTCCACTGCACTCCCAGGCCACAGCAGAGAGCTGGCCTGGAAGAGGGGCAACCAGGACAGAATCCGGAGCCCCGACTGGGACTAGAACCCGGTGTGCCAGCGCCGCAAGGTGGAGGATTAGTCTAGTGAGCCACGGCGCCGGCCCAGATTTTGGAAGTCTTAAGTCTAGGTGAAGTGGAACTGCTGGTGACAGGAGTCTTGTTTGTGGATTCAGGAAGAAGGCCTTTGTCTAGGTGGGCTCTGGATGGAACTGATTCTCTGCTGGATGACATGGACCGTGGCTTCATAGCTCCAGGGACAAATAAAGGTTCTGGGAGTTGGCGTGCTTTGGAGTGGGAGGTAACCTGGGCTTCCTGAGCCCAGGTGGAGCTCTGCTGCCATTTGGTGCCCTTGAACTTGTTCCTTTCTGTCTGTAGGTCTCGGCTCCCAACCTGAAAACGAGGGTGTAGCATCAGGGGTCTCTGAGGTTCCTGTCCACCTGAGTCAGTTCCACTCGGTGACCCAGATCTTGAGAGCATCAGCTTGGGAGCAAACAGGCAGGTATTGGAGAGAGAGGGATAGGGCAGTCTCGGGTGTTTTCTTTGAGGATAGCCACTCCCAACCAGTGGCGATGTCTTCACCCAGGCAGGCGGACCTCTAGGTGGAGAGTTCTGCTGGTGTTGAACATGGTCCTCAGTTGTATGGGATGTTGTGGGTAGGGGCCCCTGGAGTCCACAGAGCTTTCTTTCTTAGAGCCTCCGTCGTACTTGTAATCAGAACAAATTTACAGCATTAATCTTCAGTGCTGTTCCTGCCATTTCCAGCCACTCGACACTTTCTCCTGAACAAGTGACAGTTTGATTGAATGTGGTTTTTAATTAAGCTGCCCTCACTTGGAGACACTTTCTGGTAGCATATGTGGGGAGCAGAACTTCAGACTCCTGGGTTCTGTCCTCGCCAGGTGGGGTTTGGGGAGAACAAAGGAAACCAAGCCCCTAAATCTCATGGGTCAGCTCCCGCTCCATCCTGAGTTGCTGGCCCATGGGATAAGTATGGGAAGACTCACTATTTTTTAAAGATTGATTTACTTGAAAGGCAGAGCTGGAGAGAGAGAGAAAGAGAGAATGGGGGGGGGGGAGAAATGGAAAAAGATAGCAATATCTTCCATCCACTGGTTCACTCCCCAAGTGGCCACAACAGCCCAGGCTGATCCAGGCCAAAGCCAGGGGCCCAGAATTCCATCCTGGTCTCCCACATGGGTGGCAGGGCTCCAAGCACTGGGCTGTTCTCCCCTGCGTTCCTAGGCGCATTAGCAGGGAGCCGGATCAGAAGCAGAGCAGCAGTCATTGAGTGAGGTTGCTCAGACTAAATGCAGGAGGACGTACACGAGATCTCAGGAGACTGTCCCATGGTAGACGCTCCTATGAATATGGCTTTGAAACTGGCTGTGGCGCTCTACTGTCTTCCACAGTTAGAACTTTGCAAAAACAAAAGCAAACAAGACCACCCTGATTCTGCCCTCAGCGCAAGTCACAGTTTTATGGGCAAAGGTGAATTCTGCAGTGCAGGACCTTAGAGACTGACAGGGAGATGAAGACATTCATGGGGCAGAACACACAAGAGAGGAATGAGAGAAGGAATAAATGGGCTGCCCCGGCTTGGAGGGAGGAGCTGTAACTGGAAACCAGTTTACAAGCTTTTCAAAGGGCTGCTCCAGTATAGTGGGGCAGGGCGGGTGGGGGGGAGAATGCTGGGAGACTGGGGTAGGGGGTGAGGGTGTTTGCATGGTAAGGGGGTCCCAGCATTAACCTCTGGCTGCAGTACGAGGCTCAGGGTGAGGGTGGTTCCCCTTTAAGCAACATCGAGTGAGAGCTGTGTCCCTCCCTTCGTGTTCCGTGGAATACAGATCTACCCTGATAAATAGCTGCAGCCGTGGAGAAATCCATCAAGCCTTCACCCTCGGCGTGACTCATCTCCCGGTGGCAGGCGCGGGGCTCGGCTTCCAAGAATAGCCTAGCCTGCGGGAGCCGCGCTCGGAATCCCTTCCAGCTTCCAGGGCTCTGAAGTGTGGCACCCACAGAGGTCTGTGCTTAGGGAACGGGGGGTGCAGATGGCTGGCGTTTGCAGACACAATGGCCAGCAACTGTCTCCCTTCCACCGTCCCTTTGTGCCACACCTGGGGGCCTGAGCAGGCCGATTAGCTTACAGAGAACACCTGTTCGTAAGCAGGTGCGGTTTACAGGTAGTCGGAAAAGCCACTCCTTCACGTACGTGTTCATTCAGCGAATATTTGTGAGGCGAGAACCGCAACAGGCAACACACCAGGGGCCCTTGCAGAGGTGAATCAGATCCCCGCTAAGGCTGCTGTGCCGGCTGAGTCCTGGCAGCCCAGCCAGGTTGGGGAGGGGAGCTGGCGTTTGCTGAGCGCCCACTGTCTGCAGGGCATCAAGCACTCTGCAAATTTATTCTTTGAATCTTCACAAAAATGTCTTCAGTTCAGTTCAGCATCCTTCGCTTGTTGATAGCACACACAGAAACTTGGTCACACTCACGCAGGCCCGAAGATGGCCACGGCGGGAGTCATCCCAGGGTCCTTCAGCATGAACACGCTCGAAAATCACGCTACGCGTGTAGTGGGCCACTTCCTGTCGCTTCCTGCCAGGATGTGCCTTGCTCGTCCCTAGCATCCTAGTCTGCTCAGGTTGCCGTCACGAAGTAGCACAAACGGAGTGGCTTTTAAACAGTGGGTGTGGTGTTCCAGGTGCTGGGAAGTCCAAGGTCACGGCCGTGACAGGTTCTGTGTCTGCCAAGGGCCGCGTGCCGGCTCACGGGCAGGCGTCATTCACTGGGTCCTCACGTGCAGAAAGCGCGAGGGGGCCCTTGGGGCTGCTCCCAACTTGAGGGCTGGACCCTCACGACCTGTTCTCTGCACAATGTCCGATGGGAGAGTGGAGATTCAACGCCAGCATTTCGGGGAGCTCGGCATCCAGACCCACGTCCCCCGTAGGTTTTGCATTTCCCCTGGGGCTGCGATTGAGGTGACTCCTTCTCATGCACAAGGTCTCAGTGCAAGGGCTGGCTGGAGGAGGCCGCCTCTGACCCCCCTCCCCGTAAGTCCTTCCCCGGTGTCTGCAGCCCGACCCTTTGTTTGCTGCACAGCCCTCGTCCTGAGGGACGCCACCACGCTCATGTGTTCGCAGCATGGAAACTCCTCGGGTCTCTCACTCCCTTTCGCATCCGCAGCCTAGGACAGGGCCTGGCACGTGGCACGGCCTTGGGGAGTATCTCTGGGTGATCAGAGGAGACACTGGGGGTCTCACAGGTGTGGAACTAATTTTAGGAGTTGCTGCTGCATAGTCGTCTGAATGCATGGAGCCGTGAGCAAGAAAGAGCCTGCGTGGTTATGGTTACCACTGTCATTGCCACGACCAGGGGAGGAGGAAGACCCCGGGGGCCCGAGGGCTCAGCATAGGTTGAGATCCATGTGCAGAATCAGTGACCCGGAGGCATGGGGAGCCGGTCAGTGGTGTGTGCTGGCATCAGCTCCTCGGCTGCAGGGGGCTGAATCCTTGTTCCACGGCAGCTGCTGCGGTTAAGGGAGAAGATTCTGGGCCTCGAGGGGCCTGGCAGGGCAGCAGTGATGGAGAGCAGAGCGCTTAGGATGCAGGCTGCATTGTGCACGCAGACATCACTGCACGGCCTGGCTTCTGCTGGCAGCAGGAGCTGGGGTCCTGCCAGATGCTCTGAGAATTTCCTGGTGCTCTTGTCTCCCGCTCCTCAGACTCCGCCCTCCCCTCCCATGCTCTGCTTCATCTGCCAGTGGGTTCTGCTGCAGGGAGGACTTTGTGGGGTCTTGAACAGTCTATCTGAGCCTCACTTTGTGCATCTGTGAAATGGGCGCGTGTGGATTGGCCGAGGCTGGGGTTTCCCCAGGGCAGTTCCAGTGCTTGTCTCATCCCACTAAGAACAGCCATCAATGACAGCATCTTACGGGTAACAGCATCGTTCACTTAGGCATGAATGGATGGGATTTACTTGAAAGACATGCACATGTGCACACACACACACGCACGCACACACACACAGGCACACACACAGAGCTTTTCTCTGCTGGTTCACTGCCCAGATGCCTGCAGCAGGCAGGACGGGGCCACACCGCAGCCAGGAGCCTGGAACTCTGTCTGCATTTCCCATGTGACTGGCAAGGTCCTAGCGATTTGAGTCATCCCCTGCTGCCTCCCGGGGTGCACACTAGCAGAAAGCCGGAATCGGGGTCACAGCTGGGGCTCAAGTGATGTGGGACCGAGGGGTCTCCAAGGACACCTTAATTTAACCACCGTGCCGAATGCCCGTCCCAGCGTCTCACCTTCAGTGGGGAGTTTCCGGCATTGAGCCATCACTTTGCTGTCACTGTGTCCCTGTTATGGGTCCTACTGCAACCCTGTGACTTGAACAGCTTCATTGCTGCATAAGTGACCGGCCATGAACCACACCCCTCACTAAGCACGACACGTGTCTGTGCCGCCGTCACCACATTTCATGTTCTAGTCCCTGCTGCCATCCCGTTTGGTACAGGAGCAAACATCTCTTAGGCAGTGAACAAAATAAGTGGTTAAAAAACAGTGGAGTGCTCTGGAGACAAATAACAAAAAGAGGGTTCAGGTCGGTTACGTGTTGATAGTCTTGAAGGTCTGTCCTCGGACGAGGGACGTCAGAGGGGAGGCTGCAGCTTTGAATGGGGTTGCAAGGAGAGCTACATGGAGAAGTTGGTTTCTGAAAGAGGTGAGGGGGTGGGTCACACCCAAGAGCATCCAGGGGGCATGAGCAGCACGTGCAAAGGTCCTGAGGTGGGGGGTGTTTGGGAAACATGAACGCGGCTGGGAAAATTGAGGAGGGATGGAGACGAGGGCAGAAAGGCAGTAGGGGGCCGGGTTGTGCAGGGCCCCGCAGCACCACGTGAGATCAGGCTGGGGGGCCGTTGTAGAGTGTTAGGCAGATGACCAAGGGCCTGACCGACAGGCCTGTCTGACTGTCAGGGAGCCATCCAGGTGACAGGTGACAGCGGAGTGCACCAGGCTCTTGGTGCTGGTGATGAGCGTGTGCGGGTGGACCAGTTTACTCAGAGGTTCTCAGGGAGTACGAGAGAGGACAGAGCCAGAGATACCTCCCCCACGATCGGCCTGAGCTCCTGGCTGTGGGGCCTGCTGGCCACTTGAGCTGCCTGCTGGTGATCACGGCTGCTTTTGTGGGCTGTGCCCCTTCCGCAGGCTCCAGCCGAGAATTCCAGCTTTTAGAGGCTGCGCAGAGTCAGCCCCTGGCTCGCGGCTCCTTCTTCCATCTCCAAAGCCAGCATCATCACATTTGGGGAAGATTCCCCACGGGCGAGGGCCTTGGCGGTGGTTTTGGGCCCACCCCCTATTCAACATGACCTCCGCATTCCCCGTGCTTACCCCATCACGCCTGCAGAGTGGCAGCCGTAGGCTCCAGCCATTAGTGTGTGGGCCTCTGTGGGGGCCCTTCCTCTGCTAACCCCGCATTTACGCATTTACCCAGGTGCAGGTGCCAGGAGATGGATAGTTGAGTCTGGATTTCGGGGGGAAGCCATGGCTAGAGATACAACACCGGGGGGCCCAGCATGCTCCTGACTCTGTAACTCTGCCAGAAAATTCCGTGTGTGTCAGGCCCCGTGTCTGTCTCCTCCAGTCAATGAGCTGCTTGAGCTCCTGGACCGGGGGGTGGGGGGTGGGGTTGGTCTTTGGCTCTTCATATTTCTCAGGCCACACTCCCCAGACAGCATTCTGCATTGTCTATTGCATGAATACAGTTTGAATGCAAATTCAAACCAGACTCGTATGGGAGACGGGGGCACGACCCAGGTCCTTGCTCTCGGGACAGCCACCTGGGCGATGTCACCCAGGGTCTAAGAGGTCATATCAGGGCAGGGGCCTGCTGCACTTGTGTGTTAGCTTCCTGTCTCTCTGAGTAGGAACTTGGCTCCGTGGCCTGGGGTTGCGTGGGATGGATGTGAAGATGCCGGCTGTGACTTTCTCCTGTGGATGGTTTCTGGGTCAAAGCCCACTGGATCCCGTTGTGAGTTAATTTGCAAAGTTGAGCAGTGCCTGACGCAGCAGAGCAGGTGGAGAGACACCGCCGGCAGGGTGTGCATCCTACCAGTGGCTCAGGGGAGAGCCCGTGGGGCGTGGGCGCTGCCACCTGCTTCACCTGCCGGCGTCCCAGGTGCGGGGTTGGAGAAGGGTCCGCTCAGCTCTGTGTCCGAACGGCTGAGAGCAGTTCCTGGAGTCCTTCAGTGTGGGGGCAGCGCCCAGCCCCATGGGACCTCAGACAAGTCACAGCAGCTGTCTGAGTCTCAGTGTGTCATAGACAATCTCAGGCCCCAGATGAGACAGGAGGAGGGAAGAGGCCCTCGCGTGAGCAGCTCGCATCGAGGAGGTGCTGGCCGTGTGCCGGGCACTAGGTCCTGTTATATCCCCAGCACAGAGGGGCAGTAGCTGAGATGTTAGCCCAGGTGGGCAGCTCCAGAGCCATGTCTGTGCCGCACTGCCTCTTCACAAAAACACACAAACTACTTCAGAGGGGTCTCTGCAGGCTTAGCTTATGTCGTAGACCTGTGTGTAGTCCTTAACCCCCTTGAGAGAAATTGGTCAATAAATGATGCCTCATATTACTTTTGAAATTTTTTTGACAGACATATAAGTCCCAGGACTTAAAATTCACCTTTCTAAAGTCTACAATTCAGTGATTTTTAGTACATGGACTGAATTGCACAAACAGTGCTATCTCATTCCAGAACACTTCTAAAACCCCAAAAAGAAGGAACTTTGTACCCATTAGCAGTCACTCCCCATTCCCTGGTTCCTACAGCTTCCGGTTACCACTAATCTGCACTTTGTGGATCTGTGTCTTCTGGATATTTCCTGTAAGTGCAGTCGTGCACTACGGCTTTCTGTGGCTGCCTTCTTTCCCTTAGCGTAAGGGGTTCCACGGGCACCCACGTGGTAGCAGCTATCAGCACCTCATCCCTTTTCCTGGGTGAACACTGTTCCTTTGCGTGGACATACCACGTTTTGTTTTTCTCTTCATTGCTTGATGGGCCATTGGGTTGTTTCCAGTTTTTGGCTGTTGTAAAATTAATGCAGCTGTGAACCTTGG
This sequence comes from Oryctolagus cuniculus, assembly GCF_964237555.1. Classification (NCBI taxonomy): domain Eukaryota; kingdom Metazoa; phylum Chordata; class Mammalia; order Lagomorpha; family Leporidae; genus Oryctolagus; species Oryctolagus cuniculus. The sequence continues at coordinate 26,288,644 of NC_091450.1, forward strand.
TGTGTGAGTTTTTGGTGAAACGTCTGCTTGCAGCTACAGGAGTGGGAGTGCTGGGTCAGGCGGGAGCTCTGTGCTCAGCTACTTGGGGAGCTGCCAGACGGTTTTTCACAACAGCTGCACCACTTTGCGTCTCCATCAGCGGCATACGAAGGCTCCTGTTGCACCATACCCTTGTCCCCATTTGCTGTTTTCCTTTTTTTTTTTTAAGCCGTCCTAGTGGGTGTGATTTTGATTTGCATTTCCTGATCACTAATGAAGCCGAGCGTATTTTCCTGTGCTGCTTCTTGGCCGTTTGTTTGCCATCTTCTGAGCAATGCCTGTTAAAATCCTTTGCTCATTTTGAAATTGGATTCTCTTTATTGCCAAGTTGTTAAATATTCTTTATGTGTCCTGGATACACAAGTGCCTTATCAGATTTAGGCATGATTTCAAAAAAATTTTTTTTGCATCAAAATAAATTTATCTTTTAAGTCCATTTCCATGAACTTTTTGGAGTCGTCTAATGTGATTTGCAGGTGTGTTCCTTCCATTCTCTGGGTTGTCTGTTTACTTCTTGATAGCCTCAGTTTTTTTTTTTTTTTTTTTTTTTTTTTTTTTTTTTTGATCAGCGTAACAATGATTCTGGAATCTGGTAGTGCCATGCTGGTTTGGGGTTAAGGAAGCAAAACCAGCCCTCTGCGTTTTGCCACATCCCAGACCCAGAACGAGCGGGAGGGACAGAGGAGGACGTCCGTGTTGTCAGGTTGAGCTGGTGCTTGAGTGGCCGCCGCCACCACCTCCCCCAGCCCCAGAACCCCTTCCCCAGCCCAGCCCTGCGTGGCCTCAGCGTGGGATGGAACATGCTGGTTAGTCTGCAGAGGCACCCGCGAGTCCGTGTTGGGTGCCGTCCCCTACGGGCCTTGCTTGCCAGCACTGTCCCGGCTTCCTCCGGGTCTCAGGAGTGCCCGGGAACTGGGGGGTCCTGTCGGTGAAGTTCCTCAGGCTGGCTCTGCCTCTGAGCTCACTTTCCCCCCTGCAAAACCAGGCACAGGCTCTGCCTACCCCTGTTCTAGAGGGTCCCACACTTCAGTGCGTGTCAGACTCTCCCTGAGAACTTGTTAATAAATACATGCATTCCCGGGCCATTTCCCCAGAAACACTGACTCCACACTTCCAAGGATGGGGCCCAGGCCACGTGCACTGAACCAGCTTCCTGGTGGTTCTCGTGTCAGGGGCTCCACAGAGCCCTCCTCGAGAGGCCCTGGCCTGTTCTGGGATCCGCCCACCCCAGCTTGACCTGACATTCCAGCACAGGACGAGCCCAGGAAGCCTCCAACTTGGCTTACATTGGAGTCACTTGGGGAATTAAAAAAACCCTAGCCTCTGGGCCACACTGCAGAGTAATCACAACGGAATCGCTGGGCGTGGGTAGATTTCAAAGCTCCCTGGCCTCTAAGTTACAGCTAAGGCTGAGCAGCAGTGGCTACATAACCTACCTGGGACCAGGAGCCATCAAACCGTGGGTGCGCGCTTTCCTTTGCCAAGTTCTGCAATCCACCCAGGTGAGCTGGGTTTGGAAGTTTACTTCTCCTCTTGTTTTCACGCTGCAAACAGAAATGCAAGAGACGGGGTGGGGGTGGGGGTGCTGGCAAGCCCCCTACCAGCAGGGAGAGCAGTGGCAACGCTGGAGGCATCTTTGCTTACCCGTATGTTGGCTCCAGATCGGCCTGGACGCTTTGGCAAAGCCATCGACGCTCCTGAAACCTCAAGGAAAGGATCCTCACCGTCTGACCGTGAACCTGCGGCGCCAGCCCCTTCCTGTGGTCAGCAAGGAGTGTGGGCTTTGGAGTCGGGCTTTCTGGTTTGGATCTTAGCTGTTCCATTTAGGTGGATAAGCTACAGACGCTTCCTGGGCCTCCAATTCCCCATCTGTGAAATGGGGGTCCACAGAATGGACCCTACAGAGTTGTCTTAAGATTTAAACGAGATGAGCCTTGAAAGACGCTTGCTCTCATGCCTGGCATCGGCTGCCCTCCCTTTTTGTCTGGGGTTACCTTCCAAGAAGCAGTGGTGACAGACAGAACAGGTGCTTAAGACCCTGATGGTGACAGAAGCATTTTAGCCAGATTCGGTGTCCAAAATGCTCTCAAGTGCACACACCACGTATATTTTGTTCGTTAACCAAGCGAGCCCTGCCTGGTGAGGCTTCCTCATGAGTGCTCTGTGCCACTCCGTCTTCTCCTGCTCCGCTCCAGGTCCTCTCTCAGCTTGGTTTAGGATAACAAAGTTTAGCTCCATCCTCCTTGCCTGACGCACATGGGTCACGGGCAGCCCAGAGGGCCAGACAGGAGTGGGGGAGAGGAAGGGCCTGCTTCCTGTTCACCCCACGCGGCCCTTGAGCTTCAGGAGCAGTATCCCAGGCCTCGCCGGGAGCATGTTTCGCTGTAATTAGGAAGAGCCGTCCCGCACGAGTGTTGGGGCTGGCTGGCTGCTGGGCCGCAGAGTAGTGCTTCTCACGGCTCCACCCAGGATCCGGCTGCAGTGCAGAGTCTGGTCCGGCGGGTCTGAGCTGGATCCTTGCCTCCCCACACCCGGGGTGGGCTGCTCCATCGTCCCCACCGCAAGGGGTGGGCTGGGGGCACCAGGGCCTGGGTAGAGGTGCTTCAGGCAGCGCGGAAGCAGCAGGCCAACCTAGAAAGCACTGAGGGCACCTTGCGGATCCCCCTGTGGGAGAGCTCGGAGCCCGTTGAGGGAGGGGGAGGAGTCAGCCTGTCTGGCGGCCTCTAGGGTAGTGCCGGTGCCGAATGAATTCTAGAACCGCTCGAGAGCATTGCCACCGAGATGAGAGAAAGAGTGGGAGGAAGGGAGGAAGTGAACAGGTGGAAGGGGACCCGTAGGGATTGAGGATTCTTGGTCTCCAGCCGTACCTGTCCCTGCCCAGTTCTGCCGTCAGTGGCTCTGCCCACCTTCCGCCTAACTGCTCACGTCAGAGGCCCGTAGCTCCCCTCCCTTCTCCGTGTTGGCAGATGCAGATGCGTGGAGCTTGCCTGACCCCTGCACGGCTTGCATGCGTGGCCGTGGGCTTGGAACGTCGCCCTGCCGAGAGGTCAAGTTTCCCTGGTGAAAGAACAGGTCTTCAAAGAGGGAGGTGCCTTTCTCTGAAGGGAGGAGAGAACCTCCACTTTGACTATGACCTTGTCTAAACAAGATAAGAGTCGGAGAACTCAAGGGGCTTCCATAGCCTTGGAAACTCATGACTGGTGCATAGGGAGATTACTGATGCCATAAACAGGAGTGTCAATTTGTAAAGTCAACGACAGGAGTCACGGTGCACTTACTCCTCATGTAGGATCTCTGTCCTTAATGTGCTGTACACTGAGGCTTAATGCTATAACGAGTACTCAAACAGTATATTTCACTTTGTGTTTCTATGGGGGTGCAAACTGTTGAAATCTTTACTTAATGTACACTAAACTGATCTTCTGTTAAAAAAAAAAAAAAAAAAAGAAACTATCAATTCCCAACTTGACTCTCACTGGGATTAAACATGACAATAGGTCTGATCTGATTTCATCATCATTTAAAAAAAAATCATCTATTATTTTTCACTTTATGTTTCTGTGTGGGAACAAACTGTTGAAATCCTTACTTAAGGTATACTAAGCTGATCTTCTGTATACTAAGATAATCGAAAATGAATCTTGATGTGAATGGAAGGGGAGAGGGAGTGGGAAAGGGGAGGGTGGTGGGTGGGAGGGACGGTATGGGGGGGAAAGCCATTGTAACCCATGAGACGTACTTTGGAAATTTATATTCATTAAATAAAAGATAAAAAAAAAAAAAAAAAAAAAAAAAAAAAAAGTTTCCCTGGTGGCCTGTGCTGGGCGTCTCCCTTTGCCTGCACAGGCTTCACGTGTACAGACGTCTGTGATCTGTGAATGCATGTGTGTCATTGGCACCTGGCCAGCTTCACCGCTCCCGGGGAGGAGGGACTGGAGTGGGATGCTTGTTGGCCACCGTGGTGGGCATGGAGGCATCACCAGGGGCAGGATTCCTGTGTCAGTGCCGCACCACCTGGGCCTGGTGCAGGTACTGCCTGTCCCCGGCCACCTCATGCCCATGCTAGTCTCTTCCCCGAGGCACTTCTCTGATGTCTAACCTTGGCCACACAGCCCAACTGCCCACTGTTTCCCCCATGCCCAGTCTAACCCTATTGAGAATAATTCTTCTTCAGACGTGTAGAGAAGCTTCCAAAAATTCATGGAAAATGTGCATGAAGAAAAAACTATCCATTTCAAAATTGTTTTGCACCAAAATAAATTATAAAAAACATTTGAAAAAAATTAATTTGAGAGGCAGACACACACACACACACACACACACACAATCTCCAGCTGCTAGTTCACTCGCCAGTCGTGCACAAAAGCTGGGGCTGGCTGGAGGCTAAAGCTGGGAGCCAGGGGTTCAGCCTGGGTCTCCCACATGAATGGCAAGGACCCAGCTGCTGCCTCCCAGGCTCTGCAGGAGCGGGAAGCTGGAGTCAGGAGCTGGCGCCAGGTATTTGGAGCCCATGTGCTCTGACGCAGGATGTGGACATCTTAATCACTAGATCGTCACTTGCCCCAAACTCATCTGTCAGTTCCATTTTCCATGAAGGTTTTGAAGTCCCTTGCCTACCTGAAATCCTCCCCCACCAGCACCTCTCGCGTGGAGTCCTGGAGCAGCTGCTAAGTGGTCTCCTACTTCCACCCTTACCCCTCGGTCACTTCAACAGCTTCTCAGGGAACTTCCCATGATGGACAGGGTCCTTCCCTGCCTTTCCAGGTCCTTCCCTCTCCTTTGCCCCCCTGCTCCCTGCTGTGCACCTGCACTCTCCATCCCTTCCAAGAACATCCTGTTTCCTTCTTCGGGTCTTCGGGTAGTTGCTCCTCTCTGCCTGGGACCAGCACGCTCCCCTGAAACCCTGCAACTCTGTGTTCAGGTTTCTTCTTCAGCATCCTTGTCTCGGGGGCTGCTTCCCCGCCCACCCTGGAGACCGCATTAGCCTCTGACCCCTGTGTTAGCCTCTGACCCCTGTGTCTTACCTTCATGCTCGTCACAAGTTTGCTTCGTACATTGTCTGTTGTCTGCCAGGTTCACGGGAGCACAGGAGGGTGGGGGCCCTGCCTTTCGTACCTGCTGTTGCATACCCAGTGCCCAGCTCCATGTTCTTAGTAGACGTTGAAGGGCCGAGTGAATTAATGAATAACTAAGCACTGGGAAAGGAGAGGACAGGGAGGAGACCATGAGGGAGCTGGCATTAGCGGGAGCACCTACTGTGTGCACTGCACACCTAACATTCCATCAAGTCTAGCCCACAGGGCCCTGTCACTCCTCCTGTAGCCCAGGAAGATTAATTAATGGGTCCAAGTTTCCCAGCCACTGAGAGGTAGAGCTCACTGGCTCTCTGCCTTTTCTTAGCCTGGAGTTTCTGACCTTGGCATAACAACATTGGGGCCAAATAATTCTTTGCTGTGGGATGGAGGGGGTGGTTTTCCTACGCATTGTAGGACATTTAGCCTCTGTCCATTCAGTGCCAGTGGCACCACACTATCCCCTGTCCAATTTATAACCAGAATTCTCCAGACATTGTCCAATATCTTTTGTGTGTGGGGCAAGGGGTGGGGTGCGGGGGGCACGCGTGCCCCTGATTGAGAACTGTCGGCTTAGCCTGTGGGTAACTTCAGCCTCCCTTTCGTGGTCCCCTCACCCACTCTGATCTCCGCTGAGCCCCGTCCTCTGAGGCAGCTGCTGTTTCCCTTGAGGGCCCTTCCTCACCCCGTCTTCCCTGCAGTCCTCCTCTGGGAATGCAACAAACGGATGGCGATGATCCGAGAGCCGCAGTAAACATTTGCTTTTCTGGTTTATTTAACATCAGCCCCATGTCCCCATGCTTGTGTCATTGCCACAGAGTCTAACAGGCTGTCTAGAAAATGTGCAATATTTTGGGTTTTTCTTTTTGCCTAAATAACACATCTAATTGTTCAGCATGAGATAAACCAGTGTTTACGGGGAGATAACTTGTCAAAACAGATGCTTGGCTGTACCACTGGAAGAGCCCCCTCGCCTCTCTTCAGAGAGGAAGTGTGAATTCTTGGGTGCTGTATGTGAATTCAAAGTAAAAAATTTATTCTGTGCCTTCTCTGTGGACCGAAGAATGAAGGGGGAGGAGAAACAGTGGCTTCATGAAAAGTCCCAAATGCGAGTGTCATTTTAGGCTCAAGGGACGGAGAGAGAGAACAGGAACTGGAAAGGAGAAGGTGTGCGGCCCAGCCGGCATGTGAGCCAGCTCCTAGCCCGGGAGCCCGTCACAGTCATCACCGTCTCTGTCCCTTTCTGTGCTAATTCTCTCATCCGTCCCTGCAGCACACAAGGGCACTTAGCAAGGTCACGCAAACTTGGAATTACAAGATGCATTTGTTTTAGCACAACGATTTTTTAAACCCATATGTATAAGGGGTCTTGGGCACTGTGGCATAACAGGTAAAGCCATCGTCTGCAGTGCCGGCATCCTGGCTGCTTCACTTCCGATCCGGCTCTCTGCTATGGCCTGGGAGAGCAGTGGAGGATGGCCCAAGTCCTTGGGCCCCTGTACCATGTGGGAGACCCAGAGGAAGCTGCTCCTGGTTCCTGGCTTTGGATTGGCGCAGCTGTGGTCATTGCAGCCATCTGGGGAGTGAACCAGCGGATGGAAGACCTCTCTCCCTCTGCCTCTGCCTCTCTGTAACTCTGCCTTTGAAATAAATAATTAAAATGCATATTATGGAAAAACTATGCATAATTTGTTGCAAAGAGCTTTGGCACTAGGATCAACTTTTAAAATTCCGTTTTCCATGAATTTGTCAAGTACCCTCATATGGTAGGCCATAGAATGTTCTGGAGCTGGGGCCTGGGCACACGTTTGTCTTTGCTTGCTAGCAGACAGGTGAGCAAACCCAGCCCTGGGAGCTGAGGATGCCACAGGCAGGTCTCATGCCCCAGTATGTGTGGGAGGATGCGGTCAGGGAGAGCTTCCTGGAAGGGGCGAGATGGGGCTTTCCTTAGGGGCCCGCCCCTTTTCTTGTGCTTGCCCACTTTGAGCAGGCAGCTGAGAGGGGAGGGGGGAGCTGCTCTGCTCGCTGTGGCCACTGCTGTTTGCTGCAGGGCCTGCTGCGGGTGCAGATGGAGCTCGTTCCACGGGGCTGTGCCCTGTGAGGTCAGCACGCTGATCAGGTGACGGTCAGGTCCTGAGAGGCGGCGATGAGTGTGATACCTTTCGAGGTTCCTGCAGCCCACACCTGCTGTGTGTCCTCACTGATGCCCCCGTCAGCAGCAGGGACAGCTCCCTGGATGCTGGCAGAGGCCGCCGCCTCGCTGTGTAGCCTCTTCCCCCTCTGAGGATGCTAGCTTCTCCCTGTGCATTTTTCACCCATTGGCTGATGGTCTCCGGGCCCCAGTGCTGGGTTGCTGCTGGCTCCTGGGTGCCATCCGCATGGTCATCAGCTGGAGGACCTGCTCCTTGTCCAGTCTTGACTGTGCACTGCTCTCCCGGGCTCTGGTTTAGGCTACTGTATCATCTTTCCTTCTTTGGTCCTTTCTTCTTTTTATTTCCTTATGTGAAAGGCAGGGAGGGACACGGCACTCACCCTCTTCCTGTCTGCTGGCTCACTCCCCAAATTCCTGCAGCTGGGACTGGGCAAGGCCAGGGGCCAGGGATTCTGTCCAGGTGGCCCACATGGGTGGCAGAGACTCGGGTACGTGAGCCACCGCCTGCCGCCTCACAGGCCATGCACAAGCGAGAAGCTGGGATTGGAGTCAGCACCTAGCGCTGATTGGAATCCACTATGGGATGCTGGTGTCCCTGGTGGCATCTTGAGTGTCCACTAAATGTCCGCCCCACACCTGCACCTTCCTTGGCTTGCAGAGTGCCCGTTTTGGCGGGCGCCCCATCCTGTTGCCCAGGGGCTCAAGTGGGAGATGCAAAGGAAGCACTCTGGAACGCTGCCCATTGGCCCATACCCCTGACCCCCCACTCCCCGCCAAAATCCGGTGTTTCAGACACTCTGCTTTTCTCCTCAGCTGTCTTGATTAAAGTACAGTTCAGTGACGTCAGGCACATCCATGTCACCGAGAAACCGTCACCATCGTCCACCTCCAGGACTTTCTTGTCTTTCAGAACTGAAGCTGTCCTCATCAAACCCAAACTTCATTGCCCTCTCTCCCGGCTCGTAGCAGCCGCCACCCTGCCTTCTCTGTGCCTGTGATTCTGACTACTCTAAGTGTTTCATATACGTGGAATCATATAGTATTTGTCTTTCTGTTATTGGCTTTCATAACTTCACATAAAATCCTAAAGATTCACCTAAGTTGTAGCATGTGCCAGAATGACCCTCCTTTTATTTATTTTTATTTTTATTTATTATTATTATTTTTTTTTGACAGGCAGAGTTAGACAGTGAGAGAGACAGAGAGAAAGGTCTTCCTTCCATTGGTTCACCCTCCAATGGCCACTGCGGCCGGTGTGCTGCGCCAATCCGAAGCCAGAAGCCAGGTGCTTCCTCCTGGTCTCCCATGCGGGTGCAAGGCCCAAGCCCTTGGGCCATCCTCCACTGCACTCCCGGCCCACAGCAGAGAGCTGGACTGGAAGAGGAGCAACCGGGACAGAACCGGCACCCCAAATGGGACTAGAACCCGGAGTGCCGGTGCCGCAGGCAGAGGATGGCCCTGGCCACATCCCTCCTTTTAAAGGCTGAATAATATTTCATAAATAGATGTTCTCATCTGTTAATGGGCTTTTGGGTTTTTCCCCGCTGTTTGGTTATGGTGTCGTAGCCTGCGAGGAAGCATCTGTACATCAGTGTGAAGCCGGCACCTACTCGGTCTGCTGCTGGGCCAGGCTCTGTGCTGGGCTCTGTGCACTTGCGTGTGCACACACAGTACATCTGCTCTGTCTCATGGGAGGTTGGCCCTGTATCATCACATCTGCAGTCCATGGGAGGCGAAGCTTAACCTGCACCCATCACTTCTCCCAGCGTCTCAGAGCGCCAGGTGCTGGCTGGGAACAAGGGTCTCATCATTTGCATGAACAAAGCGAGTGATGGCGAGCCTGGTCCTATTCACTAGGGATGGTAACATGGCTGCGGTCATGTCCCTGTTGACGGTGATGCCCCCTTGCGTCTGTATACAGCTGTTTTGCAGCACGCCTCTGCCGCCAGCATGGCATGTTCACTCTGCAAACGCTGGCCAACCCTGAAACTCTCCGCTGCTCCCTCCCCTCCCCTTCCCATTTTGTGACAGAGAGATAAATAAGTTGGTGATGTCTCCGGAAGAAGGACTTGATGAGACAGACAAGATCAGACTCTGGGAAGGCCCCCCAGGGCTGCTTCGTGAGCCAGTGTGCAGCCAGCCCTTCCCCAGATGTGCAGTGTAGCAGAAGTAAAGACCCCTGAGCAGCGCAGAGAGGAACACGCATCCCAGACTTGGAGGGCTGTCGTGCTCCTGCTCCTGTGCTGGGAGGTCTGAAATCCCGCAGCACAGAGGAGCATTGTTTGCTTCCTAGGGCCTGAAGGACATCTCCGCTCAGCTTCTAAGATGGGGGAGGGAGGGCTGTGAGTAGCTGTGGGGGTGTCAGGAGGAGGGGAGAAATGATCTCCTGGTGGGTAGGGCCAGGCTGTCTCGATCCGTTTCCCTAGCTCTACTCCATCTCTGTAAGGTGCAGGCAGGTAAGTTGCAATGTGCTGTTAGTGTGGTCTTGCATTGAGAAGGCAATGATGCATCCTTCTAGCCTAGCAAGCTACTTGGTGGCTGATGAGATGCTCTGTAATTATTAGCACTGCCGAACAGATGCTGCCTGCCAAGCCCCATGCTTCATGCTTTCCATCCATGGTTTTGTCCAATCCTTTCAGAAACCCTATGAGGTAGGAGCTGTCATTAGCCCCATATCACAGATGAGAAGAACAGGATTAGGTCACTTGTGTGAGGTCATGTAGCAAACAAACGACAGAGACTTGAATGTATATGGGATGAACTTTGGGGGTGGATGGATCCTGGGGCTACCATGGAGAAATCAGAAGCAATTAACCTGAAATTGAAAGGGACCTCTGTGGCATATGTATTAAATAATTGCCATAGATGGGGAAAGAAAGCCATGGTTTTAACAAGGAGCCTGAAATAGAAATACATAAGAGTACATGGTCTGAGTTGCAGGTGCATGATTTTGCTAACAAGTTGTTTCTCACGTGGGCACCTCCACACAGCGTGCTCTTGGCTGGGTAGCAGCAGGCTACCACTTTAATGATGATGTTAATCATTTAACGATAGTTAATAATCCTCTCAACTAATTCCAGGCAGGCAGGCCACCTGAAAATAAAGCCCAGCACTTACTGGCATGTATGAATGCGCAGTTGCATCAGATGTATTATGTTACTATTTGTGGGAGCTGCCAAGTGGAGAACCTTCTTCTGTGTTATCCTCGGACTTGGCTAAATTCCCATGTGCATTTTTACATGGCCCTAACTCCTCCTCTTTCATTTATACTCAAATGGACTTCCCAACTTATGGGTTTCTGTTGGTAGGTGCTATTCACAAAGTTGAACAGCTGACCAGCCATGGCTGCTAGTCAGTTTGAATGAAAGGCATTGGATGAATGAATGAATGCCAGTCATGAGCCACTGTCTGTATAAAGCAGTGGCGGCTCCTCTTAGTTCAGCCCATGCAATCAAACCATAATTTGTGTTTTTGCTGAAGTGTGTGGATAAGTCAAAACAGATTGAGCAAGCAAGAATCGGAGGATAGCGTCCGAAGCAAAGATTTTGATTGGAGACATCTGTGTGTGATATCCCTGGGTGTGGTGAAAGAGGCTATTAAAAAATGGCTACACTTGATATGTTTTTGATACTCATTCATCTTGAGATTTCCAACAATGATCAAGAAAATCAGGGAGTTAAAAATATTTAGCAAGGCGGCATTGGAAACAGCTGTGTCAGAGCAGAAGTACAGATGAGCATTGGTTTGGTGTGGCTGCTGGGTTAACATGGGGTGAAGCTACTACTCATTGTTTCCTGGTTGGTAAGGGAGCTTCTTGCTGAAAATGTCTGGGGACTTCTGTTTCAGGGTTTGGGAGTCAAGCCAGACCTCAGTCCCCAAGGAGTGAGGATGATGGGGGAACCACAGACAGTGCCATCCTGGTGCAGAGAAATGGGCAGAGGCAGGGAAGTGCCTGGGGCAGGTTAGCCAGAATTTGTCAGGCGCTTGCCATGGTTTGTGTTGTTTGAAAAATAAAAATAAAAAAGAAATTGAGGTCCAGCTTCTCCAGGAATTTCAGTTCTAGCAGGAGAAGCAGAACACTCACCAAAAAAAATTGGTTCAACTCTACGATAGCGATCAAGAGCCTACCGGGGCAAGGAATGCTCTCTGCTTCAGAAGGCGCTGCGAGATCCGTGCAGAATGATACATCAGTGTGATTTGAATGCAGCAGGACAGAACAATCCTACGCACACGGCTGAGACACAGAATCCCAGAATTCTAGGGGAGCCCTAATTAGGAAGAGCTCGGGGAGAAGGTGACTGTGAGGTGGTGGACGCAAAGGCTGCCTCCTGGGGAGCCCAAGAAGAGCATTGGTTTCATTACCAGGCTGGCTGTGGGCAGTGCCAGCAGTGAAGACCAGGGTGTGCACAGTCGCTCCCAGGGCTTGCACCACCTCCCTGGGCTCTTTTCATTATTTGGGCCCCCACGGATGCTGTGTTTTGAAGACTTTTGCCTACTGAGCAAACTGTAAGGGAGCAATAGTTTTTGTTTTCATTAATGAAATCTACCTGCAGCTTGAGATCCAGAGTACCCAATTTGCTTGAGATTGATTTAGTCATTTAAGAAACATCGCTCGATACCAGATCGGTTGGATTAGGCTTGGTGATTTGTGATAGAAAACCCAGATTACCAATGGCTTGAACGAGACGGAATTTTATTGCCCTGGGATAGAAAAGAAACCTGGCCAGTAGATGGCTCAGTTCCCATCAGGTGGCCAAACAGTGACAGTGACAAGGACATAGGGTGCTCATTTCCTGTAGCTCCTTGGGTGGATTTTATTCCCAAGGTGACTTCATGGTTCAGTAAGGCTGCTGGAGCTCCAGCCATTGGGTCTGCATTTCAAGACAGAGAAAAGAGGAGAAAGAGGCACTGGGTGTATATAAGCTGTCTTTTAGTGGAGTTGCCCAGGAGATGCCGCACAGCTCTTTAAGCTTACATCTCACTGGCCAGGATTTAGTCATGTGGCATACCTAGCTGCAAGGGATCCTGGAAAATGGAAGTGGTCTTTATTCTGGGTAGCCTTGGTTTCAGATTCTAGTAGTCAGGAAGGGGAGGGGAATGGAGATTTGGGGTGGGGAGCTGATGGTGGCTGTCACAGGCACCTACAAGAGATCAAGGAGTGGGCTGTGTACTAGAAACTCCAACGCAGGGAGTGGCTGTCACATGAAGCAATTTGCTGTGATTCTGGCCCAGTGGTTTTTAAAGTTTACTGAGTGCCAGAACCCTCTGGAAGGTTTCTTGTGCAGATGGATTTCTGGATGGTGTTCCTGGAGTCCCTGAGTTGTTGGGCATGGGGGCAAGAAGATTGTGAATGTGTGTTTCTAGCAAACTCCGGGTGCTGCTGCTGGACATCACATGGACATAGCTCTGGGGAGGGAATGGCAGCGTCTGACCTGCAGGTCCAGTCCACGTGCCTGTTTCTGTTGAATACATTTCGCTGGAACAAATCTGCAGCATTTTGCTTGCTACCAGCCAGGGCTGCTTTTCACTACAGCTGTAGCAGAGTTTATTGGTTCCTACCAAAGGTGTTCACACCAAACTCTACAGAAACCATCCACCAACCCCTGCCTTGGGCAAAAGCTGATACTCACAAGCCACAGAGAAGCCATAGTCCACAGGGAAACCAGTAAGTCTAGGACCTGCGTTCTTGTCCCATGGAAACCCACTACTGATGTTCTGTGTGATTTTGGTCGGGCCCTTCCCCGGCCTGAGCCTCATCTGCCTCACTTGCACAGGGTGGGGGGTGTTGAGTAGATGATTCCCAAAGCCCCTTCCAGAGGTCTCTGATTGCAGCAGAGACAGCGCCAGGTTACAGAGTGACAGGCTCCGGCTCTCCACGTCCTGCTGTGCGGCCAAGTTAGACTCCCACCCAGTGTTCTGCCTGGGAAGTGTCCTCTCCCGCACTCTGAAGGGAACGCCGTTCTCTCTGCACTTTTGATTGACATCTGACATTTGTCCCCAGCCCATTCCATTCATCACTGTGACTTTTTTGTGCCTTTGCCATTACCAACCTTCTCAGAGTTCGTAAATGAGGCATTTGGAGTTTATACTGACATAAATAAGATCACACCACCTCTCTGTATCCCAGAGTGGTTTTGCTATGGATTGGAGGGTCTTTTTCAGAAGCAAACAAGAGAGAAAATTCTCCTTTTGATGGCACCCAACCAAAGAGAGGCACACAGCTGCCTGCATTTAAACCAGAGTGAATAAGTGCAAATGAGGATACAGAAGAGTCTACTCACCCGGATTTCAGTGAATAGTGTGGACAGGTGCATGCCTTGGTTAGGAATTGTGTTGGCTGGTAAATAGGTCTGGAAGGCAGTTGCTGTAACAAAATAGAGGCTTATTTATCGCTCAGGTGGAAGCAGTCTGGAGGTAGGCGGGCTGGGGCTAGCAAGGTGGTTTCTTTGTATCATCGCAGACAGACACTCTTTCAATGTTTCTATCAAGTTCCTAAGCAGGTAGCTTGCATCATCACAGTTGCTTCACAATCCCAAATGGCTGCTGGGTCTCCAGCCATCACATTCATACTCAAGGCTGGAGGCAAGAAGGAGGGAAAGAACGCACAAAATGCACATTCCTGCTGTCTGCCCGTGTTTCCACTTCTTGCTGTTCTCAGTCTGTTCTCGGCCCTTTCCCTTTGCTGCTGTACTGTGGGACGTGTTTTATCTAGGCCTTCACTTCCTCCACCTTGGGGATCTCTGCATTTAACCTTGGATGCAAGGCTCCAAGTTCCTGATTCCCTTTAGGTGGCCACCATCATGGGTCCAGCTCCTGTTAGACACCCAGCCCCTGCACTCTGCTTATGTCACCTCCTCTCTGCTTTACTGTCCAGCCTAGAAGCTTAGTGGCTTCTCACTTTCTCTCTTGGGCTATCCCGGTGCTCCAGGGCAGCCACTTCCCTGTGTTAAATTATCACTGCCCTAGACACCTGGAGCGGTTTGTGTTCTGACTGGCTCTTGGCTTGTTCCCCAGCCCCGCACTGCACAGACACATGGTGCTCAAGCTTTCTCTCCACCTTCCCCTCCCCTTCTGCCCGCTCAAAGTCAGGACAGTGTATATAATGTTTAATTTTGCAACCTTTGTTAGCTACGGGAGGAAGTGAAACACCATTCCTGTGTTATTTAAGAACCTCTATAATATATTGCATTAAGAGTCTTTCTAAACTATTACTCTCTTAGGAACCTAAGAAATCCCCACAGTAAATCTGATTTTGCTTCCAGAATGTAGCTTCAACCTGCACATGTCTGCCACCACTCGAAGCCAGGGCAAGCTGAACCGTGTTCTTGCATGGCTCAGAGAGAAGGTGCCTGCTTAAATGCTCCACCCTGGATGCCCAATGCCTCTCTCTAACCCCAGCCCTAGCCCAAGCCACCAGAATTTTCTTGAAGTCAATGACCTCTAAGCTGGTTTCTTTTCCTCTGTAATCTGTTTTCCACTCAGCATCCAAAGAAATCTTCCTGTATAAATGTATTTTTAAAATTGTTTGAAAGGGAGGGAGGTAGATGGGAAGGGGAGAGAGGGGAGAGGGAGGGAGAGGGAGAGGAGAGGGGAGAGGGAAGAGAGAGGAGAGGGGAGAGGGGGAGAGAGGGAGGTGTTGAGATTTCTCCATCCACTGGTGTATTCTACAAATGCCTGCAACAGCTGGGCTGGGCCAGGCCACAGCTCGGAGCCAGGAACTCCATCTGAGTCTCCCACAGGGTGGCAGGAACCCAGGTACTTGAACTGTCATCTGCTGCCTCGAAGGGTGCACATTTTCAGGAGGCTGGATCAGAAGCGGAGGTGGGATGTGAACCCAGGCACTCTGATAAAGGATGCAGGGGTGCCAAGCAGCCTCTTGGCCACTGTGCACAACACCCACCCCCAGAAATCCTTTAGAGCAGCGTAGTCTGGTTCCAGTGCTGCCCCACGTAAGCAGCCTCAGCGGCCACCCTTCCCTGGCCAGTGGGACCCAGCATGATCTGGCATCCACTCTGTATTTGTTTTACTTTTTTTTTTTTTTAGTTTTTTTATTTATTTGAGAGGTAGAGTTACAAAGAGGGAGAGACAGAGCGAAAAGTCTGTTGGTTCACTCCCCAGATGGTGCAACTGCCAGAGCTGAACTGATGAAGCCAAGAGCTTTCTTGTGGGTCTCCCACGTGGGTGCAGGGGCCCAAGTGCTTGGCCACTGCTGCTTTCCCAGGCACATCAGCAGAGAGCTGGATCAGAAGAGGAGCAGCCGGGATTTGAACCAGCGCCCCTATGGGATTCCGGCACCACAGGCGGAAGCTTTACCTGCTGTGCCACAGCACCCACCCCCTTTTTTAAAGGTTTTATTTATTTTGTTTGACTCTTTTACCTACTGTGCTGTCAGCTTCACTCCAGCTGCATGAGCCTTCTTCCCATCCTCAGACACACAAGGCTGTGATTGAAGTCTCCTTTCCTGCCTCCTGGTTCCCACGGTCTTGCGTAGCTGGTTCTTCCTGGGTCCTCTCACCAAGTACACCTGCCTTCTCCCCGCTACAGATGATCTTGACCGTGTTATGTTGTTGATTCCCTTCCCAGGAGCTGTAAAAACCTGTAATGGTCTTGTTTACTTACCTGCTTAGTGGCTGTCTCTGCCTGTTATCATATGAGCTTCTTAAGGCAGACATCACATCTGTCTGTGTGCCTAACTTAGCAATTTGCACTTCCCATATTGTCAGGATTTGGGGGAATGAGTGAATAAGTAAATGAATGGATGAATGCATAAATACCTAAACACATAAACCACTTACTGGGCCCCTAAGGAGTCTGGATAGAATGCAGTGGTCTCTAAATTTGAGTAAAAAATTACTTATTTTCACTTACCTCTAACTGACATCTTCATCTCTTTTCATTGTGAGTGATAGCTACAGACCACAGTAGTATCAGCAGTTCTCCATTTTTTTTCCACAAAGAAAAATCACATGTATTTTTGTATCACATGGCTTTTGCAGATATCTCAGAATTATTGTTTAATCTCATCCAGTTATTTTGAAACCACTGTAGTTAATGGACATAATGTAAATTTTGTGAGTTAGCCTGTTAACACAGACATACACGTATTTTTTTTTTTGACAGGCAGAGTGGACAGTGAGAGAGAGAGACAGAGAGAAAGGTCTTCCTTTGCCGTTGGTTCACCCTCCAATGGCCGCCGTGGCCGTTGTGCTGCGGCCGGCGCACCGTACTGATCCGATAGCAGGAGCCAGGAGCCAGGTGCTTTTTCCTGGTCTCCCATGGGGTGCAGGGCCCAAGCACCTGGGCCATCCTCCACTGCACTCCCTGGCCACAGCAGAGAGCTGGCCTGGAAGAGGGGCAACCGGGACAGAATCCAGCGCCCCAACCGGGACTAGAACCCGGTGTGCCGGCGCCGCTAGGCGGAGGATTAGCCTAGTGAGCCGTGGCGCCGGCCCAGACATACACGTATTTAAAAATACTGTACTTTGATATAACTGATTTTCTTTGTAACCCAATGGATTTTATTTTAATTATTTAACAAATTTGTTCTGCTAAGGGATCCAAAGGCTTTACCAGCCTGCCCAAGTGGTCCTTGGCACATGGAAGTTCAGATCCCTTGGAATAAAAGAATGGATTCTGCACTTCTGTTCACTGAGGGTCACCTGAAGCTGCTTAAATCCCTTATGTCCTTTAGAGCCCAGGCAGATCTCACTCCAAGAAAGCTTTGCAGCCTGCAGTGGGGTATGAGGCTCCAAACCCCGATCCTGCATCAAAGCTCTTCACTTCTCAGGAGTTTGTCTTGTTTCTCCCACTCATAGAGGCCTCCCAGTCCCTCCCCAACCCTAATGAATGTCCTGGTCTCTGTAGTGTTATCCCCTTTGTAAATCTGAGTTTTTTCCTTTTATAGAACTTAGCACAGGAATTTATCAAGATACATTTGTCTGTATGGCTGTTTACATGTTGGGGTAGAGAGGAGAACCTGGATGTTTTGTCCATTGCTGAGAGAAGAATCTAGAACTTTCCTATGAGAGGAGCCTAAGTGCCATTAATTTAATCACAGATGGCAGAATGGTTAAAGAACTTGGCTTGAAGCTCTGATTGCTTAGTAAGTCCATTGCACTGACCTAGGTTTTACTTAAACTTGAGGTCTGGTGATTTTAGTGGGAATATCAGAGTACAAGAAGGCAAATCCCATTTCCCACTTGCTGTTGTCAGTATTGTATACCTGGCACACAGAACAATGCTTGGCTCAGAGACCCTAAATAAAGCTTGTGTGGGAGTATGATGGATGGATGGGTGGATGGATTCATGGAGTGAATGGTGGATGGAGTGGGTGGAGGGGTGGGTGGAGAGCGGAGAGGATTGCTGGCTGTGGCTGGGGAGATGGAGAAGAGTGGGTGGGAGGGGTGGCAGATCAGTTTTTTTAGGGCAGTTGAGAAAAGTATAGATGGTCCCTGACTTACAATGGGTTGACTTAACAGATTTTTGCCTCTACAGGATGTGAAGGTGTTATGCATCCAGCAAATACTACACTTGAATTTTGAACTTTTCCTACTCTCTTGGCATGCTGGGCAGCAGCCCTGAGCCTCAGCCAGCCCTACACTGTGCCAGGCTCCTAAGTTATGTCAGTAGGTAGGTTGTTTGTATTAAATGCATTCTCAGCTTGTGATATTTTCAATTTAGAATGGACTTGCTTGGAAGTCACCCCAATGTGTGTCAAAGAGAATCAGTATTGCAAGTATGGGGACCTAAAACAACAGGAATGTATTATCTCACCATTCTGAAGGCTCGAAGTCCACATCGAGATGTTGTCAGGATTGTACTCTGAGGACTCTCAGGAAAGCCTTCTCTTTGCTTCTGTTCACTTGTGCTGGTTGCCAGCAATTCTCGGTGTCCTTGGGCCAGTAGCTGCGGTATCTCAGTCTCTCACTCCATTGCTACCTGGCGTTATCCTTGGGTGTGTGTGTGTGTGTTTTCTTCTGTAGTCATTGCAGTAGGACCTACCTTAATCCAGTAATGATCTTAAGTACTCGTACGTCTGCAAAAACTGAGTTTTTAAATAAGTTATCTTTTGAGGTTCTAGGAGAACATGAATTTGGGGGGACACTGTTCAAGTCAGCAGAGGTAACCAGCTACTGGGTTGAGGGGGTGGGTGCATGGAGCAGTGGAAGGTAGCTTGGGGGGGGGGTGGGGAAAGAACCAGAAGAATGGATGGATGAAGGGTTTGTTTTTAAACGGAATGGTGGATGAATGGTTGGAAGGGATGAAAGGAAAGATGTGGGGTTGCATGGATGGGGGATGGAAAGTTGGTGGAAAGGGAAATGGGAGGAGAGATGGCCCGGTGCTCGGTTGATTGTATGCATGAGTTGTTTAGGTTATGAATTTCTTCATGGAATTTCTGACATATCATTTATCTAGCATACCTAGCATGACACTTTGCTTTTAGGGGGCGCTTGTTAAATATTTGTGGTCTGGTTTTCTCACGTTCAAAGGTGCTGTTTGCCAAGCTGGCTTCTCCCAGCTCTCCTAGGCTGTGAACTCCCAAGGAGAGAAGGGGTGCCTCTGAATGCATTGGGTTCAGTGTCCAGCCTGGTCCTTGTCCAGCATGGACAGCATGTTCTCATGGCAACATGAGGCCACTATGGGAAGGAACTTACATATCAGGAATAGTTCCTGTTGTTTAGGGATTAAACCTATAGATAGTGAGATGACACTATTTCATATCCCAATTATTATACATTTAAACTCCTAAACCTGATGTCAAATAAACAGGCCTCAGACATGCCCAATTGCTTTCATTATTTCAGATTAGACAGAGGTTAACATAGTTTGATTGTAAAATTGGAGTAAATTGATTTCCGTTGAGGGTTTATTTTATTTGCTAAGGAAGGGCATAGTTGAAAGGAACAGCACCCATCCTGCTGTTGTCTATTTAAGTGATTGAATTTGCCAGGCCTCTTTTAATAACGGCTTTGCAGGTTGGTGCCAGAGGATGCAGTTTATCAAATGCCCAAGATCTTCTCAGATGTGTTGTCTGCTCAGATAACCCTTTCGTGTGGGTTCAGGTATCCTCAGTGAAATCACAACTCTCACAGAAGGAGTCACATGCTTGAAACTTTCCCCTTTTCCCTTTAAAAAGAACAGAATTCTGGAATATTTCAGACATGCAGAGAAGTACAAAAAATAAAATTGCAAACACCCATGTACCAAGTACTCAGATTTAACAGCTGTTAACATTTGTGGTCACATTTATCTCAGATTTTCAGATGATAAAGATGCTGTTGAAGCCTGCCATCCTTTCTCTCCCACGTCGGAGGAATCACTGACTTGAAGCTGATAAACATGTTTTTCCATATGTGCATCCAAAACTGAAGAGTGTGTGCTGTTAGTATGCCTTAAGCTCTCTATACACAGTACTCTGTCATGGGTCTCCTCCTCCAGCTGTTTTTTTTTTTTTCTTATTCAGTGTTATGTTATGGAGGCTCATCTATGTTCATAGATGTAGCCCTGGTTGATTTTTGGTAACTGTTTCCTTGTATCCATTGTACGGACGTCTGAAAGTTTCACTCACCCATAAATGGAACCACGACACCTTCATGTTGTTAAAAGCAACGAAGCAGTGAGCATGGAGATCCCAGCACTGAATTCTTGTCAGTAGAATTCCCCGGCCGTTGGGTGTGGGCCTTTTCCACATCACCAGAGACTGTCAGTGTGTTCTGCAAGATGATTGAGCTAGTTGATGCCCCTGTTGCGAAGAGCGAGACACAGGACTCCCTCATGTTTTCTTAGAATTTTGGTACTTTGAGTTTTGTTCACTTGCTGCTTCTATGATGTGTGTGACACAGAATCTTACTGTTGTTTCCAACATGCGTTGATTTCCCTACTTGGGAATTAGAGCATAGTTTCGTGTTTATTGACCCTTCAGGTTTTCTTTTATGCTTGGGGTGATCACTTTTTCATACTGTTTTTACATATTTTTAAATATGTAGTGGATATTAATTTTTAAACCTGTTGAAAATATTACAGAATTTTAAAAAATATCCATCTACAGCTTCTCTTGCGAGTTTAGGCATTGGGTCTTAGAACATTAAATTTTCTTTTAACATGTGAGAATTTGTTGAAACTTTTCTTAATGGTGTTTTCTTTTTGCAGCTCTTAAAAGAAACCGTTCTCTATCACAATGACATAAAGATATTTCCTTTAAAATTTAAAGTTTTGTGTTTCACATTTAGATTCTTGTTCCATCTGGGATGTATTTTGTACATGTGGTGAAATAGGGATCTAATTTATGTTTTATGTGGCAAGCCAATTTCCTCAGCCCCATTTATCAAATGTCCCATCATTTTATCAACGACTTGCCTGGCACCTCAGTTACATAACTTCCTGCTATCTTTGTTTTTTATCTTTTGTTCCATGGACCTGTGGGTTTCTTACTGGATTTTTTTCCCCTACCGTTGAGGCTTTATAGTAAGACTTGATTTTGGAGAGAATGAATTATTCTACCTTGTTTCTGTTTATCATAATCTCCTTTCTCTTCATTTATTTTCTCGAGATAGGAATTTTATACTCAGCTTTCCATTTCATAAAAAATTCCATTGGTTATTTGAGTTTGTGTTGAATTTATAGATTTAGAGCAAATCGACAGAGGACAGGGGATCTACCTAGGGGAATTATTTTCAGAATATTGATGTTATTTTGAACGTTTCTGAATTTCTTACTATTTACCTATAAAATATTCTAGATATTTCCATGTAGGCCATCATATTGTCTGTAAATACTAACGTTTCTTTTCTTTCTAATGCTTTTATTAAATAATCTCGTCTTATGTCACGGGCCAGGGCTTTGAGTTCATCGTTAAGTAGAAATATAATTAGGGTTTAATAGATTATGTCTGTCCTTATCTTGCATCTTCTTTTAAGTGTATGTTTCTAGCCTCCTTCATTAACCATGGCATTTGTAGTGGGTTTGTATAGCTTTAAAAAAAATTTTGATTTGTAAGTCAGGTAAAAGATATTCCATTCTCTTTTCTTTTTTTTCTTAGTTTTATTATTTATTTAGAAAGAGTTAGAGAAAAGGGCGGGAGAGACAGAGAAAGAGCAGGAAATATTCCACCTGTAGGCTTACTCTGCAATGGCCGCAACAGCCTAGGCTGAGCCTGGCTAAAGCCACGGAACCATGAGCTTCTTCTGGGTCTCCCATGTGGATGGCAGGGGCCTAAGCACTTGGGCCGTCTCCGGCTGTTTTCCCAGGCGCTTAGCCAGGAGCTGGATCAGCAGTGGAAAAGCTGGGACATGAACCGGCACCCATATAGGATATCAGGGCTGCGCTGGTGGCTTTACCTGCTGCGCCACAGTGGCGCCCTCCCGTTCTGTTTTCATGGTGGCTGTTGAATTTTATCTGACTCCTGGTCCATGTTTGTGGATGTGGCCATGCACTTTCTCCTTTCATGTGTAAATGCCGTGATTTTCTGTGTTTAAATCACCCACTGGGGTCTGTGATGAATTCTGTTTGCTTTTACTTCTTGCTGCATCCTGGATTTGATGTTCTAGTTTGTATTTTTATGGATTTCTGGATCATTGGTGACACAACAGGATAATTTTTTTACATAAGTTGTCCTTATCTGGTTATTAAATCTTGGCTTATTTTGTTTTTATAAAACATATTAGGAAATTTCCTGTTCTTCAAGACAATTTGCATTAAATGTGTTATTTAGTACTCAAAGATTTAATATAATTATCCTATAAATAATCAAGTAATGGTCTTTGGAATTGAGACACTTTTATGGATTAATTCTTTTTTGACCAAGTAGCCATTCAGTCTACTTTTTTATAAAATTTATTTGAAAGGCAGAAAGACAGAGGGAGAGAAGAGAGACAGAGGGAGAGGAGAGAGAGAGAGAGAGAGAGAGAGAGAGAGAATGAATGAGCTTCCATGTTCTGGTTCACTCTCCAAATGCCTGCAACAGCAGGGCTGGGCCAGGTCGGAGCCAGGAGACAGGAGCTTGGTTTGCATCTCCCACTTGAGCTGTTACCTTCTGCCTCTCATAGTGCACATTCGCAGGAAACTGGGACCAGGAACATAGTTGGGACTCAAATCCAGGCACTGTGATAGGGGATGTGGGTGTTCCAAGTGGCATTTTATCTTCAGAGGCAAATGCCTACACTGAGTTAATTTTTTAACACTTTAAAAAATTAGCATGTCTATACTCATTTTTCTATTTCCTCTTTGGTCAAAAACAAACATATTTATCTTTAAAATCATCTACCCATTTTTTCTGAATTATCGATTTACAGTTTATTATTGCATTGTCATATAATATATTTCTCAACATTATCAGCTATGGCTCCATTTTCATTGCTAATACTTTTCATTTGTTTTTCTTAAACAATGATTTCAGAAATATCCTTTAGGATTTTTTTTCCATGAAGTTCAGCTTCTAGTTTTCTTTGGCTCCTTTTTTTCTTGCTTTTTATTTGCTGTTGTCTGCTTTGTCTGTGTATGATCTTTTCCTTCCTTTAATTTTACTTCTTTATTCTATTTACAGTTTCTTAAATTAAATGTCTGCCTACTATTATCCCATATTCAAATAAGTGCATCTGGGGATATCCACCTCCTCGCTGCCTTTGTTGCATTGCGTAGGTGACACTGATAAGCACAGAGATGTTTTCCTGATAGGAGGTGGGATGTGGACGAGGCAGAGTTGCCCAGTCTCCACTGCAGTCTCTCGGCGGGCCAGTGCCCTCAGTGAGCATTCAGCCACCTCGGAGCCCTGTGACACGGGAACAGCCCCGCTCAGAGGGCAGCCTCGGGAGTCTGGCCCCTAGGACGGGCGGTGTGTGGTGCGGAGCACGTGGACGGCAGAGATGCAGACATTCTGTCCCCCGTCCAGCTCCGCACTTCATCCGCTGCCTGACCTGTGGCCAGTTTACATGAGGATGTTCACATAGGCTTCTGTGGAGACTGAGCAGGAAGCAGGGGCCTCGGGCAGGGGAGATGCTCACGCAGACAGACACACACGCCTTTCCTCCAGGCCTGACATGGAAACCTTCCAGATCAAAGTGCCTCTCCCACAAGATCATCTGCTGCTCACCCGTGGAGACCGCGGCCCCAACAGCCCACTTTCCTTCTTGGATTCTGGACGTTTCAGGTGAAACCTTTCTCTGCGCCACTCTTCTACGGCCTCTGTATCATTGTGTGTAGCCCTGCACTGCATCAGAATTACCCGTGAGGTTGCTAGGGAAGAGTCACAGGTTGTACTCAGCCCCACCGGCTTGCTCCCTTTCTTGGGGGGTTGAATGAGATCCACTTAGGGACTGCCTGGCTTTGTGTCTGGCACAGCACCTGCATCTTCCTGGGCCAGCGTGGCCTCCCTCCTACCTCAAGGCAGGGTGAGTCTCTGGATACCAGCTGTCATCCCTTGGGCATGGGGAGTCCGTTCAGGGCAGCGTCTGCATCCTATTTTCAGCCTGACCCGGCTGGTTGAATGCTCCATGCCTGATGCATTGAAGGCCTTTGGGAGAGCGTGGAAAGGAGCATGGGTCACCCAGGTTCAAAATTCAGCTCTGCTGAGTCTGAGATCTGGTCCAATGGCCCAGTCTCCTCCCCTTAACTGTGACATCATGCTGGCTGCGTCCAGCTGCAGGTCTTCAGGAAAAGAATAAACACGATTGGCTCTTGGAAAAGGAGTCCCCTCTCCCATTTCAAATGGGCAGCAGCTTGAACTGTCCTGAGAACCCATGTCATTGGAATTGTTGTGACATTCCTCTTGCAGTAACGTTTAACAACCCTCCAGCTCTCCTGACAACATTGTTGCAGGTGCCCGAGCTTATGTCCTCTGGCTCTTGTTCTTTTCCTCCGGGGCTTATCTTCCTGGTCCATTATGATTCTGTAGTTTTCCCCCTGAAATCTTCAGTAAGTGGCTCAGGATCTCTCAGCACAAATGGGAACCTTGTCACCCTCCTGCTCAAATGTCTGAGCTGGCCCCTGTGGCTGGCAGGAGCAGGCCAGCTGGCAGGCCGGGCACTACCTGGCCATTCTCTCTGCCCATCTTCAGGGCCACCTGTCCAGTATCGTGCAGATATGGGTATGATGATAATGGGTTTTCTGTTGGGTTATAAGAAGGATTCTCAAAGATTTGTTAATTCATTCAACAAATATTAATCAATTGCTTCTTATGAGCTGGGAGTACTCACACAAAAAAAAAATGTATAAAATCCCTGGCCCTCAGAAGCTTCCATTTTAATCAGGGGAGGCAGATAAACAAGAAACAAATTACATACTGCATCAGGAAGGAGTATAGTGGAGAAGACTTAGGGAGGGAAGAGGCCTGGGGCTTGCCAGGGTGGTCCCTGCAGGCCCTGCTGAGAGGGTGGCTTTGAGCTGATGAATGTAAAATGGTTAGCCCAGGGCTTGGCACATATTGCATACTCTGAAATGTAAGTGTAAATAAATGCATTGTCTCCCCAGCAGCCAGAAATCGAAACCCTGGGCTTCCTGGGTGCTGTCAGCCATTGAAACTCATTGGGCTTTTGTCAAGAGAAGCTCTGAGCTTTGGGAGGGCTATTTCAGTGTGGAGTGTGACACACCAGGAAATCAGAATACTGTTACAGATTTGCTGCCCTCTGGCTCTCTTTTGGAACAGCAACAACTGGCAGGAAGATAGCTCAGAATGGGGAGAGCAAGTTTTGGAACTAGCAGGGGCTCCTGAAACCAGAGGCCTCTCTCCCAGCCCCTTCTCCCTTGCCAGTGAGCAGGAGGTTTAGGGAACTCAGCCCTGAGCTTGTGATGAGACCTGGTCTTAGGACACAGAAGCCCTGCAAGGGTGAGGCAGAGAGAGGAGGTGGGGAGAGAAATCTGTGATGGACTGGGAGAAGCTGCGCCACTTGCGGCACTGGCCCGAGGGAGGTCTCTGTCTTGGAGGATAACCGATTGCCCGTTCCATGGCTTGGGAATGTCCATCTCTGTGGGTTTGGTGCCGGCTTGTGTCTGCAGATGGGGCCACTGTTATCTCTGGTCTTTTCCCCTGGCCAAGAAACACTGATCTAGTCAGGCGCATTTCCCAAGTGTCAACTCAAGTTCAGGTATCCAGGCAGTTTGCAGGCAACATGGTCCCACATATGTCTTCACTAATGAAGACTGCAGCCGCGCTCTGGGCAAACTGGAGCAGCTTTCTTCTTGCTGTTGACTGATTCTGGAAAATGGATTCTGAAGCAATTCCTGATCGCTTAGCTGGAGGCATTGGGAAGCAATCCCAAGCTCAGGAAAACCTGACCTAGGCTACCCAGGAGAACCAGGATTGATTATGAAGGAATTAAAAGGAATAATTCCCTATGTAGGGCTTACTGTTATAGGTCTTTGCTAATTATTACCTCATTTAGTTCTTAACATAGCATTGTGAAGTTGACATTATCTCCATTTTACATAAAGAAAACAAAATCATAGAGAAGCTAAGGAACTTGTCCCAGACCAGAACAAAGCTAATAAATGTTGTACAAGGTTTCTAACGAGGCGGTGCTAACTCTAGAGCCTGGATTCTTCACCACTAAAGTGCAGGGAGAGTGTCTGAGTTGAGTTCTCCCTAGAAACAGCCCCTGCTTAAAGACTTGGTTTAGTGCACTGTGGGAGGACTATTTCATGCAGGGGACTTGCAGAACAAAGTGGTGACACGTGAAGGGGTGGCCATCGGTGAGGCGTCTGTTACCAAGCCAGAAAGCATAGTGGGCAGCTGAATGTTAGTCCTGCAGGGATCTCTGAGGATCACCCCTGCCCAGGGCTGGAGGAGCTGAGGCATTTACACGGCCACACCAGTCGTCTCCTAAAGCCTGTCTGGCGGGCAGAGGGGTGTGTTAACTTCCAGACACTTCCAGTCCTCCATGAAAGGTGTCAGTGTCAAATCCTAAAGCCAGAGGGATGCTCTTTGGCTGTTGCAAGTCAAGCTGGCTTTGCTGAAGTGGTTAGAGGGTCTGAGCGGATTCAGGCAGGGCACAGACACCGGGTGCATTAGATGTGGGACTCAGGTCTGTAAAGCCATTAGGCAAAGGTGCAGAAGTTTAGTAGAGACTGCAGCCTTAATTTCTGTAACCAGACAACAAACACTGATCCCAGAGCCCAATAATACACAAAGCTACTGAGTACTAGTCATATACCAGCTATTTTGTTAGGTGTCTTGCAGCCATTATCTTATTTAATTAATTACTGTATCTCTTGTTAATCACTCCATTTTCTGGATGAAGTCACTGAGGTTGCTACAGTAACACCTGTAAGCATTTGGATCCAGATGCACCTGCTATCAAATAACGGTTGTGGTAGTTTTACGGCATAAAAACAAATGACTATTTATGCAAGAAGATCACTCCTTAAGGGCAGGGAGCAAATCTTTCAATCCATGTATTGCCACCATTGGCACCTCTGGTTTTCAGTGAGGAGTAGTGTTGTCCTTCGGGGAGAAATGACACCCACGTGGCAACGTTTGCAGACAACTTTGGTTGTCATGTCTGGGGATGCGTGATGTGTGGCATCTTGGGGGTGGAGGCCAGGTGTGTTGCTAAGCATCTTGTGGCTCAAAGAGCAGGCTTCTCACATCACAGAATTGTCAGGGCTCGAGGTTGAGGCGCTGTTCCCCACAGTGCGTGATATGTTGTTAGGTTTAATAAGTGTTACCTGAGTACTTGCTGGGTGGTGAATGTGCCGATAGCCACGCTCCAAGAAGTGGTGGTGGTGGTAGTGGTGGGGAGTTGAACAGAAAATGACACCCACAAGGCACCAGGAGCTCATCACGCGTCTTCACTTCCGCTTTCTCACGTGACCATCACACAACCTCAGAGGAGAGCAGCGTTGATGGCATTGTCACCGCCGTGACGATGAAGGAAGTCAAGTGACCGAGCTGTGTGTGCAGGGCTGCCGCTTGAACTCAGCTCTGTCTGACTCGGAATCCAAGGCTCTTGAAGCTACCCCATGTGGCCTTTGAGTGCATTTGAAAGGGAGGCTTTCATCTCATCCTGGTGAGGGAGGCAGAGTGGGGTTGTTGTGGCAAAGATGGGAGGGTAGACAGAGCAAGTCACAGAATCCTAACTCAAATGCATTTCATCAATAAACGTAATTATTACCTCTCAAAATAAAGCATTCTGAGGTATGGTGGCCCTTAGGTTGGTTAAGCAAACTGGGGAGACATGCTCAAAAAAAAAAAATCCAAAATGTGCTTTTCCTGTCTTTCATCCTTTTCATTGGCTGCATCCCAGGGTTAACTGTGTGTGTTACGATGCATGCTGCACTTCTAGGCATGAGATCTAGACAAGGTGGCCGGCAGACTTGTTACAATGAGAGCACATTTCCCAGAAGCCCTTGAGATGGCTGTCTCAAGCCTCATTGGTCAGAACTGGGTCACATGCTTACTCCTAAACCAATCACTGATGAAGGCAGTGGTGCTACCATATTGACTTAGGGCAGAGGTTCTCAGCTAGGGGCAATTTTGTCGCCCTTTCTGGAAATATTCTCAGTTGTCATAAGTGGGTGAGCATGAGAGGGTTCAGGGTTGCTATAAAGTATTCTACAATGTGCAGGACAACACCCACTCTCCTCCCCACCAGCACAGAATTATCTGGCCCAAAATGCCATTA